>NC_133326.1:490247270-490585115 GCF_042186555.1 Aquarana catesbeiana | reverse complement strand
TGCTATCATAGGGGATGTTTACATTCCCTGACATAACAATAACAATGATAAAAAAAAAAATGAAAGGAACAGTTTAAAAATATAATAAAAAAGCAAAATAAATAATTATATATAAAAAAAAGCACCCCTGTCCCCCTGTGCTCACGCGCAAAGGCGAACGCAAGCGTCAGTCTGGTGTCATATGTAACAGCAATTGCACCATGCATGTGAGATACTGTATCACTGCAAAGGTCAGATTGAGGGCAGTAATTTTCATTGTAGACCTCCTCTGTAAATCTAAAATAGTAACCTATAAAGGCTTTTAAAGATGTATGTAGTTTGTCGCCGCTGCACATTTGTGCACAATTTTAAAGCATGTCGTGTTTGGTATCCATGTACTCGGCATAAGATCATCTTTTTTTTTCATCAAACAGTTGGGCAATATAGTGTGTTTTAGTGCATTAAAATTAAAAAAAGTGTGTTTTTTCCAAAAAAATCTAGAAAAATCGCTGCGCAAACACTGTGTGAAAAAAAAATTGCAACACTCACCATTTTAATCTGTAGGGCCTTTGCTTTAAAAAAATATATAATGTTTGGGGGTTCAAAGTAATTTTCTTGCAAAAAAAATGTTTTCATGTAAACAAAAAGTGTCAGAAGGGCTTTGTCTTCAAGTGGTTAGAAGAGTGGGTGATGTCAAAATGTCAGGACAGTTCAACCCCCCCAAATGACCCCTTTTTGGAAAGTAGACACCCCAAGCTATTTGCTGATAGGTATGTTGAATCCATGAAATATTTTATATTTTGCCACAAGTTGTGTGAAAATTAAATTTTTGTTACTAAATGATATATTGTTCAAACATGGCATGGTTATATGTGAAATTACACCCCAAAATGCATTCTGCTACTTCTCCTGAGTATGGGGATACCTCATGTGTGAGACATTTTGGGAGTCTAGCCGCGTACAGGAGCCCGAAAACCAATCACCGCCTTCAGGATTTCTAAGGGTGTAAATTTTTGATTTCACTCCTCACACTTTTGAAGGCTATAAAATGCAATATAGCACAAAATCCCCCCAAATGACCCCATTTTGGAAAGTAGACACCCCAAGGTATTTGATGAGAGGCATGTCGAGTCCATGGAATATTTTATATTTTGCCACAATTTGAGGGAAAATTAAATTTTTTTTTGCACAAAGTTGTCACTAAATGATATATTGTTCAAACATGGCATGGTTATAAGTGGAATTACACCCCAAAATACATTCTGCTGCTTCTCCTGAGTACGGGGATACCACATGTGTGAGACTTTTTGGGAGCCTTCGCGCTTTCTAAAGGCGTAAAATTGTGATTCTACACCTCACTACCTATCACTACCTAGCACAACCCCCCCAAATGACCCCATTTTGGAATGTAGACACCCCAAGGTATTTGCTAAGAGGCATCGTGAGTATTTTGCAGATCTCGTTTATTTTTGAAAATGAAGAAAGAAAAGAAAAATGTATTTTTTTTCTTTTGTACATTTTCAAAACGTTGTGACAAAAACTGAGATCTGCAAAATACTCAACATGCCTCTCAGCAGATAGCTTGGGGTGTCTACTTTCCAAAATGGGGTCATTTGGGAGAGTTTGTGCTATCTGGGCATTTCATGGCCTCCGAAACTGTGATAGGCAGTGAGGAGTGAAATAAAAAATGTACGCCCTTAGAAAGCCTGAAGGCGGTGATTGGTTTTCGGGTCCTGTACGCAGTTAGACTACCAAAAAGTTCCACACATGTGGTATCCCGATACTCAGGAGAAGCAGCAGAATGTATTTTGGGATGTAATTCCACATATAACCATGCCATGTTTGAACAATATATCATTTAGTGACAATGTTAAATTAATTTTAAAAAATTATAATAATTTTCCCGAAACTTGTGGCAAAATATAAAATATTCCATGGACTCAACATGCCTCTCAGCAAATAGCTTGAAGTGTCTTCTTTACAAAATGGAGTCATTTGGGGGGGGGTTTGTGCTATTTTGTCATTTCATGGCCTCAGAAACTGTGATAGGTAGTAGGGAAGTGAAATCACCATTTTACGCCCTTAGAAAGCCTGAAGGTGGTGCTTGGTTTTTGGGGTCCTGTACATGGCTGGGCTCACAAAAAGTCCCACATATGTGGTATCCCTATACTCTGGAGAAGCAGCAGAATGTATTTTGGGGTGTAATTTCACATATGCCCATGGCATGTTTGAGCAGTAGATCATTTAGTGACAACTAAATGAAAAAAAAAATAAAATTCATTTTCCCGCAACGTGTGGCAAAATGGCAAAATATAAAATATTCCATGGACTCAACATGCCTCTCAAAAAATGGCTTGGGGTGTCTACTTTCCAAAATGGGGTCATTTGGTGAGGGGGGGTGCTATATTGGCATTTTATGGCCCTCAAAACTGTGATCGGTAGTGAGGAGTGAAATAAAAAATTTACACCCTTTGAAATCCTAGGCTTCCAAAAAGTCTCACACATGTGGTATTCCCATACTCAGGAGAAGCAGTAGAATGTATTTTGGGGTGTAATTCCACATATAACCATGCCATGTTTGAAAAATATATCATTTAGTGACAACTTTGTGTAATTTTTAGTTTTTTTTGTCATATTTCAATCAATTGTGACAAAAAAATAAAAGATTCAATGGGCTCAACATGCCTCTCAGCAATTTCCTTGGCGTGTCTACTTTCCAAAATGGGGTCATTGGGGGGGGGGTTGTATTGCCCTGCCATTTTAGCACCTCAAGAAATGAGAGGCAGTCATAAACTAAAAGCTGCGTAAATTCCAGAAAATGTACCCTAGTTACGCTTATTGACATTTTTTTTTACCAAAGACGTGTGACTGAATACATTTTGGCCTAAATGTATGACTAAATTTTAGTTTCTTAAATTTTTTTTAGAACAAAAAGTAGAAAATATCATTTTTTTTTCAAAATTTCTGTCTTTTTGCGTATATATCGCAAAAAATAAAAATCGCAGAGGCAATTAAATACCTTCAAAAGAAAGCTCTATTTGTGGGAAAAAAAATTACGAAAAGCTGACCGTGCAATTACCAGTTGAAGCAGCGCAGTGCCAAATTGTAAAAAGTCCTCCGGTCATTGAGCTGCCAAATCCTCCGGGGCTGAAGTGGTTAATAAGTCTGAAACGGTTAGACATTTGGATGAGGCTGCTGAAAACAGAGCTATTAGCTAACATAGAACAAGGAGAAATTAGCAGACAATGTTACATTTAGCTATTTTACTTACGGTATATACTGTAATTCCACAAATTATATTTAATAGTAACACCCACAAACATAAAATCAGTAGCAAAAGTATCTGCATTTTGCTTTTAACTCCCACATTTGCTGATCTGTATTTATATAGTTATGTGAGATTGTCCCTGACGATGACATTCAACAGAAGATGTGGAAGATTATATATAACATTGTTTATAGAGGACCTAGAGTCAAATATAAGTGCCTGCATGCTAATGAACCCTTACAGGTATGTATCACCTGTCACAGAGGTTACAACTCTTGACAATTACCAGTTTACATAAAACATACAGGTCTAACCATAAACATCTTGATGCAATTATTAGTTATATTCACAAATGTGTGACACTGATCAGCCCTGCTGCAGCATCTCATCTTTTACTATAAAGTTACAATACTGCAGTGTGATTACTGGGGTAGATGAGACAAAGGAAGTTTTTCTTTCTTCACATTCCTGTGTTTCCGTTTTCCGTGTTCAAACATGGGGCATGCTGCATGGCACTGCAAGTATTAAAGTGGTTGTAATCCGCTGACATGAAATAGTGTGTACTTGTCCCAATCCAGAACACTAATGCCCTGTACACACGACCGGTTTTGCCGTTGGAATAAACTCTGAAGGTTTTTCTGATGGAATTCCAACGGAATTCCGCTCAAGCTGTCTTGCATACACACGGTCACACCAAATTCCGACTGTCCAGAACGCGGTGACGTACAACACGTACGACGGCACTAGAAAATGGAAGTTCAACATCCAGTGCGCCACCCTTTGGGCTCCTTCTGCTAATCTCGTCGGCACAGCATACAGACGAGCGTTTTTTCCAATAGTAATTTGTTCCATCTGAAAAATATAGAACATGTTCTCTATCTAAGTCCGTCTGAATTTTCGACGGAAAATGTCCGATAAACACGGTCAGAATATACGATGAAAAGCTCCCATCAGACTTTTTCTGATGGAAATTCAGACCGCGTGTACGCGGCATAAGTGTCATTTCTGTCTGCTGCCTCGTTTCTCTGCTATCAGCATGAATCACTTCTGACAAGTTTCCTGACACCAAGAGAAAAAAGATGACAAGGGAGGGACCTCCAGCACACAGACTGTGACTGACAGCCTCAGCTCTTTTCCTGTGTGCTCTGTGGAGGAGGGTGTGTCCCTTTCCTCCAATCAGCTCTCAATCAGCACTGCAGAGTGTAATATCAGCTCCCACCTCTTGCTTTCTGAAAGCTCAGACAAGCTGTATAAATTCTGGATTTTGGACAAATGTACAACCACTTTAATACATGATCTATGCCTGTAGTCTGGAAAATAGCATTTCCCGTGAAGAAACTATATTATTATTATACTGGATTTATATAGCCCCAACAGTTTGCGCAGCGCTTTACAACGTGATCCCACAATCCTTGTGTAGGCTAGTTGTAGAGCAGGTCCTCTTTAAGGGGACATCTCTCCCTGGGAGAAGGCTGAGTGTGCTGTTACACTTGTGTGAAAATATATTGCAATGCATAGTCATGGTTAATGTTAATATTACTGTAAACTGAGAATTTATATGGTCAAATTCCTTAGACCCCTTTCATACTTATGCCCCGTACACACGGTCGGATTTTCCGATGGAAAATGTCCGATCGGAGCGTGTTGTCGGAAATTCCGACCGTGTGTGGGCTCCATCGGACATTTTGTAACAAGTATTCGGCGCAAGTAATGAAAGCTATATCCAGATAACAGTAATGTGCAAAGATGAGTTTTAAAAAACATATATATATATATATATATATATATATATATATATATATATATATATATATATATATATCTCATAAGTTTAGCATGAGAACTGAGTCCATGATGTAACACAGTAAGTGAAGGGGGCAGAAGTTATGTGTAGAGTCCACATTTAGGGCAGCCTTCCGATGGGGGTGAAAGCCATTGTCCCAAGGTACTGCAAAAAACAAGGAGAAGGAGGTGCCTCTGGGTGCAGACGTTTAAAACAATTTATTAAAACAAAGCAACAAGTGGTATAGCACTCACATTTGTGTGGTCGATATTAGGCATAAAAATGTCCCAGATCAATCCAGGGGGTTCGTGGAGTCATTTCATCTCTGCTGGTAAATGTAGGGGTCTGGGCAGTCTCAAGGCGCTGGATGTGCTCGGCCGAGCAGTAGAGACAGGCACCAGAGCGAGGCTTGAATGGCAGCCGATCCAGTCGAGGGATGATGACGTCACACGATATGCGACGCGTTTCCTAAGCTGGCACGCCGTGAATGGTGTGACGGCGGCGCTCCTTTGTCAAGCTCATCGGACATTTTCCATCGGATTTTCCGACACACAAAGTTGGAGAGCAGGAGATAAAATTTTCCGACAACAAAATCTGTTGTCGGAAATTCCGATCGTGTGTACACAAATCCGACGGACAAAGTGCCACGCATGCTCAGAATAAATAAAGAGATGAAAGCTATTGGCCACTGCCCCGTTTATAGTCCCGACATACGTGTTTTACGTCACCGCGTTTAAAACGATCGGATTTTCCGACAACTTTGTGTGACCGTGTGTATGCAAGACAAGTTTGAGCCAACATCCGTCGGAAAAAATCCATGGATTTTGTTGTCGGAATGTCCGAACAAAGTCCGACCGTGTGTACGGGGCATTAGGCGTTTTTCAGGCGCTACAGCGCTAAAAATAGCCCCGGTAAAGCGCCTGAAAAAAGCCTCAGCTGCAAACCCAAGTGCTTTCACACAGGGGCTCTGCGCTGGCAGGATGTCACAAAAAGTCCTGCCAGCAGCTTCTTTGCAGCGGTGTAGGAGAGGTGAATACACCGCTCCTCCCCATTGAAAACAATGGGACAGCGCTGCTATACCACTGGCAAAGGGCCGCTGCAGCGGTGTTTTGCGGGCAGATTTGACCCCTTTTCAGCCATTAGCGAGGGTTAAAACCACCCCGCTAGCGGCCGAATAGTGCCACTAAAACGACGGTAAAGCGCCCGTGCGGCTCAGTGTGAAAGGGGTCTTAAAGCGAATGTAAAGCCTCACATATACCCAGTGAAGTGAACAGCCTCAGAGGATACACAGGGATGAAACACATCCTCCTATATGAGTTTTACTTGTAGATCTGCTGTCTTCCCCTCTCTACACCCTTTGAAAAGTGCAGATTGTGTTAAAGCGGTAGTAAACCGCTGAAAAAAAACCCTGCAAGACAAAAACATAATGTGATGTGCTAGTATGCAGCCCCCCCCGCAGCGGCACCTGGTCACCGCTGAGGGAGCTGACATGATCCCATAGCGTTTCTTCTAGGTTCGCAAGCTCCGGCGCTGTGAGTGGCCGTAGCAGGGTGAATATCTCCTAAACCAATATTCATTTTAGCTACAGGCAAGCCTTATTATAGGCTTACCTATAGGCAGGGCCGGCCCAACCATGGGACCCAGTGGGACCATTGTCCCAGGCGGCACTTTAAGAGGGGCGGCAGCCGGCCAGAGCGTGCAGTGAAAAGTTGTCAGGAGTACCCACCGCCGCACATCCTAGTCACCGGGCTGTCTTCCAATATATCTGCCCACTGGGATGCTGTGAAAGGCATCCAAGGAGTGTGCAGCCCACGCTGAGCAGATCGTGGGGCTTGTAAGAGCCGCTGAGTGTGTGACACTGTCAGATAATGTAACTGCATTGAGGGAGAGAGATCAGCTGTCACAACTCAGCGGTGATGTTGGGAGTGGGTGGGACCAAACAGCTATCAAATACCAGCCAATGGGATTGGGTGTGGGCGGGCCACTACATTTATGTGGCTCCGCCCCTTTCTGAAACAGCCCGATGATTGGCTGCTGTTTGATAGCTGCTCAGTCTCGTGGCTCCGCCCCCCCCGACATCACCGCTGAGCTGATCTCTCTTCCTCAATGCAGTTACATTAGATGACTGTGTCACACACAGAGGGGCTCCGGCAAACCTTATGATCTGCTCAATGTGAAACCCCCCCTCTCCCCTGTCAGTGCCAATCAGTGCCACCTATCAGTGCCACCTATCAGTGCCCATCAGTGCCACCTATCAATGCCACCTATCAGTGCTGCCCATCAGTGCCACCTATCAGTGCTGCACATCAGTGCCAATCAGTGCTGTCTATCAATGCCAATCAGTGCCACCTATCAGTGCCGCCTATCAATGTCAATCAGTGCCACCTATCAGTGCCCATCAGTGCTGCCTATCAATGTCAATCAGTGCCACCTAACAGTGGCCATCAGTGCCGCCTATCAATGCCAATCAGTGCCACCTATCAGTGCTGCCCATCTGTGCCAATCAGTGCCACCTATCAGTGCAAATCAGTGCTGCCTATCAGTGTCCATCAGTGCTGCCAATCATTGCTGCCTATCACTGCCCATTAGTGCTGCCTATTAATGTCAAACACTGCCACCTATCAGTGCTGCCAATCAGTACCAATCAGCAGCCTGATGGGGCACAACTAAAATCCAATGATTTTTATTAATTCCACATGCCAATCTTTAGTATAATAGGTAATCACCACACTACTATTTACAATAAACTACTGGAGGTAAAATAAAAAAGTGTCAGTAAAAGGCTTGCCGCTAAGCACTTACATGTTCCCACACCACAAAAAAGAAAAGAAAAGTGCAGCGCTAACTTACTAATCGATAACTTAACAATAATTGTAGAACCCTCTAATGTATGGAAATCTCAATAAACTTTAATATTACCACAATACCGGTCTCTGTGATACGCAACTTTACATCTAATTCAAACTGAGAACAAGAAATAAGAAATGAAACTTAGCAGGGATGGTGGAAACTCCTCTACAAATAAATGCAATACAAATTAACTTCAAGCGCAACAACTTTTTAGTTGGGGGGTTCAACTGACAATTGCTCGGCCGTGCGACGCTGTACCCAAACAAAATTTACTTCCTTTTTTTCCTACAAATAGAGCTTTCTTTTGGTGGTATTTGATCACCTCTGTGGTTTTATTTTTTGTGCTATAAACAAAAAAAAAGGTTTGGAGTTGAACGTAATAGTTTGTGAGTTTGTGATATAATTTTCCATATGGACAAGGTGCTGTTGCATGTAAATCAGATTTTCTGATAAATTAAATTTTAGTTTTAATTATCTTGATATAAAATAATGAATGTGGGAGCTTTTTGGTGGGCATTATTTTTTTTTTGGGGGGGGGGGGGGGCAGCATTTCATTCTTGGGCCCAGGCAGCACAATGTCTTGGGCCGACCCTGCCTTTAGGTAAAAATCACCAAGCGGGCAATACAACCGCTTTAAAAATCTTTCTTCATTATTCAGCAGTACTTAGGGGTGGGTGGAGAGACTGTATTTGCACTGTGTGAGAGCTGATTGGAGGAAAGGGACAACCCCTCCCCCCCACTCCACATAGGCAAAGGAATGAAGGAATGTGCAGAGCTATATACTGAATAGGCAAGCTTCTTGCTTATCTCCCTCTAAGCTCTTTTGTCTGAAAACTTGTCAGAAGTGCTGATAACAGAGGAAAGGAGCATCAGGGAGAAATGGCACAATTTTATGTGATAGACCAACACAGGGTGGCACATAATTGTGAAGTGGAAGGAAAATGATAAATGGATTTCAACAGTATTTACAAATAAATATGTGAAAAGTGTGGCATGCATTTGTATTCAGCCCCCCTGAGTAAATACTTTGTAGAACCACCTTTCGCTGCAATTACAGCTACAAGTGTTTTTGGGGATGTCTCTACCAGCTTTGCACATCTACAGAGTGACATTTTTTGCCCATTCTTCTTTGCAAAATAGCTCTGTCAGATTGGATGGAGAGCGTCTGTGAACAGCAATTAAGTCTTATATAATGTAATTTTCAAGTCTTGCCAAAGATTCTCAATTGGTTTTAGGTCTGGACATTGACTGGGCCATTCTAACACATGATAATGCTTTGATCTAAACCATTCCATTCTGGCTCTGGCTGTATGGTTTGGGTCATTGTGTTGCTGGAAGGTGAACCTCCACCCCAGTCTCAAGTCTTTTGTAGACTCTAATAGGTTTTCTTCTAAGATTACCCTGTATTTGGCTCCATCCATCTTCCTATCAACTCTGGCCAGCTTCCCTGTTGATGCTGCGACTACCACGTTTCACGGTCGGGATGGTGTGTTCAGGGTGATGTGAAATATTAGTTTTCCGTCACACAAAGTGCTTTGCTTTTAGGCCAAAAAGTTCAGTTTTGGTCTCATCTGACTAGAGCACCTTCTTTCACGTTTGCTGTGTCCCCACATGGCTTCTCGCAAACTGCAAACGTGACTTCTGTTAGGACGACCGTTAATGCTTATGGTTCATTGTGTGGCAACCTAAAATACTGTAGTTAAAGTGGGGTTCCACCCAAAAAACAAAAATACCTGGAAAAATTCTTAAAAAAAAAACAAAAAAACATTTGGATATATTTTTTTTTTTTACTTACCTCTAAATGCCTGTTGCTAGGTGGTCCCTCGTAGTCTGCCTGTTCCTCTGCCTGGGCTGGTGACATCACTTCCCCCCAGGCACAGGAAGGGCTCCGCTCTGCTCCCTCCCTCCTGTCAATCATCTGGGACCCATTACAGGTCCCAGGTGATTGAGCGGCCAATCACAGCGCGCGGCGCCGCTCGCGCATGGGCAGTGGGTGCCAGGCTGTGAAGCCACAGCCTGGTGCCCACAGTTGAAATGCCGGCGCCGACGAGCGAAGGGGGGGGACGAGCGGGGCTTCGATCCCCCGCATCGCTGGACCCAGGGACAGGTAAGTGTCCAATTAAAAGTCAGCAGCTGCAGTATTTGTAGCTGCTGACTTTTAATTTTTTTTTTTTTTTTGACGGCCCCCCTGGGTGGAACTCCTCTTTAATTGAAATATATATTCACCATGTTACCATGCCCTGACATGCAAGCGGGACAAGGACCACACTGAGACAGATGTTAGTGCATAGCTCAAAGTGTATTCTTGTTTCCACTGCATATATATTCGGTACAAACAAATTATCATTAACTCAGCATATTT
This sequence comes from Aquarana catesbeiana, assembly GCF_042186555.1. Classification (NCBI taxonomy): domain Eukaryota; kingdom Metazoa; phylum Chordata; class Amphibia; order Anura; family Ranidae; genus Aquarana; species Aquarana catesbeiana. Next base: position 490,574,873 of record NC_133326.1, on the reverse strand, counting down.
GAACCAATCAGGATGAGACAATTCAATATCACATTGTATAATGATCTCATACTAATCATACTTTATCAAATCTTAATATCTTGTCGAGCTAGGATTTTCGGGTACTTTACACAAGACGTGGAACTCAGTTCGCCAGGTGCAGCTATGGTCATTTATGAGCAATAACATTTTAATCACACAGTCAGCAGTTTATAAATCTTATGCCCTGTACACACGACTGGTTTTGCCGTCCGAATTAATTATGAAGGTTTTTCCGACGGAGTTCCGACCGAATTCCGCTCAAGCTGTCTTGCATACACACGGTCACACCAAATTCCGACCCTCCAGTACGCGGTGACATACAACACATACAACGGGACTAGAAAACGGAAGTTCAATAGCCAGTAGCCAATATCTTCCGTCTCGTACTTGCTTCAGAGCATGCGTTGTTTTCGGTGCGTCGGAACAGCATACAGACGAGCGGTTTTTCCGATAGTAATTTGTTCTGTCGGAAAAATATAGAACATGTTCTCTATCTAAGTCTGTCTGAATTTTCGACAGAAAAAGTCCAATGGGGCATATACACGGTCGGAAAATACAATGAAAAGCTCCCATCGGACTCTTTCTGCCGGAAATTCCGCTTGTGTGTACGCGGCATAACAACCAAGCACTTATGTATCTTGTATCTGAAATGGAAGCTATCTAAACAAAATGGAGACTGAGAAGTCAATCAAATCCTCACAACTTCTTATGGCTTTCTTTCAACAATGGCTTTCTTCTTGCCACTCTTATAGGCTAGATTTGTGGAGTGCACGACTAATAGTGGACTAATTCCTTCAGAGTTACCATGGGCCTCTTGGCTGCTTCACTGATTAATGCTCTACTTGCATGGCCTGTCAGTTTAGGTGGACGGCCATGTCTTGGTAGGATTGCAGTTGTGCCATACTCTTTCCATTTTTGGATGATGGATTGAACAGTGCTCTGTGAGATGTTCAAAGCGTGGGGAATTTTTTTATAACCTAACCCTGCTTTAAACTTCTCCACAACTTTATCCCTGACCTGTCTGGTGTGTTTCTTGGCCTTCATGATGCTGTTTGTTCACTAAGGTTCTCTAACAAACCTCTGAGGGCTTCACAGAACAGCTGTATTTATACTGAGATTAAATTACACACAGGTGGACTCTATTTACTAATTAGGTGACTTCTGAAGGCAATTGGTTCCACTTGATTTTAGTCAGGGGTATTAGAGTAAAGGGGGACGAATACAAATGCACACCACACTTTTCAGATATTTATTTGTAAAAAAAAATTAAAACCATTTATCATTTTCCTTCCACTTCATAATTATGTGCCACTTAGTGTTTGTCTATCACATAAAATCCCAATAAAATATATTTACATTTTTAGTTGTAACATGACAACACGTGGAACATTTAAAGGGGTATGAATAACTTTTCAAGGCATTGTATCTGATAAGGACTGTCCAAGGTGATTGTATCTGCGTATACAGGCCAGGTATAAAGGTCTCAGCAAGGGATAAGCCACAATTACAATAGTTGGAGTCAGAATGCTGGGAGTCTAGGCGGGGCCAGGAAGGGAGGTGGTTCAGACTGCAGAGGAAGAGAAAAAGGCAACATCTATCTGTCCTGCTCCTGCTCTCCGCTTTCCTGAAGTAGAGACAGTGACAGGAAGTCAGTGCAGGCCTAGGAAAGAACTTTGGAAGTTGGGCTACCCCTTGGTACCTTCCCTTCTTTGCCCAGGAAGAGCAACAGGCCTACATTGAGTAGCTTTCAGCAGGAGCACAAGCAGTCACCACTAGGGCTTGGGACCAAGAGATCATATTACTGTTGGATTTGTGCTGGGGTCTGCAACCCACTGAAGCCATGGTTTTAATTGAAGTTTTCAAATAAAGGCATTAATCACATCCAGCCTCGTGGTGCCTTTATTTGGTCTGAATGCTGCTTGGAAGTGAGTGAGTCCTACAGTGTCCCCTGGCTATCAGGCCTGAGAAGGTAGGCCAGGCTCTGGAACCTCTGGGAGTGAGGGGGTGAAGCTGCACAGCCAGAAGGGTGGAAAGGGAGATGGTCTCCTCCAGCCATCCATGCACTTAAGAGAGAGTCATTGAGCAAAGTGTTGCCTTGCCCAGAAGGTTTCTTTACATTGAGGGGTTGTCTTGGCTGCTTGCTATGGCCACATGTCGACACCTAGGTCTCTCAGTCTAGCACTGGTACAGGTGGGTGAAAGCTAGACAGTAGATGTATCTGACACAAAAACACATAAGCAGGGCAATTAACAAACAAAGATAACATTTAAAAATATACAATGCCATTTAAAGTATAATCTAATAACTTAGATTATTAGCTTTCTTTTTCAAACCAAGTACAGAAAAAAATGTGGTGGATACTGACTGAAATCCAGTGTCCTTTTAACTAAGGGCGGTCACACATGGTTAGAATCAAACTGTTAATGGGCAGGCTGAATGTACAAAGTTGATCGATCTATCGATCAACTTGGATACAGCCAGTCTGCCGGATTCTCTTACGATTATCGCTAGCGGCTGCTATAGCGATAATCGTTGTCTTCTCCTGGAGGGGACAGCTTCCCCCACCTGCCCCTGCCGGGAGCAGACAATGTCTCAGCAGGATGGATTGTCAGAAATGTCTGTGTTGATGGGGGAATCGTGCAAATTTCTTTCCTGCAACCCGTGTCTGCAGTAAAGAAATTTGCACTGTATGGTCAGCCTTAAAGTGTATAGAACTGAAATCCTAAACAACGTTATAAGCTTTCTCAGCTATCTTCTCTAAACAATGCAACCCCTCCTTCTTATGTAAATAAGGTGAGGAGAGGTGTTTTGTAGTCCTCTCCAGTGGCGTATCCTCCATGTGTGCAGGGCGTTCACTGCACACGGCCCCCGAGATGGGCCCACTGTGAAACACCCTGCACACATGGATGATTGTCCCTTGTTCGGGACGATAATAAGGTGCGGCGGGGGGACAGTTGAAAGTACCGATCTCCCTTCATGGCTTTTCAGACAGCTGCTTCCCCTCCTCTCCTTCCCGCGGCTGTCAGCTGAAACAGGGAGATCGGTGCTCGCAACTGTCCCTCTGCCACACCGATCATCCCTCCCCCAATGTCCGCCGTGTCCTTCTCTTCCAGCTCCTTGTTGTCCTCCTCCAGCCCCATGTTCTCTGGCCCCCTGTCCTCCCCCTCCGCCCCCCCTCGTTCCCTCGGGATCTGTCAGAATGGAGAGAGGAGGAAGGACCCGGTAAATATGTTATTTATTGAATCCTTCCTTTTCTGAATTGGACATCGCTACGAACGCTCTCTATGTCCTATAATAACTGAGCAGAGTAACCTGTGTGGATATTCAAATATTTAACAGCGCTAATGATTTATTATTTGTAAACAATAAAGTGCAAAGTGCAGTAAAAAAAAAACAATAAAGTAAAGTGCAAAGTGCTTCAAACGGCAATTCAAGTATCCAGGTTGAAAGGCGTCTCAAAAAAAAAAACACACACCCAAAGAACACACTCCTCTCCTGTGACCCCACTCACCAGAGCTTATGGACCCTCAGCTTTGCAGTCCAGGGGTCAAAAATGCTTAGTGGAGTTGTGGTACATGGATCACAGATCAGAGAGACTTCCAAGAACGATTTACACGTGGACAACAGAGGATGATAAATATTTGGAAAAAAGAGAGAAGAAGGTATATAGTGAAGTACCAGCGGCACTTAGTTAATGCGCATTATCAAAAACGCCACTCACGAGGCGGTTTGAAAAACAGGCATTAGTGTTTTCCGGGTTCGCATCTGCAGCGTGCGTTCCACGAATACCGGAAGTTGCGTCACTGGTACGTAAACCGGAAATGCGTTGAAGCGTTTCGCTCCTCCTCCAGGGCGTCATCAAGGACATCACTTCCGGTTTTCGCATGGTGGAATTTATATGCAAGAGAGCGGGTGTCTCCAAGCTGGGTGGCCAATCATGTGCAGGGAAAACCATCTGGTGTGATTAAACACCCACTTCCCTTCACTCACATCACTTCCTGTTTATTGCCATAAATTTAACAAAACTTTATTAACAAACGATCTATTTGAGAACATTTAAAAACATTAAAAATGACAATCCATTACTAAGTATAAAATTCATTGGTAAAAATTCATTAATAAAAAAATCATTAGTAGAGGTTCATACGGTAAAATTCCTTGATTATGACCAATTGATGGTCAGCAAAAATAAATAAATAGAAACAAAAAAATAAATAATAAAAATAAAAATGACAATAAATAAAAAAATAACAATAAAAAATAATACAAATAAAAATAAAACAAATAATAAAAAATAAAAATAAAACAAATAATAAAAATAAATATGAAAATAAATGAAAATGAAAATAAAATAAAATGCTGATCCTTACCAATTAGACAAAAAACAATTCAGATCTAATTCAATATTTAAACCATACGGGCTCAAAGTACCCAACCTGTGTATCCATTGGGTGTCCTTCTGTAAAATGGATTTCTTAAGGTTGGAGCCCCTCCAATGTGCTTCAACCCTATCAATGCCACAAAACTTGAGACCCCTAGGATCCCTATTATGAAACAGTCTAAAATGGTTAGACAAACTGTGATGTTTGAAACCTTTTCTAATTCTATTCATATGTTCCCCTAACCTAATGTCCAATCTTCTCGTAGTTCTGCCCAAGTATTGGAGGCCACATGGGCAGGACAAAAGGTAAGTAACATGAGTAGTTCCACACGTGATGAATTTTTTAATCTTGTAAGATCTACCCTGGAAAAGTCAGATGCTTAGAGTAAAAAAGAAACTGTAATAAAATTGAAGATTATGATATCCAGTCGCAAACTATTGTTGATAGGTTCCAGGAAAAGGGGTATAGGTCTAGTGATAGGCGGCACTGCTGGGCACTGATATGCGGCACTGATACACAGCACTGATAGGCATCTGGTGGTGGCACTGGCAGTGGTAGGCATTGTGAGTGGGCACTGATTGGCAGCTGCCTGGGCACAGATTGGTATTTCCCTGGGGGTCTAGGGGACATACCTGGTGGTCCAGCGTGGATGTCTTCGCTGGTGGTCCTGGGCGGCTTCCCCGGTGGTCCTGGCTGGGATCCGAGGGGGGGCTGTGATGATAAACAATCAGTACAGACCCCCCCTGTCAGAAGAGCAGGCGATCGGCTCTCCTCTACTCGCGTCTGTCAGACGTGAGTGAGGAAAAGCCGACCACCGGCTCTTCCTATTTACATCGTGATTAGCCGTGATTGGACACGGCTGATCACGCGGTAAAGAGTCTCCGTCAGAGACTCTTTACCTAGATCGGTGTTGCGGGGTGTCAGACTGACACCCCGCAACAACGATTGCCGCGATGCGCGCCCACGGACATCATATGACGCCCAGTCAGGATATTGAAACCACTTTGCTGCCATTCTGCTATATGGCGGGCGGCAAGTGGTTAAAAGTGTTTTGGTATACCTGGTCAGTAAGTGCCAGTTGATCTTGCCAGAAATGATTTGATCTAATAACTTCCTGTTTTCTCTGCCCATGCTCTTATCAGTTACTATCATACCTCCCAATATTTTGAGATGAGAATGAGGAACACCTACTAACAAACGTATGTAGGCATAGGGCATGCCCCCTGCCACACCCCCTTAAAGGAAAATTAACCAAAAAAAAAGGTTAATTAAATCCACAAGGACTTTTTTTTACCACTACTATTCCTTTATATTGGCTCTTAAAATGTACAAATGCAGCAGTTTAGAAATTGGATGAAAGGTTTAACACTGGGAAACACTTTTTGAAAGATAAAAAGTACATTTTATATACTACTATGAGGATCAGACAAAATGAGGTACAAATGAGGAGTAAAGAGGGACAGAGGGGCATTGTTCCAAATCAGGGACAGTCCCTCGAAATCAGGGACAGTTGGGAGCTATGTAACATTGTTCCAAGCACTCTCTTTAAACTGTAGAACAACTCCAGGAATGCAATGGAGATGAGAAAGTTGGGGTTGTTCTGCAGGCCTAATACACCTCCTGTTCCAGGGTGACAACGTTTCTCCTCCATAGATATAGCACAGCAACTGAGCTTCATCACCCTACTACATGAAAAGTCTAAACTCTCTTCCTGTACGTACGTTTCAATTCATTGACTAGGTAGTGAAGTAAGGATTAGGAATACATTTTGGGAGCCTGTTCCATTTAAACTGAATAATATATTTCCTTTGTGGAGGGTGCAAATGGTTGATGTGAGTATTAAATTCTTGTCACTGTTTCCCATAATGATGATAATAATAGCAGAAGGATTGTGAGTAGGTTGAAACATCACAAGAGTTAACACACACCGGTAGGGTACCCAGCAGGTCTCAGCCTGAGTTCTATTAACACTCAGGAAGATTAATGACAGACAGTTTCTGATGTAAGCAAACAATGAGGACATGAGCCCAGCATGTAGTAATTCTCAGATATGAGTGAGAAAAATAAAATGCATGATCTATTTTATATACTGAACTCTGTCCACTTTTTGTAGGCAAGAATAAGTCTGAATGCTGTTAGTTTTCCTCCACCTTCTCACTGCTTTCAAGTGCTCTTCCGAAAGGTCTTCTTGTTTATTCTTCTGAATAGGTGGAGCTTTGATTACAGTGTGGATCTCGGATATATGATCTAGAGATGTACTCTAATGCCCCGTACACACGGTCGGATTTTCCGACGGAAAATGTGTGATAGGACCTTGTTGTCAGAAATTCCGACCGTGTGTGGGCTCCATCACACATTTTCCATCGGATTTTCCGACACACAAAGTTTGAGAGCTGGCTATAAAATTTTTCGACAACAAAATCCGTTGTCAGAATTTCCGATCGTGTGTACACAAATCCGACGCACAAAGTGCCACGCATGCTCAGAATAAATAAAGAGATGAAAGCTATTGGCTACTGCCCGGTTTATAGTCCCGACGTACGTGTTTTACGTCACCGCGTTCAGAACGATCGGATTTTCCGACAACTTTGTGTGACTGTGTGTATGCAAGACAAGTTGAGCCAACATCCGTCGGAAAAAATCCTAGGATTTTGTTGTCGGAATGTCCGATCAATGTCCGACCGTGTGTACGGGGCATTAGAATAATGTTGTATATTATGGAATATATAAAAAAATACCTTTTTTTTTTTTTTTTTTTTTTACAATAAGTAATTTCTACTATACTATTATGCCGCGTACACATGATCAGACATTCCGACAACAAAACCGTGGATTTATTTCCGATGGATGTTGGCTCAAACTTGTCTTGCATACACACAGTCACACAAATGTTGTCGGAAATTCAATAGCCAGTGCGGCTTTTCTGCTTGATTCCGAGCATGCGTGGAATTTTGTGCGTCGGAATTGTATACACACGATCGGAATTTCCGACAACGGATTTTGTTGTCGGAAAATTTGAGATCCAACTCTCAAATTTTTGTTGTCGGAAATTCCGACCGTGTGTACGCGGCATAAGAATGACTACTCCCATGAACCTCTTGATAAATAAAATAATAATAAAATAATAAAGGTGTTTCCTTTGTGCAAGATTCAGGTTTTCATTTTGTCACTTATATAGGCCTCATGTACACTGCAGCTGAAAGATGCCTGTAAAATAATTTTGTAAATAACCTTGACTGTAGCTGATAAATGCTGCAGAACTTCTTCCTTTGTTGCTGCTGTATTTTCCCTTCTACAGTGTGGACAGGGTTAAACTAAATATTCATTAAAGTGATTTTAAAGGAAACATTTTTATTAAAAAAAATAACAAACATGTCATATTTACCTGCTTTGTGCAGTGTTTTTCCGGAGAGCAGCCCCGAGTTTCCTCTTCTTAGGTCCCCCCTGGCGTTGTGGGCCCCTCCCCCTTGCGAGTGCCCCCACAGCAAGCCACTTGCTGTGGGGGCACTCGTGCATGCTCGCTCCCCGAGCCGACTCTCTGCGTCCAAAAGGACAGAGAGTGTAGCTCAGCCCTGCTCCCTGCTCTTGCCTCACTAGCTGTGATTGACAGCAACAGGAACCAATGGCATCTCAGCCAATCAGAAGAGAGAGACCTGGGACAGCCTCGGGTCTGGTGAACATAGCTGGATTGAGATCAGGCTTAGGTAAGTATTGGGGGGCTGAGGGGGGAGCTGTACACTTCGGCCTTTACAACCACTTTAATGCAGACGTGCAGCAGATATTTTTAAGGAGACAACTTGGCAATCCTTGTCTATGTGTGTGTTTCTACTGCAGGGACATCCATCTTTGCTGGTTCTGATTCAATCCTAAAGTATGGTGATTAACTGAAGCAACAAAGCAAGGAGAAGTGGGTCTGCAGGCTATGGAGTTAAAAGGAGAGGACTGTTTTGAAACAAGCAGCATACTTCCCAACTTTTTGAGATGAGAATGAGGGACAACTATCAGCAAAAGTATGCAGGCATAGGACACATCCCTGCCACACCCCCTTGAAGGAGAATTGTACAAAAAAACAAGATTGGTTAAACCAACAAGTGCTTTTTTTAACCACTACTATTCCTTTATATTGGCTTTTGGAATTTACCAATGCAGCAATTTAGAAATCAGATGAAAGGTTTAGTGCTAGAAAACACTTTCTGATAGATAAAAAGTGCATTTTATATACAGCTAAATATATCAGACCAAAATTAGGGACAAATGAGGAGGAATGAGGGACAGAGGGACATTACTCCAAATCAGGGACAGTCCCTTGAAATCAGGGACAGTTGGGAGCTATGAAGCAGGTGTATGGGGAAAATACTGAGCTGTTGTTGCTGGCTGAACTGGTCCCTGCCATAGCTGACAATAATCTGGTGACAGCTCATAGAAGCAAAGAAACCCAAGAACCTTCTCCCTGGGAGGGTGTGAGGTGTGATTTGGACTCCTGATGAGATGAGACTGTACTGCTTGTAAGGAAGGGAAAGAGGGACTATCTCAGCAGGATTGAAAGAGAGACATCACAGCAATAACTATACCTGTGTGAGGACTTAAACATACCTAATGCCGCGTACACACGACCGGACTTTCTGCAGAAAAGGTCAGACGGAATCTTTCCGTCGCACATTCCGATCGTGTGTGGGCTTCATCGGACTTTTTCTTTCTAAAATACTGACGGACCTAGAAATAGAACATGTTTCAAATCCTTCCAACGAAATCAGTTCCTATCGGGAAAACCGCTCGTCTGTATGCTATTCCGACAGACCAAAAAAGACGCAAAGGCAGCTATTGGCTACTGGCTATTGAACTTCCATTTTTTAGTCCCGTCGTACGTCATTGCGTTCTAAATGATCAGACTTTGGTGTGATCATGTGTAGGCAAGTCTGTTTCAGCGGAACTCTGTCGGAAAGACCGTCGGAGTCTATTCTGACAGAGAGTCCAGTCGTGTGTACGCGGCATAAAGGTGTGTCGGTTATGTACTGGGTGAGCTAGGGGTGTCACTTTCAGGTGGGCAGAGAAATCCCTTTGTATTATTTCAGAAAGTTGGGAAGTATGCACTGCTGCTACTAACATTTTAGCAGTGATGTAGGGACTGTGGTTGCAACAGCTATAGCTGACAAAGGGCCTTGCTACTGGGAAACCAGGTTGGTTCCTGACTCCCCTGAACTTTATTCACTTAAAGTAGGAAAACTCATAAATGTGCCAAGTGCACCAGCAGAAAGACTTGTAAAAGATTCTCTAAAAAAAGCTGCGCAGGGAGGCTACCTGGAAAAGTTTTTGATGTGCCTCAGTGGGGTGGGTTAACTAAAGCACAGTAGATGTTCTCTCTCTCAGTAGAGATGCTGTTCACTTTGCAAAGTGAATGAAAGAGTGTAGGGTGAACCTGTGTTTGCTTTGAATCACCAATCATGTGCAAATGAAAACAAAACATATTAACAAGGCTATTGCCAGCACATGATTGGTTGAAGTGATCAAAGCTTCATTTTACTTACTGAGTGAATTAAACTTTCACTTTACAAAGCAGTGGTGGCTGGTGCTCAAAATTTTTTATTTTTTTTTGGGGGGGGGGGGGGGGGGGCGCAAACAAACTGAAAAATTCTGAAAAATACTGAAAAAACCCATCAATTGCAGCCACTGTGCCCATCATATGCAGCCACTGTGCCCAAAAAAATGCAGCCACTGTGACCCATAAAATGCAGCCACTGTGCCCCTCATATGCAGCCACTGTGCCCATCAAATGCAGCCACTGTGCTCATAAAATGCAGCCACTGTGCCATCAAATGCAGCCACTGTGCTCATAAAATGCAGCCACTGTGCCATCAAATGCAGCTACTGTGCCCATCATATGCAGCCACTGTGCCCATCATATCCAGCCACTGTGCCCATAAAATAGAGCCTCTGCCAAAAAATGCAGCCTCTGTGCCCATAATATGCAGCCACTGTGCCCATAATATGCAGTCTCTGTGCCCATCATATGCAGCCTCTGTGCCCATCATATGCAGCAACTGTGACTCCCCCCCCCCCGCGCGCCCGCCCGATTGCTGCCTGTCTGGAACTTACCCCATCCTGGTGGTGGGTCAGGCAGCGGGTGACGATGGCACACTGTGGGACATCCCTTGTATAGTTCTGTGGGACATGCAGCGGGTCAGGTGACGGCTCCTGTGTCCTCCATGGTTCCCGTGCATCTCTTCTTTCGCTCTGCTAGGCTTCCAATAGGGATGCCTGTGCCTTCAGCCAATCAGGTGATGGGTAATAGACCCGTGCTTCCTGATTGGCGGAGAGGCGGTTCAGTGTTAGAAAAGCAAATATTCATTTGCTTTTCTAACACACTTGGATGGGCTCCAAGCGCAATGCTCTGTGCTCCAAGTCCACCTTTTTTGAAGCCTATTAGAACCTATAGCTCTAATCAGGTGCTTAAAAAAACACCCGCTAGTGGAATTCAGGTGCCCGGAGTCCGAAAAGGGGCCAGACGCCTGAATAGGGGGTGACTACAGCGACCATGGATAGATTCATGCTATGCATGAATCTATCCATTTTACATATAGGGGGTGGATGAACCAACACTGTTACAAAGTGAAAATTTACTCTGCTAAATAAAGTCTTTATCTCTTCAAAAATCAACCCATTTACTATCAGCATTTTCATTATCACTCCCTCTAGTGTCAGGCAGTGTGTACACTCCCTGAGATATTTGTGTTACTCACCATGCCCAGATGGAGGTGCAGGTTCCTTTAAAAACATTTTTAACCCAATTCTTTGGGTTCCTGGACATACCCAGGGAAGAGAAGTTTGTTTGCTTTTTCCTACAGCAGCTTAAAGAGGCAACCTCTGATGAAGAAGAAGTATCTGGGAAACTAACCTACAGCCAGGTTAATAGCCCTCCACTGTCAGAACCAGTATGCGGGCAGCCAGTCAGGGGCGTAATGGAATACAGCTTTTCTGAAAGACCCAGCTACTGTAGGAAACCCCTCTCAAATTGCTGCAAGAATACTTCCGTCCCATTGGCATGGCCCTTTGTTTTTGGGCCTTAGATTCTTCCAGCTGTTCACCTGTGTTAATAAAGGTACTCTAGACTTCAATGAAATTGATGCTATTTATAAGGATGATTGTAAGTAGCTGTTTGTGTTCTGAACTGTTTTATTGAAATAGTGATTCTCAGTTGAACTCTCTGTTGCTATAGTGTCCTAAAGATACTCTGCTATGCATGCCATATTTTTTCCTGATTGTGCCACAGAGAAATTGATGTGATGAGTCCATGTTTTGCAGCTTTTATTATATATTTTGTATTATACTGCAGTGTATGCTTACTCTGTGCCAGCCTGAACCTGTTCTCTGTTATTGTTACTAACTTTGCACCTAATTTAGTAAACTACAACCTACATTTACTCCCTGTCTGATCAGCAGAGAATCAGGGAATCCCTCACCCTTGCAATAGTGATCTCCTTATTAATGGCAGGATTTACTGCCGCAACAGCACTCCCAGTACACAGGGCAAGCCAGTATTTGAGTGATTGGGCCTAGAGTCTATGGGGCCTAATCTGATCATATGGGATCCCACCTGCTCAGCAGGCAGAAATTGTCATTTATGCTCTAGACAGGAAAGCAAGAAAGTTAATCCTGCACTTGCCAGTCAAAGACCAGCATTTCCTTAACAAGAAAGGTAATTGTTTAGTAGTATATACTGTAGCTAAGTGGTAACATTTGGCGACCTTAGGGGCCACTTCATTAGCAGAAAGCAAACAGTGAGAGAATCTATCTCTCTAAGTCTATGTTCACATCTATGTGGTCGATGCATTTTTCAGGCACCTTTTGCGGTATCCATCTGCATAATTTCAGAAGTGTTGGAATCTAGAAGAACTTTTGGACTCTTCTGGTACTAGGTGGCATAGTGAGAAGGGATACAGCCAGACACCGCAGAGGTCCCAGGTTCAGATCTGGACCCTGACACACTGATGCATCTAAAAACAGAGACACTTTACCTCTTGACTTGAAAGATGGAACCAGGACTCAAGACTTGAGGCACTCCAAGAGATCTAGCTCCAGGAGACCCCTTGCACACTTTGTGCAGGATTAATTTGAATGATCTACAAACTTCACAGGAAGAGCAAGTTCAAGTAGTGTGGAGAGTGGTAGAGAGCCAATGTACTCATCATGCTCAGATGCAGGCATAGGTCCCTTTAACTCACTAGGTTCCTGGACATACACAGCAGCTTGGGGAGGGATCACACCCAATGAGGGAGAGGTACCTTGACAAGTGATCTGCAGCCAGGTGAGGGGCCCTCCACTGTCAGAACTGGTATGGAGGAAGCCAGGCAAGGGGATAATCACATACAGCTTCTCCAGAAGTCCAAGCTACTCTCCAGTTATTGCCAGAGTAATTGGTTCCAGTGGGGTTGCCCTTTGTTATTGGTCCTTGGATCCCTGCAGCTGGTCACCTGTGTTAGTAGAGCTACCCTAGACCTCACTGAGAGGGATACTGTTTGAGGATAATAGCAAGAATTTGTGTTCTGAATTGCTTTACTGAAGTTTATATTTATATTTCTGTACATTCAATCCTGAGATTTACACAGAACAGCCAGGTGGATGACAGGGCTTGCAGCTAAGTAATACAGTAGTGTCATTTTTACATCCCCAGCCTTCTGACTGGACAGAAAGAGCAGCAGCACACTGATGAGGTCATCCTGCGTTAAGAAAATACACTTAACTAATACAATCTCTATTATTTGTGTATTCTATATATCTTCCTGGAGTTCATCTTTAAACACATTTCCCTTATAACTAGGCATCTTGTACTAGCAAAAGCATAATATTCATATGCAAAATACATATATATATATATATATATATATATATATATATATATATATATATATTTATCTGTAAGATAGCATATGTTCTGATTAAATATCATGTGATCATTTGCTACAAGCCGTCACACATACCTACTTATCTCTGCTATCATATGATTTACTTTTGTTCCAGGCCTGTCTTTGCTCATACAACTATCAGTCATCTCAAACTCTGAGCATTGCTCTTGTATTTAGCAAAACTTTCCTTGTATTTGTTACGTGTTGTCACCCTGTCTTTCCTCATTTTCCTGTGTTCACTTTGTGATTCCCTGTTATCCGTATTTCATTGTCTGTGCATTTATTGTCATCCGCTCCTACCTCATCTTCTCCCTGTCTCGCCTCCGTCTTTAATAACCTGAAGGTGATTAGCAGAAATCATATTTGATTTTGACACTCAACCTGCCAGTTAAATACTGGCTAACAAAACAATTCTGCCATGCAATATGCGAGATGCTTTTCCCCTCCTAATTAGGTAGATAAATACAGAGTTTCCATGGTAACGTCTCTTCCTGTGTTTGTAACCCAATGCAATCGAGTTAAATGGATGTTGTGGCATGCTATTGTTTAACCCTGTGCAGGCTGGATGACGGCTGTCTGCCATATTTTCGTTCTTTCATATTTTCTACTCTTCTAAACGGTTGTGTTCGTGCAGTATTACATAAACACAACCTTCTCACTTGTTGCGGCTATGTGATTGTTCTATCTGCACTGCAGCCTGAATTAAGTATCCGTTAATAATAGGAATAGTCATAGATAGATAGACATCTCGATGAAAATAATGGGTATAGATGTATATGCCTGTCATTAGCATGATTAGGATCTGCTGGGTATGATAGTGACACACAGGTGGTGTGTGCCACTACAATTTTGTCTAGATTCAGTAGACAATCCGAAGAGTCTGACCATGCTGTCCATTCATATACGCCAGATTATCCCTCACAAATTACAGTAAAGGATTGCGAGCATAATGCGTGCCAGAAACATGCTTGTAATCCAAAGCTCTTGTATATCAAAGCAAATTTCCCCAGAAGAAATAATGGAAACTCAAATGATTCGTTCCACAACCATTTATTCATAGGTCCTTCAGTTTATAGTCCATATAAAAATATTATAGCAATGTGACCAGGTTGTGTAACCATAAAATGGCCATCCACAAATGGCATCCTCTACATGGCGATTAGAAGCAAAATCCAGCAGGAGCTACAGAGTATTAAAGAGAAGAGAGGCACCTCTAAGTGTAGCAATATGGTTACATTTAATGAAGGTACAATGTTTAGCAACTCACATGGTTGAAGATTAAAACAGGCACATCTAAGTATGCAGACATCAGGGGTAAAGATGTCCACATAGACCATCCTCCGTACTGCCGGCTCTCACAGCTGTCAGTCTGCAATCGTGACCGGGAAGACTACCCTGCAGTAGAGCGATCTGGAAGCGAGGTTTGAACCGTTAATGGAGTGGAAGAGATGACTTTGATGACGGTGAAGAGGATGGTCTATGTAGACAGCTTTACCCCAGATGCCTGCATACTTAGATGTGCCTCTTTTAATCATCAACCTTGTGAGTTGCTAAATGTTGTACCTTGATTAAATAAAATTATATTGCTACACTTAGAGGCGCCTCTCTTCTCTTTTATACTCAGTTGTGACATGATGCTACTCTTATATCAAGACATCGCTTGTAAATCAAGTCAAAATGTATTAAAAAATTTTGCTTGTATTGCAAAACACTCTCAAACCAAGTTACTCTCAAACCAAGGTTTTACTGTACAGGCTGATAAAGGGGTCTTTTAAAGCCCTTATAAGTAGGGTGAAATTAAAAGTTGTGCTTTCTCTGAAATAGTGGTGAAAATTGAGAGGTTTCAGCAACGAATGGGGAGCAATGAAAAGTAAGGTGGTTGTGTGATGGCTTCTGAGGTTTATGGAAGCTCTTTTCAACTATTTTGGTCAGTTCTTGTGCCAAATTTTCACAGAAGGAAGAGAAAACAGCGAAAGAAAAATCTGATAAAAATGTAAAGCGACAACACCCAAATAACTATCAGATACACAGAAAAAAAAAAGGAAATCCCTAAACGCTAAGAACAGCAAATGAATGAAACTAAACTACACTAAACACACCCAAAAAGCCACTCCCCTTTAAATAAAGAAAAAAATAATATATTTTTTGTACCAAGCAGCTAAATGATCAAAATTCAGAGTTTAGACTTTGGTAAAAATTTGCACATGGCAAAATGTATAATTTTACACCAGAATTACTCCCACTCATTCATACTTATCAATCCAGTTTCATATCTTTTGCTTCACGTGCCAGTACACACTATTGATAATGTGGCTTGTGGTCTTATGGGTTCACCACCTTCATATGTAGATGGCCTTATTTAAACTTTACTCCTTTGACTTAGTGACCCATTTGTGGGCAAGAAATTTGTGATTCAAAGAACCCTTTTACCAGAATAATAAGCGCATTGGGTCTTTAAGTAGTAATATCATCACGGATTAGTGCAAACATCTGATCAATGCCGATTTTAGTATCTCCCTTTGTGATATTAATAATCTTTGACCGCTGGAAACATGTATTATAACCTTCAGGAAGACATAACCAGCCCAGTTTTTGCAAATGAGGTCTATAATAAAGCATCAACTGATTTAATAAACTGTTTAGAACCACCCTTACTTTAATTCTTCACTATGCTTAAAGTGCAACCTTGACACTGTCTACTACTATGCAAAAGGTTGCTCTATGTCTTGGGAAAGAACATTTCTGTTTATTTTCCATTTGTACTCCAAGTTTATCAGGACAATGTGAACCTAACAATGTTACCTTGGTTTAAGAGTCCTGTGCATCATCTACTTGCCTAGCCAATCATGAAGAAATGGATTCTGGACAGATAACTTTATTGTAATGAATAGTCAAGGGAGCATGACTGTGCCCCATGCGCCACATTGAGGGGGACCCGCCACTGACAGGAGTAGCAAGGGAGCAAGGAGGAGAGAGCCCAGAGGCAGTGTATTATGTGTTCTCTCTCCCCCTTCTTCCTGCCAATGCAGCACTCCTGCTGCCTGTACTGTTCTCCCATTATGTGGCTGCTGCCTCTGTGAGGGCTGAGCAAACCTTCCTGGGAAGTTTGTGTGTGCATAAGTGAGTCAGATAAGCCCTTCCCCTGGCAGGCACGGCTTGTCTTCTCCTAGGACCAGGAAGAGAAGAGCAGAGCCCAGCTGATCCTTCCTCCTCCACATCAACAGATTACAGCCAGGCTAGGAAGGAAGGCTTGTCACTGATTGTAGGGCACTGTGTGTGTGCGCACGCTGGAGAATCACTACCTGCGCATTACACTGAAAGTAGGAAAGTCACAGAAATCACTGATCTCTCACTACACAGAATCGATCTTTGAGCTGCATCTGACAATGACAAGAGCAGTTGCAGCTAGAAGATCACTTTCAGCAGTGGCGGCTGGTGCTCAAAATTTTGGGGGGGGCGCAAAAAATTTTGAAAAAAAATCAGTTGCAGTCACTGTGCCCTCAAACGGTGCCACTGTGCCATCAAACGTTGCCACTGTGCCAAAACGCTGCCACTGTGCCATCAAATGCTGCCACTGTGCCCATTAAACACTGCCACTGTGCCATCAAATGTAGCCACTGTGCCCATAACAGGCAGCCAATGTACCCATAAAATGCAGCCAATGTACCCATAAAATGCAGCCACTGTGCCCATCAAACGCTGCCACTGTGCCCGCAAATGCTGCCACTGTGGCCATCAAATGCGGCCACTGTGCTACCATACGCTGCCACTGTGCCATCATACGCTGCCACCGTGCCATCAAAAGCTGCCAGTGTACCCATCATATGCTGCCAGTGTGCCCATCATATGCTCTGATGTAATGGAAGCACTAATGTAAGGGGGAACTTTGAAGTAAGGAAGGACACTGATGTCAAGGGGGATACTAATTTAAGGTGGGGCATTGAAATAAGGGGGGACAATGATGTAAGGTGGGATTCTACTGATAGGAGGGACTCTGATGTTAGGGAGGATTCTAAAGTAATGGGGGACTCTGAAGCAAGGGGGCACTAATGTAAGGGGGACTTTAATGTAAGGGGCATTGATGCAAAATAATATTGTAAAAATACAAGTGTAAAAAATAGTAGAAAAATTAAATAATAAAAATAAAAACTACTGACACAGTCCACTGCACTACTGACACTGTCCTCTTCGGAGTAGGGGTGTTGGGGGGGGGGGGGGTGCCGAACTGAGTCTTTGCCTTAGGTGAAAGAAGGTCTTGCTTTCCTACTGCCCTCAGGTTTAATTTTGTCTACAAGCAAAACATAGGGGAACAGGGAAAATTTCACAAGTCATATGATGCAAAGCCACACCAACGTTTTGGCCACACCCATTATGGCCAATACCCAAGTGTCCGTATCAATATTTCCTCTCGTCCCTCATAGGGTGTCCATACTAATTATTTTCAAATTTTAGCATTTATTTTAGTCTAAAGGTGAATGGATAGGACTTGTTTTCATTGCTGTCTGTGTTTTCTGTCCCTGTAGCAACTATTCCCTCCACCTTTTATTAGGGCTGTTACTGATTAAAATTTTCGTGTTCGATTAATCGATTTTTTTTTTAATCGATTAATCGACTAATTTCGATTAATTATAATGCACATACAGATCCAACTACTTTTAACAACAGAACAAATAATAATAAATCTGAAGGCAATTAGAGAGATGAAATAGCAGTCAAGAGAGACGATAAACAGCCAGATCCACAAGTTATTCCACCAGTGCTGAAACAGTCCACAGTAGCGTGACAATCCCTCCACCTCCGGTCTAACTAATCACTCTCACCTTATGGCATGGACCCCTGTGCAAACAGGTGTTCATGCACGCGGGTATCAATAGGGTTAACATGGACCATAAACTTCTCTCACGTGTCCTTAGATCTCAGCAAGGACGCCAGGTCATGGGTAGAAAGAAAAGATCTAAGTGCTCACCGCTTAAGTATAAGATTTAATTTTTCTGTTCAAGCACAAACTACTCACATAAAGTACACACACAGCATGTAAAGCCGACAATTGTGTTAGTTCCGTAGGGCAGCAGCGGGTGACATCATGCAAAGCTCCTCCCCCTTACGCGTTATGTTCAATCAGAACTTCATCAGAACTTCCTCAGTGGGGCGGGGCTACGGCGTCACCCTACAGCCTATTTAAATAGCACCGTTGTTATGGCAACGGCCGAAGCCGGACATAGCGGGGCATGGCTAGGATGTCACACGTCAATCAAAAGCAAGCCTCGCCGTCATGGTAACAGCAGAAGCCGATCCACACAGCAAAAATATCACAGCTTATCAGCCTCTAAGGACAACAATGTTAAAAAACGGAGATTATCAAATTTGGCTACACTTAGCTCACTGAATGATCCCAGTTAACCACATCCATATTTACCATCACTGTCCAGGCTGTCCGGTGATGTCACGGACATCGACGTCACCGGACTCCTCCCCCCTTCCCTTCATTAGCAGACGGAGGCACTTGGGGAAGGGGGGAGGAGTCCGGTGACGTTGATGTCCGTGACGTCACTGGATCTCCGATGGAACTCCCTGAAGACCCGGAAGCCGGCGGAGAGGTGAGTACCGATCAAAAGAAAAATTAACGATTAATCGAGGAATTAATCGTTAATTTCCACAGCCCTACTTTTTATGAGTGTCATAGGGAGAGGAAGCGTGGGCAAGCATTCGCAAAATAATGGCATTCAAACATTTTTTAGTCTTAGAACAGTCAGATGTTTTAAAGATTCTTTCTTATGTGTTATCATGAATTTCACCCTTTGCCTTATTGAATAAGCATGATTGTGCAACACTTTGGGGAAAATTAACTATAAAATAGTATTGATAGCCATAAGATATTACAGCCCAGCATAATAATGAGAAACATTAAATATGAGCTTGACACCATACACTGAACCAGATAATGTACCAGAAGAATCAAGTCCACCCATTACTATTATGGCACACAAGAGGTCAGCTAATACAAGCAGATAGTGGAGCTCTCTGTCTCTTGAAATAGCAATTCCATATCATCAGATTTGCATTCACTGGCAGCACTTGAATTGTACTATTACTGTCCCAGATTCAGCATAAAAGTTCATGGTCCATACACATATTATTAATGTTCTCTCAAACTTGTGTAGAATACATATCATTATCTCATTATAGCTCATGAATACATATAACCATTTGCATATTTCCTCTGGTCCTCAGTCTGTGCAGTGTAAAAAAGAATGCTGCCTGTACACAATGTATGCACTTTTCAGCTCTGGAAATAGATTGGACGTTGCCTTATCTGGCGCTGAACGGCTGTTTCTTTATGTCTCTAAATATCTGCATTTGGACATCAAACCTGTATAGCTAAATATATTTCTGCGATGGGAACAAAACAGCTGGGTTTATCAAATGAATGGATTTATGTTGAAAGTGTTTTTAAAACTACTTTGGTAAAAAATAGTTATGCAACCTACACAAAAGAAAATATTTGTTAAAATTCACATCACTTTACTCTATCAAAGGAATGTGAGAAACTACTGATGGAAGATGCCATTTGTGATTTTGGGAAGCTCATTACTGTAGCTGCAGATATCTCACTTACCTACAATGAATTTATAGAGTTTAAGTATATATATTTTTAGCCAGGAAAATACAAAATATTGCATATGAATATGTCAGGTAGAACTGCGGGTTCTTTTTTACATATGTTTACCTCGGTGCTCTAGCTGCCCTGTCGAAAAAGCACAATACAGAACTCAGTAGCTCAAGCAACTGTTTATAAACATAACTGAATTTTTTGGTAAATTCCTTATTTAGTCCAGATATGCCAAGTATCATAGACAACCAATAGGCCACAATGTAGAGTAGATTGCTTCTCAATAGATGACAAAATCAACAATTACAAGGAATTATCCCCAACCCCAAGAAAGGGAGTGTTAACATTTCTTCATTACCAAAGGTGTATAAAATCAAAGGTGTTTTTTTTTGTTTTATTTTTTAATTCTTTTATATAATCTTTATTTTTGACACATGGAATACAACATAGCCATCGATGCCTCATTAATAAGGGTTTGCAGATTAGCAGGAATAAATGCAGAAATAAATGCATCAACATGTCTGCCAACAAAAACAGGTAAAACAAAGGGGGATGGGTAGGGGGACTTGGGACAAGGCAACACATTCAAGGGGGGGTATCCCCTTAGCGATCCTGAGTAAGCACAAGACCTATGCTATAGATCAACTTCATCAATTCTAGGGTGCCCCCCCCCCCAGAGGGCCCAACCAGCTCTACCCCCAGAGGTGGCAACAAGGCCTCCATCAAACCTCTGTCTAGGCGTACAGCCACCCAGGCCCGCTCCAGGACCACCCAGGGCGGGAGCCCCACCAAAGCATTAGGGTTATAGGTCAAGTTCCTCGCCTAGTGCAACCAGCAATATATTACAAGAACAATAACTGAAAAAGAAGTACAGCCAACAGTATAAAAGAAAGTGGGGTAAGTAAGAAAAAGAAATAAATAAGGAAAATAGTATGATTTTGTCAGATCCAGCCACCCTCTGAACCGGGAAGTGATAGAAAAAACATCAACAGCGGAAAGGACTATAAAAAAAAACGGATTCAGGTATGTGCATCACGTTCAGCAGGCACTTTCAGCGGTTCTGCCAGCTCCAACAATGCAACTTCCAGGCTGGATGGCACAGGGTCAGGGTCAACAGTGTACTTCTGCCAGGGTGCCCAGATACTGGTAAAGCGCTTGCATCTATCTTTGCACCTCGCCACACACTCCTCTGCCTCTTTGATCTCATCTACCTTCTTGAGCCACTCAGCTATAGTGGGCACCTGTGGGCGTTTCCAGTAGAGCGGTATAAGTCATTTATCTGCATTCAGTAGATGCTGTAGCGTACTTTTCTAGTGGTGGCTCAGAGGGATGTGCAAGAGGAAGCAAGCTGGGTAAAGCTGGGAATATCAATCCAGAGATATACTCTGATGACATCAGAGTGATGAAATGCGCAGGGCGGAGTCAACATATGTCCTTGCATCACTTCCTGTTCCAGAGGCTTGTGTCAGCAATAGGCTTTTTTGCTTTTTACCGAATGTGAGTACTTTTAAACGTTTTTCACACCAATAAACAAATTCCTATACAGTATTACGCTATGTGGGCTCCCTCTTTCTCTTTCTATGGAATCTCCTCATAATCAACATTAAGGACGGAGTGACCCTGTGTTATCCCGCGGTGCTACACAGTGGCATATACTGTGGATGTGTAAGACCCCAAGAGGGGGTGAAGGATCTGGTGAGTGCAATCACTATTAGAACACGGATTAAGGCACGCACTGAAAGGTTTACTCATTGGAATATCCATCAGAATCCAGGGGGATTTTTTTGCAGCAGCACTGAAAGCACTTAATTATATATATTTGTTTGTTCACTTCATATTTATATTATTGGTTTGATCACATGAATTTTGCACAATATTTTCAATTTAAAAATAATGTTCATTGTTATATGGATTAATGTATTTATATGGATTAAGTTAGAGCACACACTGCACTTTATCAAGTCAGGCAACCAACTTGACTTATGCACATTTAGGACCTTTACACACAACTCCACTGGATAAACATTCACTGAATAGGCTACTTTTTTACAATCTTTCCCACTCCATACTTCCCTCCCATTAAGAGAGTAATACACCTGAATCCATTTGGAAACAGCGCCTATCTACTTCTATCCCCTTTTTTTCTCAAAGAGTTCACTGTATCAGCGACTTCCTGAGGGGAAATGGGAGACTCGAGATCTAATTGTTGTTTCAACGTCAGAGAAGGGAGACCCGCCGATGTGAGGTATTCACTAATATTGTGCAACTTAGCGGTTTTCTCTGTCAGGGAGGCGTTTTTATCTAAATTGTATAATTCTGTATAATAATCCTGAAATACCGAGGCAATCCTAGAGGAATGCAGGGTCGCCTCACCACCAGGGGACTGAAGTTTATATGTATGGGAGGCTATTTGTCTCTTCCAAAGTGCCCTAGCGAGCATTTTGCCACACTTGTTGCCATGCTCGTAGTATTTGTGAGACAAATAGCGTAGTTGCCTGAGGGCGCAACGGTCCCAAAAAGCGTCAGAACAACTCTCGGTGCTCAGTCAGATGGCAAAGGGCCTCAGCATCCCCCTGCGGTTTATGTCTGAGCTCCTCATGCTGTAAAGCGATCAGCACTCTCTAAAAGTCTATCTGCCTTTCTTTTTTGAGTTTAGTGCCCAACAAGATCAACTCACCCTAAGTACCGTTTTATGGCTCGCCCATATAACTCCCTCTCCCTGAGAAGTAGTGCGAGATAGCCTCGGTAACCTTAAATGCCACTGAGGCATCATGTAGTAAGTTCTCATTCAGTCTCCAAGACCACGCCCTAGGCAATCCATCGGGGACCCGTATCATGGCGAGAACAGGAGCATGGTCAGAAAGGAAGAAATTGAGAAAAGAAGAAGAGGGAGGGGTGGGGGAGAGTAAGAAACAGAAGTAAAAAAAAAAAAAGAACACAGACCTGTACTAGCAGGTCTGGCACAATACCCAACTACAGGGCAGGCCCAAAGTAGAATAAAAAACAGAAAACCCCCGGACACTGGCCTGGTGTCCCACTAGGGACATTAACCAAAATAGGTGAGACCTATATGGGGTACGTGGGCAACCATAAAGGGAACGTGGGGTCAGGCGCCCCGTCCAGTCAATAAAATCAAATAAACAAGTGAACGATTAAGGGGCACCCTAACGAGTGTCCAGTAAAGGTGCAGACAACAGGCATGGGAGTGCAACATGCACTCAGTTCCAAGAGGCAGGCGTGAGATTTGCCAAGCATGGAGTAGTTCAGCTGGACTGTAAACTGCAACGTCTTCCATGGTGCAGGTTTGTGGTTTCAATAATGTAGCCATGCAACCGGCCCAGGTTGTAAATTTGTGGAAGAAGGTCAAAGTCCCTCCAAAGGACAGCAGGTAAGTAGTTTCATGATGTTGTCAATCTCCAGATATCAAAGGATCAGGGGAAGGGCCCCCAGTCTGTCGTTTGGGAATGCGGGATCGTCGCTTGCCACTTGCAGGAAGCCATGGCTGAGGCATCCGGGGAATCGAGATTTCCAGAATGCTGCACCAATCTGGGAAGTCAACTGGTTCAAGCCTCAGGGTTTGCAGGAAACTGGGGAGATCATCTTTAGTGTAGTATGGCCCACCAGCCATTTTTGGACGCCTGCAGGTTGAATGGAAAACCCAACCGATATGTAAGGCCAGCAGATTGAATCACGGCCAGCAGGGGATGGAAGGGGCCCCAGCACTGCATAAGGGTGTGCCTGGAGAGGTCTTGGTAGAAATACAGGTGCGCCCCATCAAAGTCAAAGATCGGTCTGTTACGCATTTTTTGCATGATGCGCTCTTTAGGTGTATACTTGTGAAGCTTGCAAATGATATCCCTGGGCTGACAGGGTCCTCTGATGGGGCCTGAGCGCCCTGTGGGCCCTGTCTATTTCAATTGGGGCCGATGCTGGTAGATCCAAAATTTCACAAAACTCCCCTTGCAACATAGGGATTATATCCTTAGGTGTGGTGGCTTCCAGCAGGCCACAAATACGAATGTTCGCCCACCTGCTGCGATTCTCAAAGTAATCTTGCTGGCAGAGGAGGGCTTCTATTTTGTGATCATGAGCATAGGACTGATCTCTAAGCATGGAGATAGCAGGCACAGCATCATCAAATTTCTGCTCCAGAGTCTCAAGCCTGTGACCCAGCTCAGTATTGTTAGTTCTCAGTTGCTCAATATGTTGCTTAAAAGCCCATTCAATCTGGCTAGTGAAGCGATCTAAATCCTCCTTTGTGGGGAGAGATCATAGGTGCTGTCTAATGTCCCCATCTCCTGCTAGGTCAGTGAACTCAGAGCCCTGGTCTTGGGATGTGGTGGAACGGGGGGAAACGGGGGATAGCATCGCTTACCACCCGAGGAAAGGGGAGGGGAGACAGTGCAGGTTGTGCAGGCTGGGCCTTGTGGTGCTGCTGCGGGGCCGTTCATTCTGGCGCCATCTTGAATTTCCCCTTCTGCTGGCGAGGACTGTCCGAGAAGAAAGATTCCAGCGATCTCTGGCGGGTCTGGTAGGTTCTTTTAGCCTGCGAGGATGCCCTCCAACGTTGTGACATACCTGTGGCAAAAAACAGGGGAGAATTACCCCTTTAGCTACTGTTTAAGCTGCGGACCAGACGAAGCTCAAGCACGGCACGTCCTCACACCTCCATAGTCAGACCACGCCCCCTTTGGTTTTATTTTTAATTGATGTAGTAAGGGGAACTACTGGATTAAAAGATCATTTTTTGACTTTAGGTTCATTTTAACTATCCTAAACTTGTATACTATATGGCTTGGAAGTCAAAGGATTGCACCTTTTCTAAGGTTTCCTAAACAAGTTATTTGATTTGTCACAGATTACCTTAATGGGTAATTTCTGGTAATGTCATATGGCTTTCAATTAAGCAGAGCCATAACTACTGCATTGTAATACATATACGATTTAATATTTCTAGTTTTTGATTTTGAAGCTTTTAAAATGCTTAGATTTTAGTTTTTACTATTTATGTATTTTTCTTTTATAAAAAAAAAAAAAAAAAATTAAGCTGAACTCCAGGGACAGGAAAACAATGTTAGTTTTATGTGGTAGTCCTTCCTTGTCATAGGTCAGCACTTTTTTCACCTTTGGGTACCTCCTGTGGGCCACAAATTAAAGAATAGGTTTTATTTTTTCCACTGAGAGGGCACCTATATCCTGTGAAGACAATCAGTCACAAGAGCCTGCTCATAGTTGCCAACATTGCAAAAAAAATATGTGGGACACTTTTTTGGCTGTAGGTGGAGCCATACAATAATTAGGGGGTGGGGCATTAGTTTGTAGGCATGGCTCATCAAAAAAAATACAAGTGCGGAGCGCAAAGCGCGCCGCTGCGAAAAATGGGCATGGTTTACGTGAACTAGTGGGCGTGGCTTAAATGGGCATGGCTCAAGAGGGTGTGGTTAGAGTCTGAGATGAATGAGGGATGGAAAGGGAAAGGGGGAGAGGGAAAGGGGGAGAGGGGAATGACGGGACAGCAGCCCCAGATCCTACACAATAAAAATATGTGTATTCTAGAAAGTTTAACAATCAGCAGATAAAGATACTCCAAACACCTGCTATTAACGCTTCAATCATCCCGGCACCATGGTTGTTATGGTGTCAGGATGATTAAAGCGCATTATTTCTATTATTACATTGTAATATAAAATAAATCATTCAACTCACCATAATGCCGAATCAGTGGGATCCCTGAGCGTGTCACTAGCCACGTCGCCTGCCACCAGCAGAGTCTGTCCTTGCATCAGGTGCCCCCGGCAGAGTCTGTCCTCGCATCAGGTGCCCCCAGCAGAGTGCAGACCCCCCTCCATCAGTGCAGACCCCCTCAGTGCAGACCCCCTCCATCAGTGCAGACCCCCTCCATCAGTGCAGACCCCCTCCGTCAGTGCAGACCCCCTCAGTGCAGACCCCCTCCATCAGTGCAGACCCCCTCCATCAGTGCAGATCCCCCTCCATCAGTGCAGACCCCCTCCATCAGTGCAGACCCCCTCCATCAGTGCAGACCCCCCCTCTATTAGTGCAGACCCCCCTCAATTAGTGCAGCCCCCCCTCTATTAGTGCAGACCCCCCTCAGTGCAGCCCCCCCCTCTATTAGTGCAGACCCCCCTCAGTGCAGACCCTCCCCTCGTCCAGGAGCGGCCGGTGTTCTGCCGAGAAAGTTCCCCTCGGCAAGTAAGGACCCCCTGTACTGCACAGGCGCAGCGCTTGTGCAGTACGAGCCGGCGGAAATAGCCGAGCTGGGGAACTTTTTGGCAAGACACGGCAGCGTGTGTTCAGTGGAGAGGGGAGGGGCCGATCTGTGCAGCTAAAGAAGCTGATTCATTGGCTGCACGGATCGAGCCCCCTTCCTCTCTCCACTGAACACTAGGGGGAAGATCGAGAGGCGGCGCCGGCGGCCATTTTGCTGAAACCAGCTGCTCCAATAATTAAAAAAAACAACATTCCCAATTTTCCTGATGGAAATCCTGATTCGGGACAGCCTCCAATCGGGACGAGGGTCCCAAAATCAGGATTGTCCCGGGAAAATTGGGACTGTTGGCAACGATGCCTGCTTCGTCTAGTGAGACTGGTCATCTAACTCCCCCCCCATAGTTAAATACAAGAACTTTGACCTCACAAAGTCTGTGAGGCAGGCAGTAGGAGGAGATAAACAATGGGTGGTAGCAGGGTTTACAAAGTCTCCCTGTCCAGCACGGCCCACTTGCCACACAAAACAGCACTAGAATGGATAGAGAATAAATTCGTTTTGCCACTTGTTCTAATGTGGCACACGTTTTCTGTGTTACAACTCTGTAAGACAGCCACAAAGTGCTGGATGGTTAAATACCTCTGCCATGCAGACAGCTCAGATAATGGGTAAGTCCTAGGCAGCTAGGGACCTTCCACCACTCTGTAGTCAAGATTAGCCTGGTAAACAAGTGAAAAGGAGCCTAGACCACTAATGAAGTTTGTATTTTGATTAGCTTCTTATAATCCTCAGAACTGGTAGTGAAAGAAGGAATGGCCAACATTATAAGCCAATTATGCTCTATAGTACTGCCTAGTGATTTCTTTTTAGCATGTTTTCAATTGTTTGGAGCTTCCTTACAGCAGGAAAGAGCAGAGGAATGGGTGGTGAAGGTGCATTGTTGTATGCTGAACACACTGTTGGAGGGTAGGTGATAAAAGAAGATTAAATACCATCCACAGCTTCAACCATCCAAATCTAAAAAGTGCCTCCCAATGGTTATTTACTGGACTGTGAGAGTTCACCCAGCAGTTCCCCCAGCAGCAACTAGTTAAAAAGAAAAAGAAATAAAAGTATTATGTTTCCGCTTGTCTGTATCAATACAAATTCTTGGGAAGAAGGGGAAAGAAGTTCCCTAAAAACTATAATTTGTTATGTGCCAAGCTTGAACTGCCTTCTCACTAAAATTACAAACACAAAGAGTGGAGTTTATCTACATGACCAGTGTAGTCTAAATGTCCCCTTCATTCTTATCGCTGTTACCCACTTATCTCCAACCCGTACCTTACCCACCTCAAATAATGAGACCACACTTATATTTTATGGCGTAAAATGGCCATAACAGCCTATTTTATTAAAACAAACCAACTAAATAACTCCAAACCACTATATATATTATATATACTGTATATATAAATATAATAAACAATAACATAACCTGTTAACCCCAGTCTGATGGTCTCTGACGGTGACCCACCTTTTAACCACGTATAACCACATACCACACCAATGCACTGTGGGACCTTTTCCAAACTGATAGGCCTCCAGCTGTGACCGCTCGGAGACAACCCCTTCCCACAGTGAAACCATTCCAGTATTCCATCCACCGTTCAGGAATACACCGGAGGGGCACATACAAACGATGAGCCCCCCACCCCTTTTTGATCCCTCCGTTTACTGCCACCGTCAAAGACCACCAGAAGAACACCGCCATAGCCCTGAAGGGCACCTATCCGCTGTCATGACGACCTTCTTCCTTTTCCTGCAATAAATTAAAAACAGAGCAGCAAGTACACACGGACACATTGCACACATATATCTAGGGCGGGAGGGTGGGAAAAACTGCCTCCTCCTGTAAGTTCATCTTCACACTGACCCTTTGCACCGCCCCCTCTATAAATATAACCACTCCCCTTTGGCAAAAACTTCTTTCTTACCTTCCCCTTTCTTGCCACTCCCATTACTCCTTTCCACATTAACCCCATATGTGTCTCCCTTAGACACACTGTCATGCCCGGCCCTACACTATCCCTCCTTGCAGTCCTTTCGTTCCGGGCCTCACTTGACCAGTGTAGTCTAAATGTCCCCTTCATTCTTATCGCTGTTACCCACTTATCTCCAACCCGTACCTTACCCACCTCAAATAATGAGACCACACTTATATTTTATGGCGTAAAATGGCCATAACAGCCTATTTTATTAAAACAAACCAACTAAATAACTCCAAACCACTATATATATTATATATACTGTATATATAAATATAATAAACAATAACATAACCTGTTAACCCCAGTCTGATGGTCTCTGACGGTGACCCACCTTTTAACCACGTATAACCACATACCACACCAATGCACTGTGGGACCTTTTCCAAACTGATAGGCCTCCAGCTGTGACCGCTCGGAGACAACCCCTTCCCACAGTGCAACCATTCCAGTATTCCATCCACCGTTCAGGAATACACCGGAGGGGCACATACAAACGATGAGCCCCCCACCCCTTTTTGATCCCTCCGTTTACTGCCACCGTCAAAGACCACCAGAAGAACACCGCCACAGCCCGAAAGGGTGACAACCTTACCCTTGAGGGCACCTCCACACCCTCAGGGCCCGTTCTATTCCTTCCTGTAAACCCATAGCCATAAGTCAATCCCCACTTCAGAGAGACGAACTCCATCACTCCTCAAGTAGAGCCCCACATTTTTTCCAAGCTCTCTGTGCCTAATCACAATACCCCCATTCTGTGCCACGAACCTACCCACTACTTTGTTGATATGAGTCTTACTGATGCTCACCACAGATCTAGCCCAACGCCATGTCGTTCTAGCCACAATGTCAGACCACAGCAAAAAGGGGTACCCGGGAATTTAGTGCGCAAGTGTGTGAAATCGGATTTAATATCCGCGATCAGGTCCCTGACTGTCCGGATCCCCAAATCATTCCTCATGTATCACTAACACGTCAGGTGGTCTATCCAGCCTTACGTACCTCTCCACCTCCACCATCACTCTACCCCACCTCATCCCGGGTATCCCCAACCATCTCCGATAAGCCTCCCTCCTGGAAAATACCCAATTGCCTGCCATCCGGTCTTACGTCTCCTCTCCTGGCCCCCCAACACACCTAGGAGTGCCCTATGATCCAGACAAGGCGTACTGAACCTCCATCTGAAACGACAAACAAATAACATAAAGGCAGCAACACACCTGTCAACTTAACACAACCATATCACAACATGCGAATCCCACATGCACCCTCCTTTTCCTGTAAACATCCAAGATAGTTTTTTTTTTTTTTTTTATATCTATTCCACGGCCAAATGAGGCCTAATATAAGACCGAAATCTCACAAATCCCATCTTCCAATTCTGCGCACAGCCGCCTCATCCAACCCACATCTGGCAGCTTCTGTAGCCGCCCCTATGCGGAAGGAGTGTGAAGCGTACCCTGCCCCGTCCAACCCAGCTGCTTTACGACATTTCCTAAAAATTGATATGAACTGAAACTTTGACAAGTAGTACCCATCCTCATGCCTCAGGAATGGCCCTGCCCCATCTGTTCTAATCTTCGGAAATTCACGCACTGCCTCAACAGGGCACACCCTAGACCCAGGTAATGCGAACAGCGACACATCCACACCCTTACCCTGGTGATCAGTTTTTGACCTGGGCAGCCGCAAACACACTCTATCCACCTCCACCTGCACATCTTGCTCCCAACAGGCCCACTGCCAAACACTTCGATGGGCTAACCAACTCCCCTGTCCGAAAAACCCCAAAAATGCTAGCGAGAACACTGCTGTAAACAGCAACGCTTCATACCGCGATTTACATATTGAACCCAACATCGCACATACGGACCCCAGGTTCGCAAAAGTGACAGGCCGTCTCACATCCTTCCACATATGCTGTTTTCGATAACCCTTTATGGCCTGCTTCACCCAAAATCTTTTTTCCAGTCCTCCCCTCCCATTAATTTGAAAAGAAACGATAAGCCCGCCATTTTTTTATCGATGGAAGAGACCGAAAAAAACATTTTTCAATGTTCCTAGCTACAAAATACAATACCAGTAACCGTCCGTCAGACCCCATTTTCCCAGCCCCTGCCTCCTGTACCAACCCTGACCATTCTTTCCATACCTTCGCGTAGGCTGACCAAGTGGACTCACTTAGACTGTCGAATCCATCCCGCGGTGACTCCAAGGGCAGCTCCCAAATCCAGTCCGGGCAAGGAACTCCTTCTTTTTGTGCACCCGGAGCCAGCTCCCTGAACTTGTTCCATTGAAATCGAGACAAGGAGTCAGCTAGCAAATTGTCGACACCCGGGATGTGCACCGCATAAATAAAATATTTAATCTCAAACACCTCAACACCAGTTTCCGCAAAAGCCGTATAACTGGTTGTGGTGACGCAGACATGCGATTGACCACCTGCACTACTCCCATGTTGTCACAATTTATTCTCAACTTTAGAATCTGGCATGCCTCCTCCCACAGTTCCAAAGCCAGCACCACTGGAAAAGTTCCAGTTGCACTAAATTCTTAAGGAACTCCGCCCTCTCCCAAGACTGCGGCCAGGGGTCCACGCTCCACTGCCCTTGGAAAAATGCACCATAGCCCGTGGAGGCTGCAGCATCTGTAACCAGCTCTACATCGAAATTACTCACCGGGCCAGACATCCACACCGCCCTGCCCCGAATTTCCTTCTGCAAGTCCTCCAACTTACCTCTGGGCAATCGGCACTCCATCGCCATTGAGTCTATTACTATCCCCAAAAGCTAAGTTCAGCCGTTGGGCCTTCCGTTCTTTCTGCGGCCAATGGTATACCAAACCTGCCTGCGATGTGCTGCAACGTGGAAAGTAGAATCGCACACACAGAGGAAGCAGGGGGGCCTATACACAAAAAGTCATCCAAATAATGTATGACTGAACCTAAGCCGGAAACCTCCCTAATTACCCACTCCAAAAACGAGCTGAAAGCCGCGAACATGGCTTTTGGAAAAGATAAGTGGTGCATCACGCGGAACTTGTTCGGTTCCTTCTTGGGCACCACCCCCAATGGTGACACCACCAAATCCTGCCAGGGTTTGTTGGCAAAGGGCCCCCCCATGCGCCCCATGGCCACTTCTCTTCCCAATTTGTCCTCCACCACCCCCGGATGCTGTAAAGCAGATGTCAGATTCCTTGCCTTTGGCAGAACCATCGCCAACGAACACGGGTTCTTAAAACCGTCCTGAAACCCCGAAGCCAATAACTTTGCCGCTTCCCTGTCTGGATACTTACTTAGAAAAGGAAGCATCCTTTCCACCCTCACCGGCGTCCCTCTTTTGAGCAGAGTCACCGGCATGCTTCCCTCTCTTAAAACACCTGGACAATATATGGGCTCCCCCTCACCCAGAGCACTCGTGCTTGAACTTTTATGCTGCTCCAAATTTACAGGAGCCCTCATTGCACTGCCAGCATACTCCCCACTTCTTTCCGGCCGGCAGTCCTGAGGAATGTGTACCCCCGGCCTTCCCCTGAAAAAACTGAGGCGGGGCCCTCGCTAAAGACATAAGCCTCATCCAGAGGCTAATATCTTTATGATCCCAATGCAGAGACGGGCGGACTGCTCTGCGCTGTCTGAACTGCTCGTTGTATCTAAGCCAAGCAGTACCACCGTACACCCCATGTGCCCCTCCTATAGCGTCCATGTAACAGAACAAAGCCGAGCAATGCTCGGGGTTCTTCTCACCAATAACGCTCACCATAATGGCAAACGCTTGCAGCCAGTTAACAAATGTACACGGTATAAGCCTGTACCTCCTTCTTTCCTCGTTCTCCTTCTTGGAATCATCAGGTTTCACCCTGTCCAAGTTAATTTTTTCCAATGGCAGTAGCGAAAAATCTCCACATACTCGCCCTTGTAAATCTTATCCCGGACTTCCTGTTTTAGATGAGCTCCCAGCAGGCCCTCTAAGTAGAGGTATACCTCGCACTTTGCCGCGTTCGCAGTCCTGACCATATTGGTCCTCTCCGCCTTCTCCGTATCCCCTTTTTCCCCTGCCTTCTCGGTGACCACTCCTACCCCTGACTGCACGGGTATCGGAGCTGCCGGGGGCATCTCCACCCCAGATCCCCCAGTTCCTCCAACCACTGCCTCAAATCTACCTAACAACGCCCGCAGGCCCTCCAATAAATCCGTCAGCTGCCTGTGCCCTGCCCCCTGCTGGCCCAGCGTATCCCCCCTGACTGTATCAAAGGAACTGCTGACCTAACCGTACCCGCAGCTACCACCCCTAACACATCCTGCAATGCATCAGACAAAGATAAATTAACCATTGACTTACCGGGCTGACCAGGAGCTCCCCCAACAGCCGCCGCGTTGCTCTCCATCGCTGGTACTAGTGGTTCCTCCTCCCCTGATGCTTTCCCTTCTGACCTCTCGTCCTGTTCCAGGATGGGTGGCATAGCAAGCCCCCCGGGAGATGAAATCCCTAAGGCCGTGGTGCTTGGCAGTTGTGGGGCCCGCTTCACCCCCGAAATTCCTCCTTCTCCAGACCGGCGTCACTGACCTGACCTGGCGATGTCCTGGCTGTCATGTGTTGTTCTTCCTCCGCCATCTTGTCCCACCGAGCGCTGTCCCGGTAGGCTCCGCCCCCTCAACGACTTCCCGATCTCCCGCTCCACCACCTCCGTGTCTCTGCTCGGCTCTCCGTCCCTCATCATCTCCCCCCTCTGATCGCTGTGTGCGGATGGGGATGCCGCCCTGCTTCCTGACCCACGATGTCCGTGCGGGGAACCGGCGCCATGTTGGCCCGTGGCCCCACCCACTGGATTAGGCAGGCGGCGTGTGGACCACCCAGGGCCTGCTGAAAGCTGTGGCTGATGCTGTTTTGCCGGGGGAAGCGATCGCTCCTCTGTCGGGCTTCTGGGGAGGTGAATGGGTCTAGATGCAGGCCCTGGTGAAAAGCACGCTGGAGGCCGCGACCTCCGCGATGGGACACCTCACCTGACGGGGATCCGTCTGCCTCATCCTCCATGAGCTCCGCGCCTGTCTCTGCAGCCACTCTGGTATTGCTTCAATCTCTGCCATCATGGAGGAGCAGTGAGAAAAACTGCCTCCTCCTGTAAGTTCATCTTCACACTGACCCTTTGCACCGCCCCCTCTATAAATATAACCACTCCCCTTTGGCAAAAACTTCTTTCTTACCTTCCCCTTTCTTGCCACTCCCATTACTCCTTTCCACATTAACCCCATATGTGTCTCCCTTAGACACACTGTCATGCCCGGCCCTACACTATCCCTCCTTGCAGTCCTTTCGTTCCGGGCCTCACTGTAAGCTGAGTGACAGCATAAAGACCTTGGCACGTTTCTAACTATCCAGAAGGTCAGAAAGCATGGATAAATCTCTAAAGTAAAGTGAAAAAGCTCTAAAACTTCTCATATCTTTCTGCACTGCAGGCTGGAATGAGTATCCCCTTTACATACATTACCAATGTTTAGGTTGTTTGTAGATATTAACTAATGATCCACAGGTCTTTCCTGTGTCCAGTAGGCTCTTATAAATGAATGTTCAATTTCTGCAATAGGCTTCATGTACACTTGTTGCACTACTTTGACCGCCGGCCACAGAAAAACACAGAACACGGCAAAACCACATGGATTTTGCGAGTTTTGCAGCCAGTGGTCAAAACGTTCCTATCCTGAACGCGCGTCTACCGCGTTTAGTGGAGGTTGAACCTCCCCTAACTACAGCAGCTCCTAAACGATCCTAAAAGCCTATGTGGTCATGGACACATGGAGTTGAGTTTAGGAGCTTTGTCAAAAACAATGCCAAAAGCTTCTAAACGCAAGTTTAGGAGCTGCTAGTGTACATGGAGCCTTAGTCCATTTCTGTATACACTGTGGAAGACTCTGGAGTCACTCTTAGCTGGAGGAAGTGTTAGCTCTTGGCTGCATAGTCCAGCACAAACCGTTAGAAAGGTCTACTGAAGATGTCTGCAACCCCAAAGAATTCACATTCATCTCTTTATTTTTGTTAATATTTTTCATTATAGCACTTCTGTTTGCACTGTAGAAAGTTCTGAGTCACCCTTATCTTGGAGAACAGTGATTAGTGCTTAACTGTACAGTCCAATGAACATACCTCCTAACTTTTTGAGATGGGAATGAGGGACATCTATCAGCAAAAGTATGCAAGCATAGGACACACCCCTTGCCACGCCCCCTTAAAGGAGAATTGTACAAAAAAACAAGATTGGTTAAAACCACAAGTGCTTTTTTTTACCAATACTATTCCTTTATATTGGCTTTTGGAATTTACAAATGCAGCAATTTAGAAATCAGATGAAAGGTTTAGCACTGGAAAACACGTTTTAATAGATAAAAAGTGCATTTTATATCCAACTATATAGATCAGACCAAAATGAGGGACAATTGAAGAGCAATGAGGGACAGAGGGACATTGCTCCAAATCAGGGACAGTCCCTCAAAATCAGGGACAGTTGGAAGCTATGCAACGAATACCATTATCACATGAGAAAGGTGCCAGGCACCCCATAAAAAATCAATTCTCACTGAATCCAGGCTACTTCTAATGCAGACTGCAGGTTCTTTTTGTTAGAGGTTACACATTTCAGAATACATTCTGATTACCAGTTTGTACATGTCCTTTGAATGGAGCTCTATTACAATGACCATCATTGATTAGGACATTATAGATTGTCCTTTAAATGCCTTGCAAGTTGGAACAACAGCATTATAAGGCTTATTATAAGCTCTGTCCACGCAGGCTTCTAGGAATAAAATGCATAAAATATTTCATCCCTAGTGCTGATTGGCAGCGAGGTTGAAATCTGGCCTCAGATAAAAGAACTGTGTTCAGCCAAAGCTACTTTTAACACTGAGATTTGGGATTTAAGTACCTAAATTGGCTGCAGAGTTCATTTTAATAGAGACTGAGGCTTCAGGGAAACTTGAGCCTATTTGAATCTTTTATTCTGACGGTTAAAGTTGTTTCTTTCATCAGGGGCCAGATGCCACTTCATTTGGCACTAGAGTCCGCTCTCGTTTGTTTACTGTAACCGTATCAGGCCTTTCAATACTAATTTCCGTGAGTCTTCCTGATTAATACCATAACCCTGTTCAGTGCCAGCTTCAGTCTCTTTTAGAATTCCATCTCTGCTAATAGGTGTGTACACAAATTTGTTGTTTGCAGTGTATGACCTCTGTTATACTCTACACTGCTATGTGATTCTGCCTGCCAATTGCTCAGTCACCACAACTAAGAGTTTTTTGCTAAATATCTGCAGGAACGGTTTTTACTGTGTCCATAAGGCTGTTTTGGTTATTGAATTAACATCAAGATTTTGTCTAAGCACATAGATTTGACAAACATCTTTGTCTCAGGTCAAAGACTGAGTTTAAAGAGGAACGTCTTAAAATCTCATCTTACACAGTACTTTGTAGATACAGATGTAGCAAGGAGCTGGCTAATATTGCCTACATATTCAGGAGACACTCTGCAGTATTGCTACAGTGAGACTGATTTCTTCTAGTGCTGAGCCAAAACTCTATGTCCTCACATCCTGAAGTCAGGGTGAATGAGATCTAGGCATAGCACAAAGCATCTTGGGGCATGTAGTCCAAAGAGCCAAATTCTGTAGTCAGTCGGACTGTTATGGACTACAAATCCCAGTCAACTGGAGAAGTAGAACAGAATGCTGGGAGAGGTAATAAAAAGCCTTTGTGAGGACAAAATCGCCCTCTTGGGACCACAGCCTGGATCTGCAAGCAGGGACTCTGTGTGCGGCAGCCGAGTTGTGGCCTGTGCAACAGGGAGGAAGAGAGTAATTGCGAGCGGGTGCAGGAGCATCCACTGCCAGCCACTTCTGGTGGTTTAGCAGCAGCTCTCATCACATCCACTCCAGATCCAGCTGGGCTGCGGCACGGTGCAACACGGTGTTGAGCGTCATTCCTTGAGCCAAACTCTGCAGAGGCCTGCTGCAGAGCAATCACATTAATCTTTAATACTGAAGGTCGCTGGAATTGGTGAGCGGACACCTGCCCATTTTTCTATAACAAAGGACATTGCATGCAGACACAGTTGTCTTGTTTCTCTGGCTAAACTTGTAGGGGAATTTTGTGCTTACTCTTTGCTGAGCAGCGACAGTGTTCACCCTGCTTGTCAGGACACTTCAAGCACACCACTAAAGAGCTAGCTGAAGATGCAAGGTCTTCCTTTCTTCTGAGAGACTACAATGTATACCCCCCCACAAGTGATCCAAGCCACTGGTGCCATAAGGACCCATACTTCCACCCAGGACTCTGTCTACTAAAAGAGTGAGTCTAATGACTTAAGGGTTATATTATTTGAATTTAAATAAGTACAAGATTTATGCCGTTCCTTTAGAGCTTTGTGCCAGGGGCAAGACTCTCACCTGCATGCATGGGAGTGATGTCATCGTAGCCCAGCCAGTCACACAGTCGGAGTCTGCGAACCCAGAAGGAAGAACGGGTAAAAATGGAAGCTTCTGCAGCAGTGACAGCTTGCCGCTGGAGGATTTAGTTTTAAGGTAAGTCTTTTGCCTTGCAGGCGGAAACCTTTTTTTTTAATTAAAGAGTTTACTACTGCTTGAATATTTCTCATATGCTTTAGGTAATTATATGTTTCTGTGCTTATTGATTGTACACTCATATTTGGGATTAGAGCTTACTGTTACATTAAGTGGTTGAAAATCCTATTTATAGTCATTGTTTCAATTATTGACAACTGTTATTGTGCTCACTTACATGCATTGCATTGATATAGAGGGAAATTGGTTATAACACAGCATATATATTTATCACTAGTACTAAAAATACTTTTGAGCCCAAGTGCTGTCCTACAGAGGACTACACTTGACCCCTTTGAGACATTATTTATAATATTGCCACAATACATAATGTACTAGATGGAGGATTGGGGGCATTTTAAGGTCTATTTATCAATATTTTTTCCCAAGATCTACTTGACCTTTGCCCTAGATTTACCAATTTTTGCGGAATAAAAAAATGTGTGAATATTGGATAAAATCATTGATAAATAGCCCTCTATGGACATGCAAAGGAAAAGAACAGCAGGTTATGGTGATAGGTGTTAGGAGATGTTCCCTAGTCATCATATGAACATTTTCCCTCCGTTTTTCTGACTTTGAATGTTGACAGTGTTTGAATGCTTACAAGCCTCTATTATAAATAGCTGGGCTGGGCTAACGTGCATTGCTTCACATGCCAATGTGCATTGCACTAAAGCAACTATTAATTTTAAGAAGAATTCTTGGCATTTTTCATATAGCTACATTGGTCATGCTTGGACTAATGTAACTATGCATATTCCATACCCGTGGGATCCCTCTGGAAGCTGGAAATCACTGTAGTAGACACTGTGATGTCCACTAGCTTCTGGGACCTGTGACGAGCAACTGCCCTGCTGCATTCTGAACACAGGAGACTGGCCACTCGACATGGGTGCCATTGAGAAATAGCTTTGCATTTTCTTAATGCTAAGCATTCTCTGATTGGACAAAGTGAAGAGTGTGACGTGAGTGTGACACTGTCTATCGCAGCAACTTCCAACTTCTAGAGGGATCCCATAGGATCACATGGACTATGGCTGAGAAAAATTCCCATCTGCCTGATGGAGTAAAGTCAAAACCAATAAAAATTCAGAAACTGACAATAGAGTATTGACAACATAGTATGGGAGACAATATTCAAAAAATGTACTGTGCAATCAGCCATGTTTATCATTTCTTTTTTAAAGTATGTCCTCTGCAGAATAAAAAAAAATAAACTTTTTGAATGTTTTAGATTTTTTCCTTATTTAACCCCTAATGAACCATGAATAACCCCATTTGTTCCTACTCTCTTCCTCTTAGCTTTTGCACTGTTACTTTTTGCATAATATCAATGTAAAAAGCCAGCTTAATGTTTTTGTTAATTTTACCTTTTTAAAAAATTTTTTTATAGTATTTACAAAATACCCTTGTTTCATTTTTAAATAATTTCACCATACTTTGTACCAGGAACCTATCGTAATTAATAGCAAAGTTATTGGCCGATCATTAGACTCATGTTGTGAATTGATCTGTTGTGGCTACTATTTGTAAGGTGGTTAAAATACAGCTCTTCTAGGTTTCATTTAAAGAACTGACATAGCATACAAACCATGTAATAGTAATCCAATGTTATTAAAGTATAACTAAAGTCAAACATTTTTTTAATTCCTTTTGAAGCAGGGGCGGATCCAGAGTTTAGTCTCGAGAGGGGCACTGCCAGAAAATACGTCTTTTTGCTGGCAATTTGTCAGGGCAATGGCTGGTGTTGGCGCTTCAATCATCATGGCACCATAGTTGATATGGTGTCAGGATGATTGAAGCGCATTATTTCTATTATTACATTGTAATATATAATGAAATAGTTCAACTCACCATAATGCAGAATCATTGGGAGCCCTGAGTGTGTCACATGCCACCGTCACCTGCCACCAGATGCTGCGTGTCACTTGCTGCTGTCGCCTGCCACCAGATGCAGCTTGTCATCATCACCTGCCACCAGCTGCAGCTTGTCACTTGCCACATCACCTGCCACCAGATGCAGCATGTCACTTGCCACCGTTGCCTGCCACTAGATGCAGCGTGTCACTTGCCACCATCGCCTGCCACCAGATGCAGCTTGTCACTCTCACCTTCCACCAGATGCAGCTTGTTACTTGCCACATCACCTGCCACCAGATACAGCTTGTCACTTGCTACCGTCGCCTGCTACCAGATGCAGCTTATCACGATCACCTGCCACCAGATGCAGCTTGTCACTTGCCACCGCCGCCTGCCACCAGATGTAGCTTGTCACTTGCTACCGTCGCCTGCCACCAGATGCAGCTTGTCACTTGCCACGTTACTTGCCACCAGATGTGGATTGTCACTTATGATATCGCCTGCCACCAGCTTGCTACTTGCCATGTTACCTGCCTTCAGATGCAGATTGTCACATGCCATATCAGCTGTCACCAGATGCAGATTGTCACTTGCCACGTCACCTGCCACCAGATGTGGATTGTCACTTGCCACGTCACTTGCAACCAGATGCAGCGTGTCACTTGCCACCACCGCCTGCCACTAGATGCAGCTTGTCACTTGCTACCGTCACCTGCCACCAGATGCAGCTTGTCACTTGCTATGTCACCTGCCACCAGATGCAACTTGTCACTTGCCATGTCACCTGCCACTAGATGCAGCTTGTCACTTGCCATGTTACTTGCCACCACATGCGGATTGTCACTTTCCACATCGCCTGCCACCAGATGCAGCTTGTTACTTGCCATGTCACCTGCCTTCAGATGCAGATTGTCACATGCCATGTCACCTATGACCAGATGCAGATTGTCACTTGCCTTATCACCTGCCACCAGATGTGAATTGTCACTTGCCATGTCACCTGCCACCAGATACGTATTGTCACTTGCCACGTCACCTGCCTCCAGATGCAGATTGTTACTTGCCACGTCGCCTGCCACAAGATGCGGATTGTCATTTGCCAGTGGCTGTGTTGCCTGTCACAAGATGTGGATTGTCACTTGCCAGTGGCCCAAAAGTGAGGGCGGGCAGTGAGAGATGATATAATCTCTCTGCTGCCCATGGGTGCCCAGTGAGGGCTGACTTGCGGTGATGCAGGGTGGGCGTTGAGAGATGATGTCATCTCTCTGCTCATTCACCCACTCACTCAATGTCCTGCCTTTCTACTCACCCACCGGCCAGCTTACTGACCTGCCTTCCCAATCACCCACTGGCCGCTCACTGGTATGACTGCCCACTCCGCTCACACGTCTACCCACTCACTATTTTATTGGGGGGAACAATTGTGGAATCTGTCAAGTGGATCCGCCTGCTCAGCAAGGGTTCTCTTCGCTGATCCCCACTGAACAGCCGGATGACAGGTCCGTGCCCACACCACTAAGCAGAGCAGACATGGACACAAACTGCTGTTCTCTATGGGGGGTTGGATGGACTGCCTGTCCATTTAGCAGGCCGGATCACATGCTGGTGGGTGTCAGTGGACATCCACCGCTTCATAGAGAACAATGGGTGGTTCGGATTGAGTGTATTAATTGAGCTGGTAGTCTTTACAAAAGAAAATGCATTTAGTTATCGTTAATTCCTGATTTTTATATAAGCTCTAACAAGCAGGGCCCTTTTATTCCTCTTGCACCAAATTGTATTGTAACTGTAAAGTCTGCCTTCATTTTGTGAACGGCAAACTCAGGCCCGGATTTACTCCCTTTGCCGCCCGAGGCCGGGTCCTTCAATGCCCCCCCCCACACACACACACCACCATTCTCGTCCTTTATCGATGACTGCTACAATAGATCAATTAAAAACATATCTCCACACACGAGAACACTGAAAATAACTGGCTTTAATTGTACAGACTGAAAATACTCTAATGCAGAAAATGCCTTTTAAAGATTATAGCAGTAAGAAGCTCCCTACAATTTTTTAGTTCTAATTTTTCTTTTGGCAAACTCATCGATAATATCATCGTAACACCTTTATATACATCCCTCTATCACCTCTATATACTCCCCCCTCTATCATCTCTATATACACCCCTCTATTATCTCTATATACTGCCCCCTCTATCATCTCTATATACACCCCCCTTTATCTACACCCCTCAATCAGCTCTATATACATCCCTCTATCACCTCCATATACACCCCTCTATATACACCCCCTCTATACACACCCCTCTATATACACCCCCTTCTATATACACCCCTCTATATACACCCCTCTATCGTCTCTATATACACTCCCCCTCCCCCGGTAGGTACACCCCAAGTCTCCAGTAGGCTCCCCTCACCCCCGTAGGTACATCCTATGTCTCTAGTAGGTTTCCCTCCCCCGCTCACCCTCTCTGGTGTATCTCCTCTCCGGTTCTCCGGAAGGCAGGAAGGATCACTATGGCACATGGAAGACAGGAAGGATCACTAAGGTACATGGAAGGCAGGAAGGTCACTAAGGCACATGGAAGGAAAGAGGGAACACTATAGCACATGGAAGGTGGCAAGGATCACTATGGCACGTGGAAGGCAGGTAAGATCACTATGGCACATGCAAGGCAGGAAGGATCACTAAGGCACATGGAAAGCAGAAAGGATCACTGTGGCACATGAAAGGCAGGAAGGATCACTATGGCACATGGAAGGCAGGAAGGATCATTATGCACATGGAAGACAGGAAGGATCACTGTGGTACATGGAAGGCAAGAAGGATCATTATAGCACATGGAAAACAGGGAGGATCACTGTGGTACATGGAAGGCAGGAAGGATCATTATGGCATATGGAAGACAAGAAGGATCACTTTGGTACATGGAAGGCTTAAAGAATCCCTATGACACATGGAAGGCAGGAAGGATCACTATGATGCATAGAAGACAGGAAGGATAATTATGGCACATGGAAGGCAGAAAGGATCACCAAGGCACATGGAAGGCAGGAAGAATCACTGTGGCACATGGAAGGCAGGAAGGATCATTATGGCACATGGAAGACAGGAAGGATCCCTGTGGTACATGGAAGGCAGAAGAATCCCTATGACACATGGAAGGCAGGAAGGATCACTATGATGCATGGAAGACAACCGCAAGGATCACTATGG
The DNA here is from genome assembly GCF_042186555.1 of Aquarana catesbeiana. Lineage (NCBI taxonomy): Eukaryota > Metazoa > Chordata > Amphibia > Anura > Ranidae > Aquarana > Aquarana catesbeiana. The sequence goes on along the minus strand of NC_133326.1, from coordinate 490,533,012 downwards.
TACATAGAAGGCAGGAAGGTTCTCTATGGCACATGGAAGGCAGGAAGGATCACTAAGGCACATGGAAGGCAGGAAGGAAGGATCACTATGGCACATGGAGAGTAGGAAGGATTACTATGGCACATGGAAGGCAGGGAGGATCACTATGACACATGGAAGGCAGGAAGGATCATTATTGCACATGGAAGGCAGGAAGGATCACTAAGGCACATGGAAGGCAGGAAAGATCATGAAGGCACATGCAAGGCAGGAAGGAAGGACCACTATGGCACATGGAACGCAGGAAGGATCACTATAGTACATGGAAGGTAGGAAAGATCACTATGGCACATGGACGGCAAGAAGGGTAACTAAGGCGCATGGAAGGCAGGAATGATGACTAAGGCACATGGAAGGCTGGAAGGAAGGATCACTATGGCACATGGTAGGCAGGAATTATCACTATGACACATGGAAGGCAGGAAGGATCACTAAGGCACATATAAGGCAGGAAGGATCATTAAGGCACATGGAAGGCAGGAAGGATCACTATGGCACATGGAAGGCAGGATCACTAATATGGCACATAGAAGACAGGAAGGATCACTGTAGCACATGGAAGACAGGAAGGATCCTTATGGTACATGTAAGGCAGGAAGAATCCCTATGACACATGGAAGGCAGGAAGGATCACTATGACACATGGAAGACAGAAAGGATCACTATGGTACATGGAAGGCAGGAAGGATCACTATGGCACATGGAAGACAGAAAGGATCACTAAGGTACATGGAAGGCAGGAAAGTCACTAAGGCACATGGAAGGAAAGAAGGAACACTATATCACATGGAAGGTGGGAAGGATCACTAAGGCACATGGAAAGCAGAAAGGATCACTGTGGCACATGAAAGGCAGGAAGGATCACTATGGCACATGGAAGGCAGGGAGGATCACTATGGCACATGGAAGGCAGGAAGGATCATTATGGCACATGGAAGACAAGAAGGATCACTGTGGTACATGGAAGGCAGAAAGAATCCCTATGACATATGGAAGGAGGAAGGATCACTATGAAGCATGGAAGACAGGAAGGATAATTATGGCACATGGAAGGCAGAAAGGATCACTAAGGCACATGGAAGGCAGAAAGAATCACTGTGGCACATGGAAGGCAGGAAGGATCATTATGGCACATGGAAGACAGGAAGGATCACTGTGGTACATGGAAGGCAGAAGAATCCCTATGACACATGGAAGGCAGGAAGGATCACTATGATGCATGGAAGACGACCGCAAAGATCACTATGGTACATAGAAGGCAGGAAGGTTCTCTATGGCACATGGAAGGCAGAAAGGATCACTAAGGCACATGGGAGGCAGGAAGGAAGGATCACTATGGCACATGGAGGGTAGGAAGGATTACTATGGCACATGGAAGGCAGGGAGGATCACTATGACACATGGAAGGCAGGAATGATCATTATTGCACATGGAAGGCAGGAAGGATCACTAAGGCACATGGAAGGCAGGAAAGATTATGAAGGCACATGCAAGGCAGGAAGGAAGGACCACTATGGCACATGGAACGCAGGAAGGATCACTATAGTACATGAAAGGTAGGAAAGATCACTATGGAACATGGACGGCAAGAAGGGTAACTAAGGCGCATGGAAAGCAGGAATGACCATTAAGGCACATGGAAGGCAGGAAGGAAGGATCACTATGGCACATGGTAGGCAGGAATTATCACTATGACACATATAAGGCAGGAAGGATCATTAAGGCACATGGAAGGCAGGAGGGATCACTATGGCACATGGAAGGCAGGAAGGATCACTAATATGGCACATAGAAGACAGGAAGGATCACTGTGGCACATGGAAGACAGGAAGGATCACTATGGTACATGGAAGGCAGGATGGATCACTATGGCACATGGAAGACAGGAAGGATCACTATGGCACATGGAAGGCAGGAAAAATCACTATGGCACATGAAAGGCAGGAAGGATCACTAAGGCACATGGGAGGCAGGAAGGATCACTAAGGCACATGGGAGGCAGAAAGGATCACTAAGGCACATGGAAGGCAGGAACAATCACTATGACATGGAAGGCAGGAAGGATCACTAAGGCACATGAGCACTAAGGCACATGGAAGGCAGGAAGGATCACTATGACACATGGAAGGCAGAAAGAATCACTGTGGCACATGGAAGGCAGGAAGGATCATTATGGCACATGGAAGACAGGAAGGATCACTGTGGTACATGGAAGGCAGAAGAATCCCTATGACACATGGAAGGCAGGAAGGATCACTATGATGGATGGAAGACGACCGCAAAGATCACTATGGTACATAGAAGGCAGGAAGGTTCTCTATGGCACATGGAAGGCAGAAAGGATCACTAAGGCACATGGAAGGCAGGAAGGAAGGATCACTATGGCACATGGAGGGTAGGAAGGATTACTATGGCACATGGAAGGCAGGGAGGATCACTATGACACATGGAAGGCAGGAAGGATCATTATTGCACATGGAAGGCAGGAAGGATCACTAAGGCACATGGAAGGCAGAAAAGATTATGAAGGCACATGCAAGGCAGGAAGGAAGGACCACTATGGCACATGGAACGCAGGAAGGATCACTATAGTACATGGAAGGTAGGAAAGATCACTATGGCACATGGATGGCAAGAAGGGTAACTAAGGGGCATGAAAAGCAGGAATGACCATTAAGGCACATGGAAGGCAGGAAGGAAGGATCACTATGGTACATGGTAGGCAGGAATTATCACTATGACACATATAAGGCAGGAAGGATCATTAAGGCACATGGAAGGCAGGAGGGATCACTATGGCACATGGAAGGCAGGAAGGATCACTAATATGGCACATAGAAGACAGGAAGGATCACTGTGGCACATGGAAGACAGGAAGGATCACTATGGTACATGGAAGGCAGGAAGGATCACTATGGCACATGGAAGACAGGAAGGATCATTAAGGCACATGGAAGGCAGAAAGGAAGGATCACTATGGCACATGGAAGGCAGGAAGGATCACTATGGCATATGGAAGGCAGGAAGGATCACTATGGCATATGGAAGGCAGGAAGGATCACCATAACACATGGAAGGCAGGAAGGATCATTGTGGCACATGGAAGGCAGGGAGGATCACTAAGGCACATGGAAGGCAGGAAAGATCACTAAGTAACATGGAAGGCAGGAAGGAAGGATCACTATGGCATATGGAAAGCAGGAAGGATCACTATGGCACATGGAAGGCAGGAAAGATCACTAAGGAATATAGAAGGCAGGAAGGAAGTATCACTATGGCACATAGAAGGCAGGAAGGATCACTATGGCACATGGAAGGCAGGAAAGATCACTATGGCACATGAAAGGCAGGAAGGATCACTAAGGCACATCGGAGGCAGGAAGGATCACTAAGGTACATGGGAGGCAGAAAGGATCACTAAGGCACATGGAAGGCAGGAACAATCACTATGACATGGAAGGCAGGAAGGATCACTAAGGCACATGAGCACTAAGGCACATGGAAGGCAGGAAGGATCACTATGACACATGGAAGGCAGGAAGGATCACTATGGTACATGCAAGGCAGGAAGGATCACTATGGTACATGCAAGGCAGGAAGGATCCCTATGGTACATGGAAGGCAGGAAGGATCACTAAGGCACATGGAAGGCAGGGATGATCACTATGGCACATGGAAGGCAGGAAGGAAGGATCATTATGACACATGGAAGGCAGGAAGGATCACTATTAGGGATGAGCTTCGAGTTCGAGTCGAACTCATGTTCGACTCGAACATCGGCTGTTCGCAAGTTCGCCAAACAGCGAACAATTTGGGGTGTTTGCGGCAAATTCGAATCCTGCGGAACACCCTTCAAAAGTCTATGGGAGAAATCAAAAGTGCTAATTTTAAAGGCTTATATGCATGGTATTGTCATAAAAAGTGTTTGGGGACCTGGGTCCTGCCCCAGGGGACATGTATCAATGCAAAAAAAAGTTTTAAAAACGTCCGTTTTTTTGGGAGCAGTGATTTGAATAATGCTTAAAGTGAAACAATAAAAGTGTAATATCCCTTTAAATTTTGTACCTCGGGGGTGTCTATAGTATGCCTGTAAAGAGGCGCATGTTTCCTGTATTTAGAAAAGTCTGACAGCAAAATTACATTTCAAAGGAAAAAAAGTCATTTAAAACTACCCGCGGCTATTAATGCATTGCCGGTCCGACAATACACATAGAAGTTCATTGATAAAAACGGCACGGGAATTCCCCACAGGGGAACCCCGAACCAAAATTAAAAAAAAAAAAATGATGTGGGGGGTCCCCCTAAATTCCATACCAGGCCCTTCAGGTCTGGTATGGATATTAACCGCTTCCCTACCCGGCCATAGACAAATGACATCCACAGATGGGATCTCCCATCCTGGGTGGAAGTCATATGACGGCCTCGGGTTCCCGGCCGCCTAGGGGGCGCGCGCGCGCCGCCGGGGGAGCGCGCCCGCCGCGTTGCTCGGGACCCAGTGCATGTGCCCGGCGGCCGCGATGTCCGCCGGGCACACGCGATTGCCCGTTAACCGGGCCGGACCATGGATCTCTGTGTTTCCTGTCAGCTCAGAGGAGAGCAATCTGTGTTCCCAGAACGGAGAAACACTGATCGGTCTCCTCCCCTTGTGCGTCCCCTCCCCCTACAGTTAGAAGCATTCCCTAGGAAACACATTTAACCCCTCCCCGCCCCCTAGTGGTTAACCCCTTCACTGCCTGTCACATTTACACAGTAATCAATGCAATTTTATAGCATTGATCGCTGTATAAATGTGAATGGTCCCAAAAATGTGTCAAAAGTGTCCGATGTGTCCGCCATAATGTCGCAGTCACGAAAAAAAATTGCGATCGCCGCTATTACTAGTAAAAAAAATAAATAAATATTTTTTTTTTTTAAATGCCATAAATCTATCCCATATTTTATAGACGCTATAACTTTTGCGCAAACCAATCAATATACGCTTATTGTGATTTTTTTTACCAAAAATATGTAGAAGAATACGTATCGGCCGAAACTGAGGAAAAAATTTGTTTTTTTTTTTAAAAATTGGGATATTTATTATAGCAAAAAGTAAAAAATATTGTGTTTTTTTCAAAATTGTTGCTCTTCTTTTGTTTATAGCGCAAAAAATAAAAACCGCAGAGGTGATCAAATACCACCAAAAGAAAGCTCTATTGGGGGGGGGGGGAAGGACGTCAATTTTGTTTAGGTACAACGTCGCACGACTGCGCAGTTGTCGTTTAAAATACGACAGCGCTGAAAACTAAAAATTGGTCTGGGAAGGAAGGGTGTGAAAATGCCCGGTATTGAACCGGTTAAGGGGAACCCCGGCCAAAATTAGAAAAAAAAAATGACGTGGGGGGTCCCCCTAAATTCCATACCAGGCCCTTCAGGTCTGGTATGGATATTAAGGGGAACCCCGCGCCAAAATAAAAAAAAATGACGTGGGGTCCCCCCAATAATCCATACCAGACCCTTATCCGAGCACACAACCTGGCAGGCCGCTGGGAGGGTGCTTTGGGGTAGCCCCCAAAAACACCTTGTCCCCATGTTGATGAGGACAAGGGCCTCATCCCCACAACCCTGGCCGGTGGTTGTGGGGGTCTGCGGGCTTATCGGAATCTGGAAGCCCCCTTTAACAAGGGGACCCCCAGATCCCGGCCCCCCCCCGTGTGAAATAGTAAGGGGGTACAAAAGTACCCCTACCATTTCACTAAAAAACTGTCAAAAATATTAAAAATGACAAGAGACAGTTTTTGACAATTCCTTTATTTAAATGCCTCTTCTTTCTTCTTTCTTCTATCTTCTTTCATCTTCTTCTTCTGGTTCTTCTGGCTCTTCTGGTTCTTCCTCCGGTGTTCTCGTCCAGCATTTCCTCCACGGTGTCTTCTTCCCTTCTTCTCCTCGGGCCGCTCCGCATCCATGGCATGGAGGGAGGCTCCCACTCTTCTCTTCATCTTCTTCTCTTCTTCATCTTCTTCTCCGGGCCGCTCCTCATCCATGCTGGCATGGAGGGAGGCTCCCGCTGTGTGACGCTTCTCCTCTTCTGACGGTTCTTAAATAATGGGGGGCGGGGCCACCCGGTGACCCCGCCCCCCGCTGACGCACGGTGACTTAACAGGACATCCCTGTGATATTCCCCATGACGCCACAGGGAAGTCCCGTCAAGTGGAGGAGATGCTGGACGATGCTGGACGAGAACACCGGAGGAAGAACCAGAAGAGCCAGAAGAACCAGAAGAAGAAGAAGTTGGAGGAAGAAACCAAAGGAAGATAGAAGAAAGAAGAAAGAAGAAAGAAGAAAGAAGAAAGAAGAAGCATTTAAATAAAGAAATTGTCAAAAACTGTCTCTTGTCATTTTTTAACATTTCTGACAGTTTTTTTTGTGACGCTTGTGTGACGGTTCTCCTCTTCTGACGATTCTTAAATAATGGGGGCAGGGCCACCCAGTGACCCCATCCCCTCTGTCACACGGTGACTTGACGGGACTTCCCTGTGGCATCATGGGGAATGTCACAGGGATGTCCCGTTAAGTCACCGTGCGTCAGAGGGGGGTGGGGTCACCGGGTGGCCCCGCCCCCCGTTATTTAAGAACCGTCAGAAGAGGAGAAGCATCACACAACGGGAGCCTCCCTCCATGCCAGCATGGATGCAGAGCGGCCCGGAGAAGAAGATGAAGAAGAGAAGAAGATGAAGAAGAGAAGAAGATGAAGAGAAGAGCGGGAGCCTCCCTCCATGCCATGGATGCGGAGCGGCCCGAGGAGAAGAAGGGAAGAAGATGCCGCGGAGGAGATGCTGGACGAGAACACCGGAGGAAGAACCAGAAGAGCCAGAAGAACCAGAAGAAGAAGAAGATGGAGGAAGAAACCGAAGGAAGATAGAAGATAGAAGATAGAAGAAAGAAGAAGCATTTAAATAAAGAAATTGTCAAAAACTGTCTCTTGTCATTTTTAACATTTTTGACAGTTTTTTAGTGAAATGGTAGGGGTACTTTTGTACCCCCTTACCGTTTCAAACAGGGGGGAGGGCTGGGATCTAGGGGTCCCCTTGTTAAAGGGGGCTTCCAGATTCCGATAAGCCCCCCGCCCGCAGACCCCCATAAACACCGGCCAGGGTTGGTCAGGATGAGGCCCTTGTCCTCATCAACATGGGGACAAGTTGTTTTGGGGGCTACCCCAAAGCACCCTCCCAATGTTGAGGGTATGTGGCCTGGTACGGTTCAGGAGGAAGGGGGTGCTCTCTCGTCCCCCCCTCTTTTCCTGTGGCCTGCCAGGTTGCGTGCTCGGATAAGGGTCTGGTATGGATTTTTGGGGGGACCCCACGCCGTTTTTTTTTTTTTTATTTTGGCGCTGGGTTCCCCTTAAAATCCATACACCAAGATTTACTTGAAATCCCGGGATGGTCCTGGTGAATTCAGCACAGCTGGGAAGAATGCATTACTTCCTGGACAGACCTGGAATGTGACACAGGAAGGAGTTTACCAGTTTACCTCATTAGCACACACTCTGCATCATTTATCCTCCCACTTCAGCACATCACTACCATCCCTTTTCAGGTGTACATTTTCCTGAATGCAATCAGTTCATACCATTCTCACTAAATACACAGGCAGTGATTGTTTATTTGGCAAAGTGTGCAGGAGCTGAGCAATCAGACAACAGCCTATGTAGATAGAGCTGTAGTATTGAAAACAGTTGAAGTATGTCCTGGATTCTGTAAAGCTCACCATACACTATACAATGTGATTGTACAATCTATTTTAGATCTACCATCAACTATGCAGGGCAAGGGCCTGCCTGATTGGATACAGAGTAATTGGATAGATGGTGTGTCTTCCTATTATATAGCTTTGGTAAATCTAAAGGAGATTGTACAATCAGATTGTATAGTGTATACACCTAAAATTTACTAGTTGCACTAGTTCACTAGTTTCGGGACCATTAATTGTTACCGTCACACCAAACGCAAAATCAAACACATTTTGCGACATGAAAAAGCGAGCAAAATTCACAGTAAAAAACGTGTAAACCGCAACACACCAAAATGTCCCATGAGATAGTTTGCCACGTGTAGCTTAGTCCATTGAAATCAATGTTACAGGAAAAAGGAGCCAAAAAATGTGTGCTCCCACTATGCTATGTTTGTATGTGTCCTGAACGTGAAATTAGTAGGTTTACATAAGAACAACGAGGCTCTATAAAGCATCTGTGCATTTCCAAATGCATGGCAAACCACACCGAAAATTCAGTTTCAGAAAAGCGCTGCAAACACACAAAAGAAGCACAGTAAATACCGAACCACACTCCACTTTAAAAAAGTTCTGGAGCTTCCTTGTTGTGATTGTTGAGTGTAGGGCAGCCCATACAAGTGAAAAACACCCCCAAAAAATTCATGCAGGAATGGTGTTCCTGCTACACAGAGATATGAAGGAGGCCTGACAGCTGAGTGTCTCCCTCTACCCCCTCCTATGTACTTGTATAAAGCTGGACATACACCATGCAATCTGATTGTACAATCGCTAATTTCCTTTAGATCTACCAGAACTTTGGAATAAGAGGACCCACCTATCTATCCAATCACTCTGTATGCAATCAGACAGGCCCTTCCACTACATATAGTAGTTGATGGTAGATCTAAAGGAAATTGTACAATCAGATTGCATATGTATAGCCAGCTATACAAGTACATAGGAGGCAGTGGATGAAGACACTCAGCTGTCAAGCCCCATTGACATCTCTGCATAGTGGGAACTCACAGTCCCGCATGCATTTTCTTGGGGTGGAGTTTTGAATGGGCTGCCCTGTGCGCAACAATTGCCCCAAAAGAAGCTACAGAACAGTTTTTAGAGTGGAGTGTGCTGCGGTTTTTTCCTGTGTTTTTTAGTGCATTTGCAGTGCATTTCTGAAACGCAAGGCAAAGCGCACATTTTCTGTGTGGTTTGCCATGCGTTCAGAATGCACAGATGTGAATGAAGTCTCATTGTTCTTGAAAATTTCATTTTCAGGCCCCATTTACATGGTGTGTGCACAGTGTCAGTAGGACTGTGGATTTTTTCAGTAGTGCAGGGGTTGGTGTCAGTATGGAAGTGGATGGTATCATTAGAGCAGTGGAAGGTGTCAGTAGAGCAGAAGACAGTGTCAGTAGGGCAGTTGTTGGTGTCAATAGGGCAGAGGTTGGTGTTAGTAGGGCAGTAGATGGTGTCAGTAAGTTGAGCAATGGATGGTGTCAGTAGGGCAGTGGGCTTTGTCAGTCAGGCAGAGGACAGTGTCAGTAGAGCAGAGGTTGGTGTCAGTAGGGCAGTGGAAGGTTTTTATTTTTTTTACAATTTTTAAGGAGCCCCGTGGAGGGGGGCTTTGGTGAAATATCAGAAGTCTAAACAGACCCCTGATGCCTCACTTTTGAGACAGAGAAAGGGACTGAGGACAGAGATTCCCCAGTGCCTTTCTCTGCAGCCTCAGCTGCACTGAACAGTGAATGAATGGGAAAGCTCTGTGCTGAGCGGCTTCCTGTTCATTCACAAACTGAAGAACAGTAAACACAGTTTAGGAACAGGGTGCTACAATAGGCACTAATAGGCGGCACTGATAGGCAGCAATGATGGGCACTGATAGGCAGCACTGATGGGTGCTGATAGGTGGCACTGATGGATAGGTGAAGGAAAGAGGTGGAAGGCACGTGATCTGATGCTTTGATCAAATTGATACAGTTTATTTATATACAGAAACAAATAATTGCATTTAAAAAGTAGCTACGTATTCATAAAAACAGGGTTACAAAATATACACATTAAAATCTTAGAAATTGGACATACCCATGCAAGGGCAAGTGCTAAAAGGTGGCTGATGCTTTTCTCACACAGTTGGAGACAGCTACAATCCTTTGGACAGCACAAGGCAACTCTCTGATAAGAGGTATATAGAACCCACACTGAAGCATCTGATCTGCCTCCTGTTTTTGAATTGATCCATGCAGGCTGCAACATCTTTACACACTGAGATGCAGGTACAACCGACAGATATATATGGAATCCCTCTATATATATATATATATAAAAAACATACAAACCACATTTCTCTATGTTATGTAGAGCGTTGGGATGTGGACAGCTTTAAAGCTAAGGAGAATCCATCACTTACCATGTGATATACCTCCCAACTAGCCACTCTCTTTTATGTTGGTCTACCATATTGTACAGACTTCTCCTGTTGTTCTTCAAGGCTCTGATGAAGAGGGAACCTCTCGAAACGCGTCAGCCACCTTTTAGCACTTGCCTTTGCATGGGCATGTTCAATTTCTAAAATTTGAATGTATATATTTTGTAATCCTGTTTTATATGAATACGTAGCTACTTTTTATATGCATTTATTTGTTTCTGTATAAACTGTATCAATTTGATCAAAGCATCAGATCACGTGCTTTCCACCTCTTTCCTTTACCTGGCTCTCTTCAGACCACCCCTGTTCAGCTTAGGCAGCAGGACACGCATGATCATCTTTTAATTCCCTCCCTTTGAAACACCCAAAGTACTACCACTCTATACTAGCAACGCCTTCTCAAGCGCAGGAGAAATTCTTTCTTTGTTTATACTTCCGTGGCACTGATGGGTAGGTGGCACTGATGGGCACTGACAGGCAGCACTGATGGGCACTGACAGGCATCATTGATGGGCATTGAAGGGCGGCATTGATGGGCACTGATGGGGCTGCACTGGTGATCAGTTCCCTGAATATAAGTGTAGATGTCACCTGTGTGGATTACCGCTTACCGGCTCTCCCTTCTTCACATGCTGTCAGCTGTTTACACAGTGATCGACTGTGATTCGACACAGCTGATCACATGGTAAAGGGCTGCTGTGATTGGCCCTTTAACCTGATCTATGATCAGCTGTGCCTGAAGGACCCAGCAATTACAGATTGCTCCAGATGTGCGCCCCAGGGGCTCACATGGAGACAGAGTTCTGGGAGGACATCAATAGACACCCTCCTGGAAAAGTGTGACCGCGATGTAGCCATAATTCAGCTATAGCGTGGTCAGCAAGAGGTTAAGTAGGACCTCATTTAGGACCGTTAGGTAAATCTAAAGTTGATTGTACAAAGATTGTATGGTCAGAATGTAACGTGTATATCAAGTCCTATCCATCACCATTCCTGCAGATGCCAGAGGCACACTTTAAAAAATGAATCAGCATTTAATTTGAACATTTTAGCCAGATAAAAGTGTAGTGTAATTCCATAACTGTCCTGCAGATGTCAGCAAAACACAGGCCATTATAATGTGTTATCCTTGCAAACATCAAAACAAATTTACTGAAGGCACGTCTGTCATTCTTTGTTATATATTATTATTATTTTCTGATGCTGTTCTCTATACTTTTCCCTCCCACTGCGAAACAGAATCTATTCCGCATTAGTAGTGTCATATGACATTACAATTAAAACAATTAAAGGGGCATTATAAGCAATATTAAATACCCATTTTGTAAAAGCTGGCTCCCATTTGCATGTCATTGGTTCTAAAAGCACTGTTTATGCTTATGAAAGATATTCAAGGCTTTTGTTTATCAGGAAACAGAACACTGGTTGTCTGATATTTATAAATGCGTTTAAATGGCACGCTTTATAGAAGCCGTGTATATTTGCTGTGCATTGAGCTTACAGGAATGATGTGTACACTTAAGAAATACCATTTAACAATAAAAATTTGCAATGTGAATAGCTATTTATTTATGTCTGATTTATGTTTCTTGGGAGAAAAGCCGCTGTTAATTGAAAATTTGGGTTGTAACACCATCCTGATTCAGTGTGTTGTCACAAATTAGCTTTACACACAAAGCAGATCAGCCTGGCAGCAGCTCATCCTCCGTGTGTAATACTATGGATATAAACCTTCATTCATTTTCTAGAAACTCATTTTTAACCTTGGAGCTTCTAATAACAATTGCATAATGCTTGATATTATGAATGTTCACTTTTTAGTTCTCCTGCACATGGGGTGTCTAGCCCTTGTGCATGCAATCTCTGCATTTTAGTGTGCCTGGGGCCACTGCCTGCAGCCTATTAACGGTCTATGGCAGGCTTAAATACACTATAGCTGGACAAGGCTGAACGCTATACCAAGTGGTACTCGTGTTAAGGGTCCTATGCATTCAGGGATGAATATAGGGTTGCCACCCGTCCAGGGTTCACCTGGACAGTCCGTGTTTTAAATCATGTGTCCGGGTTTCAGACTGCTTGAAACTCTGACACATAGGTGTGTGCATAGGGTGTTCCGGGTGTGCCTGAGCACACCCTAATCACCCCATGCAGTGCAGATTCTCTCTACTGACCGGGCCTGAGAGCAGGGGAAAGGGCCGGTAAAAATGTAATTTACCGGCCCCTTCCGTTTCTGAATGAACACAGTGAGTAACCAGTACCAATCACTCACTGTGTTCATTCATAACTGAAGCATAGTAAACTGCTCTACTGACACTGTCCACTGCTCTACTGACACCATCCACTGCTCTAGTAGAGCAGTGGACAGTGTCAGTAGAGCAGTGGACGGTGTCAGTAGAGCTTCAGTTATAAATGAACACAGTGAGTGATTGGTACCGGTTAATCGCTGCGTTCATTCAGAAAAGGAAGGGGACAGTAAATTAAATTTTTACCGGCTCTTTCCCCTGACACTGTCCACTGCTCTACTGACACCACCCACTGCTCTACTGACACCGTCCACTGCTCTACTGACACCGTCCACTGCTCTACTGACACCTTCCACTGCTCTACTGACACCATCCACTGCTCTACTGACACTGTCCACTGCTCTACTGACACTGTGTACTGCTCTACTGACACCGTCCACTGCTCTACTGACACCTTCCACTGCTCTACTGACACCATCCACTGCTCTACTGACACCGTCCACTGCTCTACTGACACCTTCCACTGCTCTACTGACACCATCCACTGCTCTACTGACACCTTTCACGGCTCTACTGACACCATCCACTGCTCTACTGACACCTTCCACTGCTCTACTGACACCTTCCACTGCTCTAGTGACACCATCCACTGCTCTACTGACACAGTCCACTGCTCTACTGACACAGTCCACTGCTCTACTGACACCGTCCACTGCTCTGACACCATCCACTCCTCTAGTGACGTGGTTCACTGCCCTACTGACACTGTGCATGTTTTAACCAACTGAGCTCCAGAAGGTTTTATCCCCTTCATGGCCAAGCCATTTTTTGCTATTCAACACTGCGCTACTTTAACTGGCAATTGTGTTGTCATGCAACACTGTACGCAAATGAATATTATATAATTTTTTTTTTCACACAAATAGAGCTTTCTTTTGGTGGTATTTGATTGTAACGAGCCCCTTGCTCACTCGGTTCCACTCTCCCGACACTCCTCTGCTGCTATTGAATCAGATTGCAACGTCTGATGGTTTGGTCATCCAATGCTCCGGGATTAGAACTTCAGCTATGTGCCGTTCTAACCCAGTTGTGATAGCTCAGAACAAACACCAGGCAGGCTGTATGTAAGTTCAACCAGGAATCTCTTTTATTGGAAAATACAGGCCCTTTTATACACTAAAAGTGGAGGTGCATACCTCCAGCTCATATTACTCTGAACATACACCTGTGACCAGAAACATAATTAACATGGGCTAATTAACTAATCCCTTCAGACAGCCTAGATGACTCAGACATGACCTTTAGGCTAGACTGGCTGTCTTGTAGTTCAGAAAACACAATCAACATAGACTCTTTTTCACATAATAGCAGAGTTAATTAACACAAACAACAATGGGGATGTAATGACTCTTAGATCCCATAGTAGACTTATTTACAATACACATTTTAGCAGACAACAGACAGACAGGTGTTGGAATTTACATCTGCATCTCCTAACAGTATCCTTCCCAGCATTATGAATCAGCCACTATTTCTAATATGGCAAATCCAGGGTCCCCAGAGTCTGTGTGTCCTGGGGGACCAGGACCTGAATCCACAGTAATACCGCCTCAAGGGTCCCCAGGCATACAGCTCACAAACAGCACCGTTCCCCCAAATGCCAGGGCCCACGATCGATCGGCAAGAGGCTAGCATACAGTCCCCTCCAAAAGTCTCTCTCCCGGCTAGGTCTGTCACATTGATCACCACTGGATTTTTATTTTTTGCGATATAAACGAAAAAAAACAAAAAAACAAAAACAATATTTTCTACTTTTTGTGATAAAACATATCCAATAAAATCAAATTTCTTAATGAATTTGGGCAAGCGTATTCTGTACATCTCTTTGGTAAAAAGAGAAATCACAATAAGTGTATATTATTTGGTTTATGTGAAAGTTATAGATTCTACAAACTATGATATACATTTGAAAATTGATCAATCCTAATGTACTGGCATCTCATTACTTGAAGGCCTTAAAATGAGAGCACAGTACAAATTCCCTCCAAATGATCCCCTTTTGGAAAATAGACAGTCCAACATATGTAGTAAAAGGCATGGCAAGTTTGCTGAAGTTGCAATATTTTGTCACAATTATTTGGAAAATTAAGCAATTAAATATTTTTTTTCCACATTTTTTTACAAACTGTCACCAGTGCAGTACAGTGTCAGTACAGTGTCATCATATGACTGGTGTGGCGGTGATCCAGGATACTGACTGGTGATGGTATAATTTAAAAAAAAAAAAAAAAAAATTACATTTTTTAAAACATTTTTAACACTTAGTTATAGTTGGTGAGGTTGAAAAAACACACCAGTTCATCTAGTTCCACCAATGATGTGTGTGTTTATGTTAATAGTACATTGTATATCACTGTATGTTGTGGTCGTTAAGGTGCCCATCTAATAGTTTTTTGAAATTATCGACGCTCCCTGCTGATATCACTGCTTGTGGAAGGGAATTCCACATCCTTACCTCTCTGACAGTAAAGAACCCTCTACGCAGTTTAAGGTTAAATCGCTTCTCTTCCATTCTCTTCTAGTTTCAGTTAATGGCCACGTGCCTTTTTAAATTCCCTTTAACTAAATAGTTTTTAGGGTCACCAGTACGGTATTTGTACAGCACCCTGTACCATGTGATTAGATGTAGCTAAACACAACCTCACCAACTATATGTATCATATACCCTCTCAAGCGTCTCCTCTCCAGAGAGAATAAGTTCAATGCTTGTAGTCTTTCCCCATAGCTGCGGTCCTCCATTCCCTTAATTATCTTTGTTGCCCTTCTCTGGACTCTTTCCAGTTCCAGCATATCCTTCCTGAGGACTGGTGTCCAGAACTGGGCGGCATACTCAAGACAAAACATTCCATTTTCTTTTTTTTACATCTTTTATTTGTTTTACATACTCTTATCAAAGTAGTTCAGTTTCACCATAGTAACATGTATTACTCTGGGGGTATGAGCAGGGATTTTATTTTTATTTTTTACACTTTGGTTGCTGTTACAATCATGATCATTGTAACAACAATGTTTTAAACTGTCATGAATGACAGCTGTGATTACTAGTGATCTGTGTTTAGCTGCATCTAATCACATGGTACAGGGTGCTGTGATTGGCCCAGGTACCGTGTTATAGATGTTGGCCAATCACAGAATCACTCTATAGGAAACACAACTGTCATGAATGAAATTCATTTATAGCAGCTTTGTTGACATTGTGATCACATGATCCCCCGGCTACCAAAATCGGTCATGGAAGTGGCGTGCTATGTGCCCCTAAACCAGAACAGGCTGGATGATGTACATGTATGTCATCCAGCCTGCCCGTGCCAGTCGCCTGCAGTAAATGTGGGTGGTCTGCAAGTGGTTAATACATTTTAAAATGTTTATTTACTTCTATTTATGAGAGTGTGCTTATTTGTGTATATGTATGTATATATGTATAGCGGTACCCCCATGAGGGCTGCTGATTGACTCTATACCCCACTGATTACCCCGACTCTGCAGATCCTCTCTTACCTCTGACACCTTGGGTTCCATGCTACAACAAGATTAGCAAACCAGTGGCTACACACTCCCCCCACCTAAACTCTTTGGTCCCCAAAGACATGAAGGTCAACACATGACCTTGCTGAAAAGAAAGCAGATTAGTAATAATAATTTTTTTTTTTTTAATTGCACTCCAAATTTAACAAATACTGACACACCTCCAGGTTTCTCTGGAACCATTTGTACACACTATCAGTAAGTTCATAATCGGTCTTTGATCAGGCCAAGGCAATTGCCGTGTCCCACCCATTGGTGTCAGAGGTTAGAGTAGAGCCGTCCCCTACCCAATTAACTGTGGGAGGTATAGTTTTGGGAGCTGACCTACGAATGGTATGAATTTGCTCTTCAGAACTCTGTCCCAGTGTGTCATACGTGAGTCTCTTGGGAGGGTGCACATTCCGCCTCAACCGTATGGGTGAATATGTCCCAGCAGGCTGTCCTCAGTCTTTGACTGTTACCTTGACATCAGTCCGAACACTCAAGTCAACGGAGATGTCTTCATTTGCAGTTGCAGAAACTTGTGATGGCTCGTCAATATCAGGAATTGGCAACACTTCATTGGAGAAACCCATCAAATCTCTAGCCTGCTGCTCAAGAACAACTTCTACAGCCTTGGTTCTTTCTATATCCTGCTTAGGTAACGTTGTCTGAAACTCTGGCCCAAGGGATCTACAAACTGTCTTCTGTGCCTCCATTGGCTGTTGAAGTACCACATCGCCAGTGTCTTTTGGTCGTTGAGGCACCACTCTGACTACTTCTTTTGGTTGTTGGGGTATCACTCTGGCTGTTTCTTTTGGCTGTGGTGGCAATGCTCGAGTAATTTCCATCTCTTTGATCCTTTCTCGCACTCTGTTCAAAGGACTGGCTATTGAACTTTCTTCCACAGGCCAAAACCATCTAGGCACAGTCACCATATCATCCTTCTCACTTCCCCTTCTTCTTGATGAAGATGACCAGGAACTTGAGAATACACATATTCTTCTCCAAATTCCTCATCTTCTTCATCACCCTCTCTTTCTTCTGGCGAGGACACTGAACTAGAAGTTTGGGAATACACATTATCTTCTTCATCTATTTCATCAACTACAGTTGGCATTTCCTTCTGTGAGCATGTGCAAGGTGGAGTTGGCTTCGGAGGAGGTAATAGGGGTGCTTGAGACACCCTTACTGCCTCTGATAATGGTAGCAAGTGATTCCTGTGCCACATCTTCATTGGTCTCTTCTCACCATCAGGTCTGATCTGATACACTGGTAAACCAGGAACCGATCTGCCAGCTTGTGCTTCCCAGGTACTCCCAGATTTTTCAGTAACACTCAATCACCTGGTTGTAAGTCCTGAATCTTTATTGAATCAAATCCTGAATCCTGAATCAAAGTTCCGCTTATTTCTAGACTCTCTAGTAGCAGCGTGTTCCCCGGCCTTCTCGTAGGCTTGTCGCAAGTTCTTCTGCAGTCTGTTCACATATCCCTTGTGCGATGTTAAGGGAGTATCATCAAGAGAAGTGCCAAAAGCCAAGTCAGCGGGAAGCCTAACTTCTCTCTAAAACATAAGGCGAGTAACCAGTGGTAAGGCGAGTAACCAGTGGCATCACTCTCGGTGCAAATGAAAGCATGCACTCGTGCTGCTATGTGGTTCCCTCAATGCTGTTTCTTATCTGGGGTCAAAGTTCCCAACATGTTCAATAAAGTCTGATTGAATCGTTCAGGTTGAGGGTCACCTTGAGGGTGATAAGGCGTGGTACGAGACTTATTGATACCCAGTAAAGCACACAACTGATGGATTAGACGACTCTCGAAGTCCCTTCCTTGGTCTGAATGAATTCGCACAGGTAATCCATAGTGCACAAAAAACTTCTCCACAAGCACCTTGGCTACGGTGCTAGCCTTCTGATCCTTAGTAGGGTAAGCCTGCGCATAGCAAGTGAAGTGATCAGTCACTACCAGGATACCGTTTCTTCCACTTGTATCGGGCTCCAAGCACAGAAAGTCAATGCAAACCAAGTCTAAGACTTTGCAAATGGCCTATTGGGGGCCCTAACTGGCAGAGTTTTCTGCTGGATGCAAGTTAGACAGGAGTGACAGTAACTCTCTACCTTTCCCCTCAGATTGGGCCAATAGAACCTCTCTCTAATCAATTGGAAAGTTTTGTCTGTTCCCAGATGGCCATGTTCGCCATGTAATGACACTAGAACAATAGAACAATGTTTTAGCTGAGAAACAGCTGCCACCTTTCCTCCTTGTCTCCAGCCGGGCAACGCCTGTACAACACTCCATCTCTGATTTGCAACCAATCCCATTCTCGATGTACAATCTTTGCTCCTATTATGTGACTCTTCAGCAACAATCCGGGATCCTGCTTGTTCAAGGCTTGTAATGCCAACTGAACCAGTGGGTCCTGCTCTTGGTCCCTCCACAAATCTACTTGGACAGTTGGGGTAGGCCTTCTCCTCTTACTTGTGTCAGTCCACAGTAACGCCTTGGTAAGCCAGATGGGTGGACTCCCAGGTATTCGGCAGCCACTCCTCCTTTCATCGTCTGGTCTATTTCCCGACATAAAACCCGCACTCCTTGACATCTTCTGTCACATAAGCCCATTCCTCTGGTTCCTCTTCTCTTCTATGAGGCCTGCGAGATAAAGCATCCGCATCCCAGTTCCCAACTCCAGGCCAGTTCTTCAGACTGAACCGAATTCCTGCCAAAGCTGCTAACCACCTGTGTCCCGTGGCATCCAATTTTGCTGTGGTCAAAACATAAGTCAAGGGGTTGTTGTCCGTCTTGACAACGAACTCAGCCCCATACAAATAGTCTCTTAACTTATCCACCACAGTCCACTTGAGGGCCGAAAATTCCAGTTTATGCACAGGGTATTTCTTCTCTGATGGGGTGAGGCTTCTACTCACATAGGCCACTGGTCTCAATCCCCTTTTCTGTTCCTGATTAGGGATGGGCTGTCTGTTGGAGTCGAACATGAGTTCGACTCGAACATTGGCTGTTCGCCAGTTCGCCGAATAGCGAACAATTTGGGGTGTTCACGGCAAATTCGAAAGCCAAGGAACACCCTTTAAAAGTCTATGGGAGAAATCAAAAGTGCTAATTTTAAAGGCTAATATGCAAGTTATTGTCATAAAAAGTGATTGGAGACCTGGGTCCTGCCCCAGGAGACATGTATCAATGCAAAAAAAAGTTTTAAAAATGGCTGTTTTTTCGGGAGTAGTGATTTTAATAATGCTTAAAGTGAAACGATAAAAGTCAAATATTCCTTTAAATTTCGTACCTGGGGGGTGTCTATAGTATGCCTGTAAAGTAGCGCATGTTCCCCATGTTTATAACAGTCCGAGAGCAAAATTACATTTCTAAAAGAAAAAAAAGTCATTTAAAAGTGCTAGCGCTCGTGCCAGCTATTAATGAATTGTCAGTCCCGACAATACACATAAAAGTCATTGAAAGTCATTGAAAAATAAAAAAAAATGCGTGGGGGTCCCCCAAAATTCCATTACCAGACCCTTCAGGTCTGGTATGGATATTAAGGGGAACTCTGCGCCAAAATTTGAAAAAAAAATGGCGTGGGTTTCCCCCCAAAAATCCATACCAGGACCTTCAGGTCTGGTATGGATTTTAAGGGGAACTCCGCTCCAAAATTTAAAAAAAAAGGTGTGGGGTTCCCCCAAAAATGCACACCAGACCCTTATCCGAGCACACAACCTGGCAGGAAAAGAGGGGAGGACGAGAGAGCGCCCCCCCCCTCCTGAAGCGTACCAGGCCACATGCCCTCAAAATTGGGAGGGTGCTTTGAGGTAGCCCCCAAAGCACCTTGTCCCCATGTTGATGGGGAGAAGGGCCTCATCCCCACAACCCTTGCCCGGTGGTTGTGGGGGTCTGCAGGCAGGGGGCTTATTGGAATCTGAAAGCCCCCTTCAACAAAGGGGACTCCCAGATCCCGACCCCCCCGTGTGAAATGTAAATGGAGTACATTGTACTCCTATCATTTCACCCAAAAAAGTGACAAAAAAGGTAAAAAAAAACCACACACACAGCTTGGCACAAGTCGTTTATTAAAAAAAAAAATTCCAGCGATGTAATCCTTCTACGATCCACGAACGATACAGCCTCCTCCATAGGAGGCGCCCGGCAGAATGACGCGTGACTTGGATGACAGTTCTGAAATAACTGAGAGCGGGGCCACCCGTGATGTGGACGGGTGACCCCGCCCCCTCTGATGCGAGGGGAAATGCTGGGCTTACCCAGTGACATGTACGGGTGACCCCGCCCCCATTGCATCAGAGGGGGCAGAGTCACCCGTCCATGTCACTGGGTAATCCCGGCATTTCCCCTTGCATCAGAGGGGGGCGGGGTCACCCGTACATGTCACTGGGTAACCCTGACATTTCCCCTTGCATCAGAGGGGGGCGGGTCACCCGTACATGTCACTGGGTAACCCCGGCATTTCCCCTTGCATTAGAGGGGGGCGGGGTCACCCATACATGTCACTGGTTAACCCTGGTATTTCCCCTTGCATCAGAGGGGGCGGGGTCACCCGTCCCCATCACGGGTGGCCCCATGACGGGGACGGGTGACCCCACCCCCCTCTTAAGAACTGTCATCCGATTTGCGCGTCCTTTAAGAACTGTCATCCGAATCACGGGTCTTTCTGCCGGGCGCCTCCTATGGAGGAGGCTGTATAGTTTTTGGTTTGTAGAAGGAATACATCGCTGGAATTTTTTTTTTTTTTATTAAACGACTTGTGCCAGCTGTGTGTTTTGTCACTTTTTTGGGTGAAATGGTAGGAGCACAATATACCCCATTACCATTTCACACAGGGGGGCCGGGATCTGGGGGTCCCCTTTGTTAAAGGGGGCTTCCAGATTCCGATAAGCCCCTCGCCCACAGACCCCCACAACCGGGCAAGGGTTGTGGGATGAGGCCCTTCTCCCCATCAACATGGGAACAAGGTGCTTTTGGGGGACTACCCCAATGCACCCTCCCAATGTTGAGGGCATGTGGCCTGGTACGGTTCAGGAGGGGGGGTGCTCTCTCGTCCTCCCCCTCTTTTCCTGTGGCCTGCCAGGTTGCATGCTCGGATAAGGGTCTGGTGTGGATTTTTGGGGGAACCCACACCATTTTTTTAAAATTTTGGCTCAGAGTTCCCCTTAATATCCATACCAGACCTAAAGGGCCTGGTAATGGAATTTTGGGGGACCCTCACGCATTTTTTTTTATTTTTCAATGACTTTCAATGACTTTTATGTATATTATCGGGACCGACAGTTCATTAATAGCCGGCACTAGCGCTAGCACTTTTAAATTACTTTTTTTTCCTTTAGAAATGTCATTTTTCTACCGGACTGTTATAAATACGGGAAACATGTGCTACTTTACAGGCATACTATAGACACCCCCCAGGTACGAAATTTAAAGGAATATTTGACTTTTATTGTTTCACTTTAAGCATTATTAAAATCACTGCTCCTGAAAAAACTGATGTTTTTAAAACTTTTTTGGCATTGATACATGTCCCCTGGGGCAGGACCCAGGTCCCCAAACACTTTTTATGACAATAACTTGCTTATTAGTCTTTAAAATTAGCACTTTTGATTTTTCACATTCAAGTCCCATAGACTTTAACGGTGTTCGCGTGTTCGAACAAATTTTTTGCCTGTTCAAATGTTCTGGATGCGAACCGAACTGGGGGGTGTTCGGCCCATCCCTATTCCTGATACAACACTCCTCCGAGGCCTTCCCTACTGGCATCCACATGTAGCTCATAAGGCAGGCTAGGATCAGCGTAGGCCAAAACTGGAGCCTCTGTGAGACTTTTCTTCAACTGCCAAAACGCTCTTTCACATAGAGGAGTCCATTGACTCTGGACAGATTCTCCTTTCTTACGAGCGCCACTCTTCTTGGGTTTCTCTCCTTCTTCTCCCATGACCGCTTGCAATAACTCATTAAGAGGCAATCTTAGCGAAGTTGGCCACAAACCTTCGGTAGTAGGAGCAAAAACCTAGAAAAGATCTCAACTTGGTTATAGTTCTTGGTCTAGGCCAAGTAGTGACGGCCTCCAACTTCTGCGGATCTGTGGCAACTCCTCCTGCAGAAACCACATGACTTAATTAGGTAACAGAAGTTCTGTAAAACTGGCATTTCTCTAGTGACTCACCACTCCCTTCTTGAACTCTGCCAGAATGTCCTCTTTCCATTCTAGGAGAAATCTTCCTTCAAGTCATGTTTCAGATCCAAAAGGTAGGACCCCTGCTCTGGGACAGCCCTCCTCATCAGCTGCCGTACGTCCTTATTAAACCACTGGACTCCTGGTAGCCTCAGAACTGTGGTCTTTTCCAACCGGCTCCCATACTCCTGACTCCATTCGGTAGCCATAGCTGAGTCCATCCCTTCTTCTGTTCTGGGCTCATCAATTGATATGCTCGGGCACTCCAGATGGGATATCTCAGGGGGACCTCCAAATGTAGCGGTACCCCCAATGTCACTGAACCACTCAAGGAGTTTACTAGAGTGAATAATAAACACAGATGGACAATATGAATGAACATAAACAATATATGACAGTTGATAACCACTAGCTTAGATATGGAACTGTGAACTTAATAATCACCATAAAAAGTGTATGCAGACAGGTGCACAATGGGACAAGCGTTCAATATACACTAAAACCTATATTAAACACCTTCCCACTGAGGCCTCAATACACACACCAAATTGTAATATAATAACAATTACATTCAACAATACAGTGCAATAGTCAACCTGTACTCAAGGGCTCCCCTACATCGTTGTTCAATGTTCAACTTCCAGGTAAAACTGTGATGCTTTGCAAAAGATGATAAAAGTTCCTTGACTCCAGATTTCTTCAGCTAGCCTGTAGTTTAAACTGCAGTATTTGTAATCCAACAGGGTAAAAGAAATAAAACAAGCTGTAGAATAAATGATACCTTGGTAACTGTGTGACTGAAGCAATATAACCTCTGTAACTTCCTCTTTATGTGTGAGTGCAATACAGTACTGACTTTACAGTGCAGGGAATAACAAGCCCTAGAGTACGGCTGTAGGTGGCCTGGAATTAAATAGAATCACTTCTGTGGAACTACAGGTCTCACCAGTGGTCTGTGAATAACTCACTCAACAGACAATGCGCTCTACTGAAATGGGCAGACGCCCTCTCACCACCATAGATTCAGAGGCTGCAGGACTCCATCCGGACTCCCCTCCTGATGTCTCAGTCTGATAAAAGGATGGCGCCGCCACGCAGTACAGCTCATCTGAATGGCTGGGATGCAGGAAAACCTCCAGGCGTCTTGGTACTGCACACTGATCCGCTCGCTAGGCCCACTGGGCTGTCATCTGAAATCCCTCAGAGGTTGGCGCTCCCGCTCCGCGCTGCATAGGCCGCAGTCTCCTGGTCACTCACACAGACCTCCTGCTGGCAGGTATTGAAAGGAGTCCAGAGAGAGCGAAAAATGGCCGCACTCTTCCTTTTATTACTCCTCCCAGCATGCAGTGCTGCACGCTTTACATTGTCTGTACTGTAGTTCAGGGCCGATCCAGCTAACAGAGTCACTTCCTCTTCCAAACTACATTGCCCACAATGTTTTTCAGCGCTGCTTCTCAGGAATTAACAGAAAGTCCTAACAGCATTAAAAGGACACTAGAGGGAGCCAAATTCATTTGTAACCATAACAACTGTAATGCCTTGGATTAGCAAACCATTAGCTACATTTAGCTACATATATATATATATATATATATATATATATATATATATATATATATATATATACGCATGTGTGTTTGAGCTATGGGGTGCGTTCCAAAATGCAATAGGCTGTGCTCACCTATGCGCACATATTATTGAGACTAGACTGTGGCTCCCCAAGTAACTGGGTACCACAACCACCCAGTGCAAAGGCATACCCACAGGCTGTGTGTCAGAGCATACCCTAATCACCAGGGTTGCCAATCGCCTGGAGGGCTGGCTGCAGTTGTCTAACTGGAGTGTCTATGACACTCTATCCAAGACTGCCCAAAGCCAACACAGTTCTATCCCCCCAGCATGGACGAGAGAAGAGAGAGAACTCATTCTGCTCCTCCCACCCCTCCGTGTCAGCCTGCCCACACTCCAATCCCCGGCATGCTGTGCCTCAGAAAAGGGATGCGTGGGTATAAATTTGAAGACCAACAGCTGGCAGATACATTGTGAATGAAAGGCACCGATGCCTTAAACCTCCATCCTCGAGTGAGTGAGCTCACCATCCACTGTTTGTGACTGAAGTCCCCCCTCCCTTCTCTCTCCTGCCTCCTGCAAGTGAGTACACTATGGTAAGAAAGACTCAGATGTAAGGGGAGCTCTGTGGATTTAGATGTAAGGGGGTTTGGAAACCCTGACTGAAGTGGGAATGCTGGGAACTCTGATATATGTGGGGGCTTTGGAGAGCAGAAACCCCCTTACATCAGAGTTTTCCTTTACACCAGAGTCCACAGCACACCCCTTTAGAAAAGCAGAATTGCCATGCATTGCTAAAGTGCTTGGTTTTGGCTTGAAGAAAAGTTGGCAACCCTAGAAGAAGACCTGGAATGCAGGTGTTCAAAATAAAGTATTCAATAATACATGCAGCTAGAGAGGCCAAGATGGGTTTGCTTCAAAGCTCTTTTACTTCTGGTTAAGGATTTGAATGTCCATAGACAGAACACAGATGCACTTTAAGCCCTCATGCATACTGACACTTGACAACTCCTGTGAGCCGAGGTGTAAAACTCCTGGTGCTTTCTGGTAACTGGGGTACCCGCACGTGCCGTATACAGCCACCAATACAAATGAATTGCAGTATGTGGCCATGGTCTGTTAAATGCTGATGGTTTTTGCATTGGCTTTACTCATGCATGCGTGTATGGCGTTTTTCCCCAAACACAAAAGTTGGAGAAGCACCGCATGTGCTGGCTGGCATTCACTTGTATTGCCGGTTATAGGCACATGTGGCTCCTCAGGTGCCAAAAAGCACAGAGGATTTTTGCCTCAGCTCACAGGAGCTGCTAAGAGTCAGTATGCATAATGCCTCAGTTGTAATGCATCTTATCTTAATGTTGTAAGAGTAAAAAGTCCTACAATTCTTGATTGCAAGGATCCGCAAGCTGCAACTTTCCCTTTTGTCCAGACATACACACCCCATTATTTACCTGGCCATTATTGGAAGAGGCAAGGAAGCAGGGGAACTTAGGGATATTCTTGAAAAAAATTACAATCATCAGCTCATAGACTGACTTGTGCAGAGACAGAGAAAAAGCAAAATGATTAATGTATAGTTCATTATGGTAAATGTATTTTCTACTAGGCTGCCAAAATGAAATTGAGTTAATTAAGCACAGGTAAAACACTACTGGTTTCCATAAATGTCCCTTGGTCTGTGATTCAGTTTGCCACCCCCGGAAAATTTTGTTGCCGACATCCACATCTCTGAGATTCTGCAGCAGAAGGAGTGTTCATGAAACTGTCAAGAACAAAGGTGCTGTTGACATTAAATTACTGAAAATAAAAAAAGTTTTGTTATTTTACATTTAAGGCCAAACTTTAAGCAAAGATCTAAATGCACATTTGGAATACACATATGGGAGCTGTCTAACCTGTAAGAATTTGCAGTTCTTTTCATCCATTATTGAGATTTGCACAGCCTAAGCAGACAGCAGAGCAGAGCCAGGGGGTGACCTGGCTTTTCTCTACTGTAGTGGTGGCTTCCACTTAGCACTATAAACATTGTTATTCTGGCTCTGCATTTTAGAACACCATACTGTATACTGGGTTACTCAGGAGCACGAGTGTCACCTACCTGGTTGGAGGCCGATGCGATAAGAGGGCTTACCTTGTGGCTGAGTGGAGAGCTCCCCTGAAGGTGGTAACAGGGAGTGCTATGCTCAAAGAAGCAGGGGTCACCAGCTGCGACAGGCTAAGGAGTTGAGGAGATGTCCACTGGATGGTGGCTGACGAGTAGGATGTGTTGCTGGGCATGAGTCCCTCAGGAGTACCAGAGGAGACTTGGCAGAAGGGAGAGCCAGGATCAGAGTCAGGAGCCAGGCCAGTAGTCATAAACAGAATATTAGCCAGGGGTAAAGCAGCAAGCAGAGTCAGGAGTCAGCCGGGGTCATACACTGGTAATCGGGCAGCAGCGGAATCAGAAGAGCAAGCCAGAGGTCATACACGGATCAGCAGGCAGAAACGGAGTCAACAGTCAAATCCAGGAATGGGCACAAGACAGGTCAAAGGCAAGCAGGGTCGGTAACAGGAAATCCAATGATGGCAGGAACAGGAACTCAAGAACACAGGGGGGAGCTGAAGATCATCCAGCAACTCGTGGCTCATGCTGCTGAATTTTAATAGGCCACTGGGCGCCAGCATCTGTCGCGCATTGCGTGCACCATGGCGCAAAATCTTTGCGGCATTTCATGCTTGTGCATGCACATTTGCAGTGGCACATTTCATGTGCCAATTTGCTATTCTGTTGAGCATTAGCAGATGTGCCAGTTCTTCAACGAACCATTCTCTGACAACCAGTTTTTGAGCTTCTACTTAGTATTTGGTTACACCTTCTAATGATACTGTGAGAGTGTGTTTTTGCTTCAACATCCACAATACAATAGTTTATTGACATTATGTAATAATTTAGGACCGGTTTGGGAGCTCCTCCCATAGACCTCGTAGTGCTGGATGATGTAGAAAGATTCCATATTGCCTCTATGTGGTCATCATTTGCTATAATTTACATGAGACCTTTCTGTGGCTGAACAGGACAGTGTAGGCTACAGATGGACCTGCTGATATATGAAACATACATAGTATCAACAACCCAATCCTTAAGAGGTGGTTTAAGAGTGTGAAATGCATTGAACAGGGGTGTTGAGATATATAATTGCTGTGATTTCATGCAAATCTGGAATTTTATTAAGGATGTAATAATAAAAGATTGCCATATTGCAATGTTATACATATATTGAATTTGGGTTAATATTCTTCCTCATTGGTACATATAAAGTCCATTAGTATAGGAGAAGTCCTAGTGGTGGTTCATTCAGGTGTTTGGGAAAGTGATGCACTATTGACTTGAGTTGAAGCAATAACAGTGCCCCTTGCAGTCATGCCCCCTCCCTTTTCTCTATAATCACAGTTCTCCCTTTTACGCTCTGCCTCCCCTGCACAGTCCTACCTTTGACAAGGCAGAGGCAGGATTCAGCCTGTGTGTCCTCTCCAGGGTCTCCTGCCCTGCCGATGATGACATGCTAGCAGCAGGGGGCAGGATCATGTTAACAAGCAGGTGATTACTTGCTTGATAATATGAAAAGACTCCCTTTCTCCATGCAGATCTCTAGGTCCTCCCACCCCCTGCTCTGCTGATAGGATGAAATCGCTGGCGGAGCAGAGAGCCGGGAGAGGAGACACAAGCATAGCCGCATAGCGGGAGGTGAGCAACGACTGTGGCCTGTGTTAACCCTGTCTGGACCGCAGTCACTGCTTACCTCCCACTGTGCGGCCCGGCCATCAACAGGCCTGGTCTGCGGTCCAGATTTTGGGGACTCCTGCATTGTTAGGACATGCAGCCGGTGGCCCTGGCACACCGGGCAAATGCCCAGTGTGTGCCCTATGGCCAGTCCGTGACTGCTGCCTCATCAGAACTTCAGGAAAATTCCACAATCCATTCTCCTGCAGGATACTGAAGCTTGGCCATTGACTTATATTGCTCTTGTACTCATGTAGTTGTTGGAATTGGTTTCATCTAGCCATATGATCGATTGGACTTATATTTGGTCTATATTACTTATTGACTGACGGAGTTTCTTTATACATGGACAAGAACTGAACCTTTCTTGCCTTGGGAAAGGGACTCTGTGAGGCCCCAAAAGTCACTGCATTTTATGCCTTATGTGATACTGTCTTCACAATAAACATGATGACTTTGCATCTGCGTACACTTAGACCCCTTTCACACTGGGGCCACGGCCACGTTAGTGCTAAAGCGCCGCTCGTTTAAGCAGAGCGTTTCAGATGCTAGCGGGGCGTTTGTAACCCCAAAAAGCTTTTCAGGTGCTTTGAAAGTGCCGGCCATTCATTCCAATGGGCATTGCATTTGGGGAGCGCTAAATACAGCGCTCCCAAACCGCCCCAAAGATGCTGCTGGCGCCAGTGTGAAAAGTCACACTTGAATGAATGGGAGGTGGTTTTCAGGCACTTAGCAGAGGCCATTTCCAGCGCTAAAGCACATGAAAAGCGCCCCAGTGTGAAAGGGGTCTTACATACCTGACAACTTTAGGAAGTGGCTGAACCTGGCAAGTGTGGGAATGGGGTGGGGATGGATTGTGAATTTGACATCATTATCAATTTGGTTGTGGTTCATCATCCTTATCAATAGAATATATATGGGCAATAAGCACAACTGAACTATTACAGACAACAAAAATGTATTTGTTAATGCCGCACAACCAAAACTTTGTTTTTAGTTACAGGAATTGAATTATTATCCACTGCATACTCTCATCAAAGGAACAGTTGACAAAGAAAATGACCCATGTAGGCCATATATATTACTATCACAAAATGAATAAAATACCCACTACTGTGTAAAAAATACCTTTTCCCATCAGCTCTATATAGCAGTCTTGTGACTTCGATCAGTGCCTGGTTAAAGCTTGTAGGAGGAGTTTTCATACTGCACTGGCTGTCTTATCAGGATGCAGGACCCCTGACCCTCTGTCTGGACAGTGATGTTTGGCTCTGTGCTGATCACATGCACCCTCCCAAGAGAAAAACATCTCTCTAGTAATACACACCAAACGGACTGACTCCACTAACTCTATCTTATCGGGACATGTTATGTGGACAGTGGAAGAAGGGGATGATCAGAGAAGACAGGATCAAACAGCCTTTTTACACAATGCAGAGGATTAACCCCTTAGCTTCCACAGTGAGTATAGCAACCATGCTTTACTGCATATACAGACTGATTTTACTGTTGTGGGTTAAGTAACACTTTAAGGAAGCTGCATCACTGGAACAAGGGGAAGGTAGGAGAAACGGCCGTTGGAGAGGTAAGACCTCATTTTTTGCAGGGCATTTTCAGATTACGTATTGCGTTGGTAATGGTAACAAAACATATAACGGAGCAACAGGTGACAAGTGACTAACCTACTGCTTCACAACAATGTTAAAACATATTAAACATATTAAAAGATGTCAGGTAGTAGATAGAAAGTACAATATTGACTCTGCAGTTTAGGGTCCTATAAATGCCGTCCCACGAGATGTCAGTAAAATGCTTTTCAAAATGTTTTTCCCACATTTGTGGAAGTTTAATTGTTCAATGAAGTCAAATCTATTACCATACAGGGATGAATAAAGCCATTGATAAAAGCATAATACAAGACCTTGCATTACCACCATAAGGATAAGAAGTCAATTTGATATCCAACAATGATTTTGGTAATTTCTTTAGGTGAGAAGAAAAAAACGTGTACCATAACACTTGCCAAAACCACTGCTTTAGCCCTGGTTCACATTGGTGCGATTTGGCATGCCAAATCGGCGGCAATTGCCGCCAATGGCACCGTCCTAATCGGTGCAACGCAGCATTTGTGGCGCCGCACCAATTTCCAAAAGTAGTTTCTGTACTGCTTTTTGCGATTTCGGGATGCGATTTCCATTGACATTTGTGCAGAAACCCGCACAGATGTCTCTGAAATCGTCTCCGAAATTGGGACTGACATGCAGGAATGAAATTGTGCAAATTCAGCTGAACTCACACAATTTAATTCCGCACCCAGTATGAACCTAGGCTTAGGTACACAATATGAAAAAGCTGCCAAATATGCACACGGATTACTAAAAATTCTTACTGGACTCTCCCACAAAAGGGTGTTTTTAAAATAGTCGTATGCTATTGATATCATATCTGGTAATGCAATGCCAATATATCATATAACAGCTACTCTGTCATGTAACACATATTGTATAAAAAAAGTCTCAGGAAAAACAAGTTATTGACACCCTTATCACCAACGTCCACATAATTTATGCAAGGAAATCTAGATTTCCCCCTCAAAATTTTTTCCACAAGTTGAAAGAGATAATTTTGAAAGGTCTTCTAAGTGTAGACCAGCATCTCCAGCATTTAGGCTGGGTTCACACTATTGCGAATTGGATTTGGGTTTCGCTGCATCCAATTCGCATAGCAGGAGATTGTGACCGGCTCTCTATGGAGCCAGTTCACACATCTCCGCAGCGGCTCCGGTGTGAATTGCACAGGAGACCTGTGCGTCTTTTGGTCCGTTTCAGGTCTGAATTCTGCCCAAAATTCAGGCTTAAATTGGACCTGATATAGTGAATAAAGACGCACTGGACTCCTGCTGTGAGCTGCTGCGTTATGTAGTGTGAACCCAGCCTTAAAGTTCTAATTTGCCAGAAGAGGGTTCAACAAAACAAACTAGCAAAGAAAAATGTTTTTCATTCTCAAAATAACAGTGAGAGCAATGGTGCAGTTTGATGCCAGTGTATCACTGATTATGGCTGTTCACTTGCAATGTCCACATGAACACTGCTTTGTAACTATGAAGTCTGTGATCATTCTTCTTAACAGTGGACCTGCCTGGTAAGACACAGCCAAGGGTAGATTAAGTTCATTTGAAAAAAGCTCTGCAAAGACTCTTTTAGCATATATAGTTTTGTAATTGTAGCAAGGTCCCGGGCCCCAGAGGCCTAATGGTGACCTCAAGGGAGAGCTGACATCCTTCCTTGTAGAGTGGGTTACCAGGCATGGTGGGTGTGATGTAAGAAGAAATGCTGAGCGCCAGTCACTTTTGGATGTGAACAAGAGATTTATTGTCTCTTAACAGAACTGTGGGAGAGAGGGTTAGGGCCAGGACACCCTTGAGTAGATGCAATGGTATTTGGCAGACTCTGAGACTTCTATAGGTAGATAGCTATACAGTGGAAGGCCTCCACATTTCTGTATAGGTAGGACCGCTGTCTCCTATGGCAACTAATCTTGTAACAGTCACTAAAGGTAGTTGTACATAAATCTTGGTAACACAGATTAGTCCTTTACTTATCTCACAGTATCTCACTGTAGATCTTCACTCAATGAGCTTCTAGTCTCTCACTAGACTTCCAGATCCCAGTTGTCACTGGATCCCCTGAGCTCTTCCACAGCTATCCCACTGTATACTCCTCGAGCATCACCCCCGCTATCCTGCTGGGTCCCTGGCTTGGCACTTGCTGATGCTTTCCCACTTCTTCACCATCCCCAGCTGGTGAGAAGACTACTTAGGTACTTGCTTCAGCTTACTTACAGTAGTCTCCGGTAACAAGGTGGATGGTCCCTTAGTGGCAACAGCTTCCCCTCTACCTCCGACCACAACTGGTTCCCCATGTGGCTGAACCTTCACAACTCGGTCGGGCTCCAGTCCTGCAGTCCTAACCCTACGCTGCTTCTCCTGCTCCTGGATAGGCCTCAGGCAGCCTAGCAGCTAGGTGTACCCAGGATAGGCCTCAGGTTTCCGGCTTAGCAGCCCGGGGCGACATAACACACGTTCACCCAACTTCTCAGCTCCTTCTGGGCCGCAAACACCTTTGCGAGGCAAATACACAATGAAAAGAAAAGGGTTACACAAGTACAGTAAGCACAGTTCTGTAATGTTGCAGGTCCTGAACAATACTAGTGAAGAATACTAGTGTCTTCTGCTAGCAAACGGTGGGGCCCTTGTTTTAAGAGAAGGTTTAAACAAGCATGGAGTAGTAATCCTCTAGAATGTTCCGTTAGGTAGAGATTTAAAAGGGAAAACTACTAGAGATGGCAGCTCCAAACAAGCATCCCATGATACTAAAAAGGGAAATTGATGTCTGCATGCAGTGTCAGTATGGTGGCAAGAAGGATGTTGGGTTTACACCCGCTCACCAGTCCTCTATGCGATGACACAACAATAGTTCCAAGTGCTGGTTCAGGCTCCTGATGCTCCTAGCAATGTTGTAAGGCACTGGATCTCTTGCTGATGGCCGATGGAGATGACTGGTAGCCAAACTAGCAAGGTGAACAGGCTGCAGCCAACCTGATATCCGGATGGGTATCTTGATCCCTGAAAGGCGTGGGTGATCTCTGCTGAGCTGAGTGGTGCTAGGCTGCTGAGTAGGGTCCCTGGACTAAATAGTAGTGGACCACGTGGCTGTCTCTGCTCCTGGCTCCCCTCAGGCACCCTCACTCCTCCGTCTCCAGGCAACACTCTCCTGGCAGTCTCTGGAAAAGCTTAGCTTTCCTCCCCTCTGATGCTGCCGAGTCTCTCTCTCTCAGTCTCAGTGATTTTCCTCACACCTGTCACCTCACCACACTCTCTCTCTCTTTATCTCTTTCTCCCTCTCTCTCTCCTCAGACCACGCTCCTTATTCTCCTCACAGACTCTTTTTTTTCCGGGCTTCAGGATATCCCTCCTCCTCTATTAGGGCACACAGTCCCTGGTGTCAGACTGTGTCTCTCTCCTCACTCTGGCACCTCAGTTCCTTCCTTTAAGCCTTGATATATCCCTCTCTTTGAAGCAAACTCCTCTCCTCTGTCTCCTGTCAGCACTCTCTCTCTCTTTTACCTCAGTACTTCCCTCTCTTCTGCCCCTTCAGCACTTCCTGAAACTCCCCTTTTTTCCAGTGTTCTTTCTCTCTCTCTCTCTCTCTCTCTCTCTTTCTCTCTCTCAGTTTTCTGGAAGGACCAGTTAGCATCTCTCTGTCTCCATCTTGTGATCAAAAGAAGAAATTGCATTACAACATGCCTGCTACATTTAATATACAAATCATTGCTTTACTAAACCCCAAGGCAGCCTACGCTTCCTTTAGGCATATAGGCTGGACCTGAGCCTTAAAGTGATTCTAAACAATAGTTTTTAAAATTTAAAATAAAAAAGATTTTTACTTACTTGCTCTATGCAAAGATATTGCACAGATCGGTCCCTTACCTCCTTTTTTGGAGTCCACCGCTGGCGCTTTCCTCTTCTTTTTCCAGACACATGAATCTTAGAGGACTGTTTCCTGATTATCACACCTGGAGCTATAGATGGAAGGTCCTACTTGCAGGGTAAAGGGGCAACTTCTGCCCAGTTTCAATGCAACACTCTTTTGTAAAATGTTGTCCTTTCTATCCCAGCTATCACTGACTGTTTCCTTCAGACAAGGTCTTCTTTCAGCCCCCAGCCCACAGCATATGCTGAGGCCTAGTAGCAATAGCTTTCTGAAACACACACACAGCCCGTCCTAAGTGAAGAAGCCCCAGGGTAGGAGAGCTCTGATCAGAGCCTCCCAAATGTTTATCTTCTCCCCAGCCACACATTCTGGGCCAGTTTCCCAGGAATTGGTTAAGGTTAGATAACAACTAATAATCCAGTGACTCATCCTTCTATTCTATTTTTAAAATATTCCTCCAGAAGCAGACAGAAGCAATCACCAGTTTTAGGGAAACCCTGATCAGACCTGAAAAATGAATTGCAGCTCAGTTAGATACAGCCAGGCCATACACTAAATTTAGCTAGCCCAGGGCGGGGGGGGGGGGGGTGGCTACTAGTGTTTTGCTCCTCTGTCCTCCCTCTTCCCCACCTCACCCAGTTCAGCAGGAACTTTTTTCCAGCCCTGAGTAAACATCTAGGCAACAGCTAGCCAGACACCATGTGTGTAATGTATACAGTATATTCTTTGTCCACTGTGCTGTCCCAACTCTGTCCATCCTTGTTAGTGGTCAGCAGGCTAAGCTCAGCAGCAGCCCAGGATTTTTGGAAGCCAGTGTCACAAGTCGCTGTAGTCATCAACAATCTTTGCCACTGAATGAGTATGAGTATAGTAACACTCACACACAACTGCAGTTCAAGCCTGGTCCCGCCATCCTCCATTAGTCCTCTCCTCTGCCTAGGCATGTCACATTCCCACTCTCCCAGCCACCAGGTCACATGTACACCTCTGTTACTGCACCTCCAGTTTTAATGCCGCTGCCCTGGGTAGGCAGAGCTAAAGTGCAAAGAACCCTTCCCGCCTCTTCAGGCAATGGCTGACAGACGTCAGGTAGACTGTGCAGCATTACTCACATATTTGACATCACTGACTGTTTAGAAACATACGACAGGCTGGAGATTTTTTTTTTAATAATTTGTTTATTTTTCTTCCATTCCATTTCTGCACATACAGCCAGACAAGAAACAAACAAACAAAAAAAAAACATGATAATAACTCGTTACATTCCATTCCA
Organism: Aquarana catesbeiana; assembly: GCF_042186555.1. Classification (NCBI taxonomy): domain Eukaryota; kingdom Metazoa; phylum Chordata; class Amphibia; order Anura; family Ranidae; genus Aquarana; species Aquarana catesbeiana. The sequence continues at coordinate 490,498,714 of NC_133326.1, read as the reverse complement.
TCTACACCTGTCTGTTTCTAATATATTATCCAATAAAGATGGATAAAAGAATGAACCCAAATAAACATAAAAAAGTCACAAAAGAGGCAAAGAAGACAAAGAAATAAGAGGAGTAATCTTCCTCTCTCATTTCCGCCCTCCATGTTGTTACTTCTTGGAGCGTCAGGAGGGGGGGCGCTTCCCCCAGACCCGACCATAATACTCCAACTACCTCTCAGTATTCTGACTGCAGTTCCTATTTATAGTCCATTTCCCCCTACTTTCCTTACCCCCCTCCCAAAAAACAAAAAAACAAAAAACAAAAAAACAACTTTCCTCCTTCCCTCTGCTTTAGTATGTCACAGTATATGTTGGCATTCATGGTTCCCTCAATGAACTGTAGCTCCCCAGTGCCGGCAGCACTCATGTAGCCCCAGACCATGACACTCCCACCACCATGCTTGACTGTAGGCAAGACACACTTGTCTTTGTACTCCTCACCTGGTTGCCGCCACACACACTTGACACCATCTGAACCAAATAAGCTTATCTTGGTCTCATCAGACCACAGGACATGGTTCCAGTAATCCATGTCCTTAGTCTGCTTGTCTTCAGCAAACTGTTTGTGGGCTTTCTTGTGCATCATCTTTAGAAGAGGCTTCCTTCTGGGACGACAGCCATGCAAACCAATTTGATGCAGTGTGCGGCGTATGGTCTGAGCACTGACAGGCTGACCCCCCCACCCCTTCAACCTCTGCAGCAATGCTGGCAGCACTCATACGTCTATTTCCCAAAGACAACCTCTGGATATGACGCTGAGCCAGTGCACTCAACTTCTTTGGTCGACCATGGCAAGGCCTCTTCTGAGTGGAACCTGTCCTGGTAAACCGCTGTAGGGTCTTGGCCACCATTCTGCAGCTCAGTTTCAGGTATTGGCAATCTTCTTATAGCCTAGGCCATCTTTATGTAGAGCGACAATTCTTTTTTTCAGATTCTCAGAGTGTTCTTTGGCATGAGGTGCCATGTTGAACTTCCAGTGACCAGTATGAGAGAGCGATAACACCAAATTTAACACACCTGCTCCCCACTCACACCTGAGACCTTGTAACACTAACGAGTCACATGACACCGGGGAGGGAAAATGGCTAATTGGGCCCAATTTGGAAATTTTCACTTAGAGGTGTACTCACTTTTGTTGCCAGCGGTTTAGACATTAGTGGCTGTGTGTTGAGTTATTTTGAGGGGACAGCAAATTTACACTGTTATACAAGCTGTACACTCGCTACTTTACATTGTAGCAAAGAGAAACGGACGTCGCCCCTGGGACTTTAAATGAGATGTTTATGGTGATCAAAGGGTAAACAAGTATGGAAGTCAAAAATGATTTATTGAAAATAACAGCATCATCCAATAAAAGACATGAGCATGGGTGAACAAATTCATAAAACAGCAACATTGCATTGTAGTCCTAAAAACATAGCCATAATATAATAGTAATAGTAATACATGTGATACAGATATGCATGATACATCTCTAACTCGACGCGTTTCGTGAGCTTTCCTTGCTTCATCAGGGGCTGATGTGCATATCTGCTGTCTGTAAAAAACAGATAAAGTATATATTAGAGTATCGGTTATGATTGGACAAAAGCATGGAGCCTGAACCGATCATCCCATACTTACTTGTCAGACAAAGGCTTCATTGTTGCTACATTGTAGCAAAGTGTAATTTCTTCAGTGTTGTCACATGGAAAGATAGAAGAAAATATTTACAGAAATGTGAGGGGTGTACTCACTTTTGTGAGATACTGTACATGCTGCAGTAGTGTGATTACATGATGGGTCATTTGGTGAAGAAATACTGTCCTGTATTCAATGACCCCTTGTAAGCCCTTTCCAAGAAATAGGTCTTTCTGTTTAGAAATGCATGCTGACTTCAAGATCACATATGGATTCTACTAAGGCTTGTGTGTACAGGAGGTAGGAGAACATTGGTCCTGTGCTGGAGAGCTGCTGGTCGACTCACCAGGCTTGTTTTCCCTGCCAGCTTCCTGCAAGTCAAACTGTCTTGGCGCTCCACTTATGCCAACTTCAGATGTCTGAGCTTTCCCCTCAGCTTGTATCATGGAGACAGATTTCATGGACTGCTATACAGTGGGATTTTGTAGGTATTTAAAAAAAATATATTTTGCATACTTTTTGGTCCAGCACTCATATTAACCCCCCATCACTGGAAGATTATGGCTGAAGGGATAGGGCAGAGGACTTTGGATTTTAACCAGGACAGTAAAGAGCAGCATAAAAGGCACTGTCCCTTGTGCTGATTTTTTTTGTTTAAGTTTTACCTACACTTAAGCTTTAATTTAATTTCGTAGACGTACAAAATGCTGCAAAGATGCCCTGCCAGGGACCATGTATATTGTCACATAAGGAAGAAAACATTTAGGATTTGGGGGCATAACCTATTACTCTATACATACATGTTAAAGGTAAAAATATCGATTTTGGAGACATAATTTCAATTCAAAGCTAAACAGATCAAAAAAGCAGCAATTTACAATGAATGCTGCCAGTTTACAATAATGTGTATCTCAAACAAGCGTAAATGATTGAGTGTCTAATAGTATGTATTATTTGATAATGTTTATTATTTGTTAACTCATCAGTACCATATTTTCCTTTAATAATAGGAGGTTTAGAGTTGTTTTTTTTAAACCCAAGACTATAATTATATAGTAATGTAACATGTTTTATGTGTTTTACTAGTGCAAGTGAAAAAATTACCTCATACACAATGAAAGCAGGCTCATGGCAGCAAAAGATTCAAGACACTCAATGACCAGTGCATAGAATAGCATTTTTTTTAGGTGATGGAGTCAACACTGGGTATTTATGTGCAAACCCAGAAAAATAACTGTTTAGGGAGGAGGAAGTTGGATTTAGTGAGAGGAGTCTCATGATTCTTTGCAGCACACGCTTCATGCAACTGTATTCCATTTATCTTGCTCCATGGACTGTATGTGGGCAGGGCCGACTTGCCCAGCGCACATGGGGCCTTTTGCTTTTTCTCACTCTTTCCCTTCCTCCGGACTCTCCAGTGTATGCACTCACTAATGCCCGCGTTCATGTTGCATCAACATTATAGCGTCACTCCAACTTAGAACCAAACCTTACATCCCTGTGTCTCTGTATCATAACCTGAAGCTGTCATACAGGTGCCTCCTGGCCCCACCATACATACACCTGCTCAGGATGCAAAATATTGAAGGAGACACCACAGAGCAGTGTCCCGATCCACCAGCCCAGCTTTACTCTGCCACCTTTCTCCCAGTGACAGAATGGCGTCCCGCCAGGCACTAGTGTGGACCCTATGTGCGTACATAATTCACTCTTTTCACTTCTGTACCATATGGCTAGGTCCCTAGCCAGTGTGGTGGTCTCAACCACACTGGTCCAGTCCCGGTTGCTGGGGCACCAACCGTTTGGGGGGTAGGCTATGAACCGCTCCCCAAACTATACATGAGACCATTACTCCTGCCAGTATCGTTCTTCTGCTGTTTGGCTGTCATATCATCCTTCTCTTGTGCTTGTTGCCCCTAGCAATGGTATGTCACCACTTCACTCAGTGTCTGTGCATTATAGGCCCTGTTCTTCCATACCCCATTACCACCTGGCACACATTTAGGTACATTCAGACCAGACATGACAAAGTTTCAAAAGCTTTACTGGAACCTCTCTGCCTTATGCCCCGTACACACGATCAGACATTGATCGGATATTCCGACAACAAAATCCATGGATTTTTTCTGACGGATGTTGGCTCAAAGTTATTTTGTGTACACACGGTCGCACAAAGTTGTCGGAATTTCTGATCGCCAAGAAGGCGGTGACGTACACCACGTACGACGAGACTAGAAAAGGCCAGTTCAGAACCAAGCGCGGCATCCTTTGGGCTCCTTTTGCTAATCTCGTGTTAGTAAAAGCTTGGTGAGAGACGATTCGCGCTTTTTCAGACTCGTGGTTTTCAGATCGTTTTCTGCTGTTCAGTTTGTGCTTGTGGGTTTGTATCTGCTCTTCAGTGCGTGCAGTCAGTTCGTATTGTACTATTCAGTGCGATCTTGTCCGCTCGTTACTGTTTTTCAGGTCGCTCTTCACAGGCCTTGCTGTTCTTCAGTGCGTTCTGTTACTCCATTCTGAGCAGCCGGCCGTTTTCTAGCCATGTTGTGTATACGTACTCCTCGTAGAGTTCGTGCTGTGCGGGGGCTTGGTGTTGGGGTCCTTACCTTGACACAAGTCCAGTCCATGAACAGGGTGAGGAGGAGTTCATGGACCAAGAATTGGTTGCTTCAGCGTGACCAGTTCTGTCATATGCCTTTGCTCCGTGAGATCTGTGAGAATAATCCTGATGATTTCAGGAACTTTCTCCGGATGATGGACCCCGTATTTCACCGTTTGTTGGCTTTGCTGACCCCTTATATTAGCAGGCAGGATACCTGCATGAGGCAAGCCATCACTCCGGAGCAGAGGCTCGTCTCCACCCTGCGGTACTTGGCGACGGGGAGAAGCCTGCAGGACTTGAAGTTCTCGAAAGGGCATCTCCCCCCAGGCTCTGGGGATCATTATCTCGGAGACCTGTTCTGCCATCATACAGGTCCTGCAGAAGGTATATGAAGGTAAGATTTTTATCCTTTAATATCACATTTTATTGTATTTAATGTTTGCTAATATATTGTATTTCTTTCCTCATTCCCTAATTACCATGATTGTAATATGCTGTGAATGTCCCCTTTGTCCTCATGCATGCTAGATTTTTAGGTAATTATTTTTGTTGTCCTTCATACATATTTGCCTTCACTTACCTCCCCAGCATGGTCTCCTGGCCCTATATTTACCTCATGTAGTCACTTAACAGTGTATTTTATCAGCTCCATATTAGTGCTTTACCCCAAACACCCCCTAAAATGTTTTAAAATGTGATTTGTGCTTTAAATTCAGGCAGAGTGCCAGAGGCTTTTTTTGGGGGTCCCCAAATCATTTTTAACCCTCCCTCCCCCCAACTGCTAAGTCAGCTGATACCAATTCTCTATCTATCCTCAATCATCTATCTGCTGACTTTGCCAAACCCATACACACTATACCCACCTCTTTTGTGGTCAGATTTATGGATGAATTCCCCAAAGCATGTAGTGCAAGGGCCTGCCTGTATACTTTCAAATGGTACTGTTTCAAGTTTCTGTATACTATTATTAACTTGATAGGTAATAGCAGAATGTCCAAATGTGCTCAAATGTGTGCAATGTGTATTTATATCTTTGTATTATGACACTTCTTACCTGTCCAGTGGGCTGCCAATAGTGTAACTAAGGAGGGGCTGTTCAAAGTAATACCCATTATTTAGGCATTCATCTCTCAATGAAGTGGAGAGGGTTACCTGTCCAAGAGTTCCCCCCCCCCATAATGTTAGAAATGGCCCATGGGGGGGGATCTGATAGGTGTACCTTATACTTTGGTCTTTAAAAACTCCCTCAAATAAATGTTATCTTGATGTTGGCCAAGAATGTTTGTGTCTAATCTGCTTTCCCTGTTTATGTGCAAAATGACTAATTTTTTTTTTGTTTGACTCCACAGTTTCCTTCCACGCCACAGGAATGGCAGACTGTGGCCTCCCACTTTACCCAGCGGTGGGACTTTCCTAACTGCGGAGGGGCAATTGATGGGAAACATGTCCACATCTTCCTGTATGTGGACGTGGGGAAGAATGGCCGGATGTGCGATGGTGGAGTCATCGCCCAGACGGAGTTCTACAGGTGTCTCCAGAATGGCAGCTTGGACTTGCCACCTCCAGAAGACAAGGTGGAAGGACTCCCATTCGTCTTCGTTGCGGATGAAGCGTTTGCGCTGGGGGACCATCTTATGCGGCCATTCCTGATGAGGACCCTCACCCTGGACTAGAGGGTTTTTAATTACTGGCTGGCCAGAGCCAGAAGAGTGGTGGAGAACACGTTTTGGAATCATTGTCAGCCGGTTCCGCCTATTTCTTACACCCATACATATGACGGAGTATAAACTGAATCATATAATCCTGGCGTGCTGTGTTCTACACAACTTTTTACGGCAACATTCTGCCAACTATGCTGGCTCAGTTGGGCCTGAGGCTGGAATTCAAAATGAAACAACCCTGACGGCGCTTGAAAGTGGCCATCCTGGCTTGCCCCCCCTGAGTGCCCATGATGTCCGGCTAAGATACCTTGAATACTTTGTGGGTAGGGGGGTATCAATATGCCAGACAATGTCTGAAACCTTTTTCTAATAAAAAAAACAAATAACTACTCAAATCTTTGGTGACATTTACTGCTTGTGTTTGTTTTAGCTGACCCTGACAGAAATGTGGTGTGTCCTGAAAATGGCGTGATTGTGTAACCTTACAAAGCACTGTTGGGTGTTATTTACTAAAGGCAAAGACACTTTGCACTACAAGTGCACTTGAAACTGCACTTGTAGTGCAAAGTGGATTTGCCCTTAGGAAATAACACCCATTGTCACAGAAAACACCAATTAGAGCACCACAAAAGTGTTGTAGCGTTGAGACAATAATCCACACATTCTTGATTAACAATCTTTTTAATACCAGCACAATCACATGTGCATTTAGAAAAGGTTTTTAAAACAAATCAACATGTTTGTTGTATAACAATTTTTGGTGTCACATTAGAAAAAGTAGAAATGTCCATTTGGGATAAAACAGGCATGTTTAAAACCAACAAGAAAGACACAAATCTTGAACTTACAAAGTTCCCTTTTGCTAGAACTTGAAGGCAATATCAGACATGAGTATTTACAAACTGTGTTTGATATTGCGTTCAGATGGGGTGAAGTCACCCCAGGAAAAGCCAAATTTTGAAGATGTACACAAATTTACGAATGTCAACATGTGCTACCTGCCATCACGGGGGATCAAGGGACGTGTTTTGGGGGTGCAACCCCTTCCTCACAGCTACTTTATTATTGAGGAAGGGGTTGCACACCCAAAACGCGTCCATTGATCTCCCGTGATGGCAGATAGCACATGTTGACACACTGTGTGCATCTTCAAAATTTGGCTTTTCTCAAATTTGTCAAAAAATGTCAAAAATTTTTAGCACACAAAAAACCAAAGGAATTTGGAGGGGTTTTAAACTCTCCCTAAAACATCAATGATGTTCTTCATTTTTTGAAGAACATCATTGATGTTTTTCTTGATGTTTTCCAAGTCCCTATTACACCCCATGATCTCCCCGATCAGGATCTGTGCACTTTCCAAGGTGAAAGGATCTGGATCCACAACATCACGATCACCTAAAAAGAGAGAAACCAAAAAAAAAAGTATTATAAATATGCCGGCATCCATCTCTTACCTGAGCCTGTGGTCGCAGACACTCACCTGTTGTGGTGCCAATTTCCACCACGTCTTCCTCCTCCTGCTCAGCTTGTCTTGGGTGGATTTCCCCTTCTTCCAGAGTTGGGGGGTCTTTGGTCTCCTCGGATGAGGGGTGTCCTCCGAGTCTTTTCTCCCCTGTGTAAAAAAAAATAGGTATACTTAGCACACAGATATTTGATGGCAGAACTATAAATATGAAACATTGCTTGGAAGTGGGGTACAATTATCTGTTTTGGCAGAGTTCCAAGATGTTGCATTTTTCTTGTCCTTTGTCAAGCTTCAATATTTACCTGTTTTGTACAAGCTTCACAGATGGAGACACCCCTATAGTATACACTGGAGAACCTGTGTGGGACCCCTAATAAAAAGGGTGTTCTTGTGTCCCACACTAGTGCTCCAGCATCCAGATGTGTAAACAGCTGCTGAGTGTCCTCTTCTTACACAGAATCTAGTTTGCATTTCATTCTAGTAACAAACCCATCTACACAACCAAATTGGTTTCAGACAAGTATGCCCTAAAAAATGCATATGGCCAAAACAATGGTGTTTTATAAGCCGAACGAACAATGTTTTCTACAAATGAATAATGTGCCCATGAACATGAAAGTTGCCTTTTGAAACTGGATAGCAGTTAAGAAAAGCACATGGAGCAGCACGAACGTAATAAACATAAAGGATAGGAACACAGGACAACTACTTACTTTTTTTTGCAGCACTCTCGGGTTCTTTCGGTACTGCTCATGCTCTCTAAATTCCAGGTCCGACCACCGCTTCCTGAGCTGATCTTTCGATCGTTGTACCCCGAAATTCCTGTGCAGACTCTTGACCACTTTCGCCATGATCTTGGCCTTTCGGACATTGGGGTTGGGGTAAGGTCCATACTTCCCGTCATAGTCAGCCTTCTTCAGGATGTCGACCATCTCCAACATCTCCCCAAAGGACATATTCGATGCCTTAAATCTTCTCCTTCTGGATCCAGACGTTTCAGGCTCCGGGCTTTCCTCCTCCTCCTCGTTGCTGTAATTAGCACGCATTGCTGTGTCTCCGCCATGTGCTCATCCCCCACTGCGCCGAACGAGAAGGGGCGGGGAATAGACTAGAAAGAACGTCAGAGGCGGGCGGAGTTACACGCATGCGCAGTGTGTATAAAGCGTAACACGCGTGCGTAGTACGTACGATCTGTGAGCGGAGGAAGGAGTATCGGAGGTGCCGATCGTGATAACGAAGGTAAGAGCAAAACTTGGGCCTATACTGCTTCTAGATTGAGGCCTATATTGTAACAAGATTAGGAGAGTTTTGCCTGACATTAGGGTTTGTCTTGTGTTGTGTCTTGCAGATAAAATGGATGGCTTCAATGACCACAACTTCCTCCCCCTGTTCATAGACAAGTACAGGGAGCTGCCCTGTCTGTGGCAGGTGAAACATCCACATTACAATAATAAACAAAAGAGGCAGACAGCGCTGGAGAAACTGCTGGAGTTGGTGAAGCCGGTGGTCCCCACGGCAAACATCCCCTATTTAAAAGCCAAAATTGGTGGCCTGAGGAGCACTTATCTTAGGGAGCGCAAGAAGGTCACGGATTCCCAGAGATCCGGAGCTGCAGCAGATGACGTTTATGTCCCCAAGCTGTGGTACCATGAGAGACTGCGATTTCTGTCAGACCAGACTGGAGTCAGGGAATCCCTCTCAACCCTTCCTTCCACTCTTCCTTCCACACTTCCTTCCACCCCAGCTGAGGCTTCTGATGTCAAACCTGGGACTTCCAGCCAGGAAGAAGTGGAGGAGCCCAGATTGAGTCAGGTATAGCATTCTTCTACAGATTTCTGGTCAATAAATAAATGATGTTTACTAGATGTTATTATTGATCACTAATTGCTGATTTAATACAGTTTTTTACATATCAATAGACAGTAGTGGGCAAAAATAATTGGCACAAGAATGAAAAATGCTGGACTCAGAAGGATAGTCTGTTATATTTGTTAACATTCAATTTGCAATAGTCATGAGATCTAAATTGTGTGTGATTGATGAATAAAAAACTAAAACTATGTCCCTTTTTCATACACAGGAAGACCTCAACCAGGACGAGGCTCTGGAATGTGGCACACAGGAGGAGGCCGTGGAATGTGGCAGCCAGGAGGAGGCGGGGGTTAGTGGCAGCCAGGAGGAGGCGGGGCTAAGTGGCAGCCAGAAGAAGCCTGGGCCCAGAAGGAGCCTGACAGAATCGCAGGTTCCTCCCCTCCGCCTTCCAAACAAAAGACCCAGGAAGGGAAGTCACGTGCAGGATTCAGCTCTCAGGCTCATTCAGGAGGCTTCTGCATCCCTCAGAGCCTTACCCACTCCTGAAGAGGCCTTTGCCTGCATGGCTGCCACCAAATTGAAGGGTATGCAGGAGGGTCAACGCCTCATGTGTGAGAAACTTCTTTATAAAGGCCTAACTAAGGGGGTGAGTGGCGAAATCACACCCAATACCGACGTAATTGAGTTGAACCATCCTCCTCCTCCTCCTGCCACAAATACACCACCACAGCCACAGTGTGGAAGGAAGCATGGAAGGAAGACCAGAGAGTGATGGCCCTGGGTTCAGTCTGGTCTGACAAAAGATGCAGTCTCTTGTAGTACCACAGCCTGGGGACACAGATGTCATCTGCTGCTTTCATGATCTCTTGGACTTCTGGACCAGACTGCACTCCCTTAGATATGGACTCCTCAGGCCACCAATTTTGCAGTAAAATAATTGATGTGTGCCCTGGGGGCCAAAGGCTTCGCCAATTTCTGCTGTTTCTCCAGCATTGCCTCCCTCTTTGTTTGGTTCTGAGCCCTTAATAAAGGAATTTTTGGTTCAATCGCCTATGTGTGTTTTCCTTCAAAAAGGACAGTTTGTTTGTGAGGAGGCAGGTACATTTCAAAACTACAATGTGAAATTAACAAGAGCCACCAACACCAAGCAACCTCCTTGAGATTAAATAATACAAGATAATAATGGTGCTGTGGTAACTTGACACACAAAACACACATAAAAATATTATGGAGTAAAACCCAAAAAAACTAAAAAAAAAATCAGCCTTGAAAAAAATACAAAACAAAACTAAAAAAAATCAGCCTTGAAAAAAATACAAAACAAAAATAAAACAACAAAAAAGAAATTTGGTCAGATGTGACAAATCAAAATATATTGAGATAATCACGATAAATAATAAAGAAAGAAGTTTGTGAGAAGTCTGTGTGAATATGAGCAGCAAAACTACATTCTTCTCACATTAATTATAAAGAAGAAGAGAGTGCTCTGTATTAAACAATTTAAAACATTACAGCGTGACGAAAGTGCTGTATCCATTCCGAACGCTAATTTTACCAGACCGAGCTGTTCCGTCTCGGAATTTCTTCTGAGCATGCGTGGCACTGTGCGTCGGAATTGGCCACACGCGGTCGGAATTGACGCGGATTTTGTTATCGGAAAATTTTATAGCCTGCTCTCAAACTTTGTGTGTCAGAAAATCCGATGGAAAATGTCCGATGGAGCCCACACACGGTCGGAATTTCCGACAACATGCTCCGATCGCACATTTTACGTCTGAAAATCCGACCGTGTGTACGGGGCATAACAGTTCCAAAGCAAAGTGCACAGTCTTTTCCCTAAATGAATCACTAACTCAGGCTTGTGGCTGCCCCAGTGTACCTGCACAGGCAATAGTCCAAGCACAGCAGAGTCCACAGTGGCAGATCTCCAGAGCTGGTGTTCTTCAGGGATCCCCCTATATGTGGAAGGTTCCTGGAGGCTGGCAAGGCTCTCCCTGGTAGCTGCAGCTGCAGCAGCAGCAGCTTTGTGATATGGCTGGAGATTACATGCTGTGCCTTGTCTGTGTCTGCTCTGCTCTCCCATGCAGACTATCTGACTGGGCAGAGCCCTCCCCCTTTTATTATCAGCTGGGGGAGCAGCTGTCTCACTAACCAGCATTTCAACCTGCTTACCTGTAGAGTTGAAGAGAATCCCCCTATGTAATGCAGAAATCAAGTTGTTCCCAAAACTTTGTATGTAAAGTGGCACTCCAGCCTTATCTTTGATCTTGCACAGTTATACATGCTCCTCTCCTGTATTGAAATAGCTTACTCTGATTTTAATGCACATGCAATGTAAGCGTCTCGTAATGTGCATTAGAAGCTACAGCAAGCCCTATTTTCTGGCTCGAGAATGTCCAACATCTTCTAGTACATTTGTTCCAACCTGACTGTCCTAGACCTGCTCTTTTCATTCATTGGATTTTAGTTTTTTTCAACAATCAATAGGTTACCCCGTACCGCAGTCACATACAACTTTTGGGGTGCCGACCTCTAGGAGAGGTTGCCAGGGCAGTCACATAGAGAGATTAAGAAGAAAACACAGCTTTCCCAGTTTAGCATATTCAAAAAAAAAAGCAGATGCCTACAAGAATATTTCAATTTGTGACTTGAAAGGTCATTGTAATCAATTGTAAAAAGCACCATCAGCACCTTGGAAAATCTTTTTTAATTCAGTGCTTCCTCTCTACAAGCCATGTATGGGAATTGTGCTTGCTTTATAAAGTTGAAAAGATTGTGACACTGTTGGATATCTACAGAGCATTTAAATACCCAACTATGTATTGATCATGAATAATTCCATTATTTGGCTTTGGGAGGGACTGGGCACATCCTCCAATCCCTGATTATATAGATTTTTTAAAATCCTTTATACTTGGGGTGATGTGGGGTGAGTATCTATTTGCCACCAGAACTGCGGTGAACCAGGCTGTACTGTACATTTACACCTGGTTAAACTAAAAAGAAATTTAAAAACAAAGAGTTCCAGCTTAAAAAAAAAAGCTTTGGCTTTAAGGACTTCAGGCAGATATATAAGACAAGCAATAATGCAGCTCTGTATTTATTAAAATATTTGTAAAATGTATTTTAAAGCACAATTTCACTTTTAGTGAAGAAATATATAAAATGTTGTGTATGCTTATTAAATAAGACTTATTAAGGCTTGCCAGATCATGTTTTAGGAATCATTTAAAGCGTAAGTAAACCCATCCATGAAACAGTTTCATTTCGGGCATGTGCCGGAAATGTAACACTCCCATTGGTTGTGCTCTCAACAAAACTGTCAAACCATCCAATGGCTGGTGTCATAACTGAACACAAGTGCATCATCATGGCAGTTGTAGATTAAAAAAGAGAAAGAGAAAAAGATGGCAGATTCCTTGGCAGAAAATGATACGGGGGTCTACTTACACTTTAAAACTCCAGATAATAAAAAATGTTGATAATCATGAATATAAACTGAATGCAAAAAAGAGCTATTTGCGTGGGGTGGGGGATTTTTAGGGAATAGAAGCAAAGTTACAAATCATGACCAATCTAAATTTGAAGTGTTGACACTATGCAGGGGGCCTAAGTGGTTGACCTAGCATCAGGTTAATTTTCTTATATATCTGGCCAAAGCTTTTTTGGACATATTTCTCTTCTGGGTCACAGGAATGCACTTAGTTGTGCTCCTCTGAGACCCACAATCAGTCACACAGCCATGTCACAGAGCTGCTCCAGGCTCTGTAAGGATCCTGTCAATAATGTCGGGATTGACTCAGATGCCTGACTGACAGCTGACTCTGGCTCTCAGCATGTGGCTGTTAGCTGAAGTCAGCTGCGCCTGCCCCTTCTCCAGCCCAACAGTCCAATGAGTGCTGGAGGGGAAGAACAGGAAGAAGGTGACTGACAGCCATTTCTCTCTGCCCTGAGCAGACTAACAACTGAGCTATCAGTGGTCACGTGATTGGTCAGTTCTCAGTCATAAGCCAGCTATAGTTAGTTTGAATGGTTTGGACCAAATCAGTTTGAACCGTTAATGGGCAGGCTGAATGTACCAAGTTGATTGATCGATGAACTCGGGTACAACCAGCCGGCCAGATTCGCTTCCGATTATTGAAAGCGGTTGCTATAGCCTCTAGAGATAATCACTGTCCTCTCCCGGTGGGGACAGTTTCCCGCCCCCCCCCCCCCCCACCCCCAGCCAGGAGAAGCCCGTGGTTGCAGGAAAGAAATTTGCACTGTGTATGGCCAGCCTTAGGAATGGCGGTGGTCAGCTGCAGCATCAGGTGAGAATGTATGTTTATTTTTTTTAGTAACCCCCATACTTCTCCTTAATTATTGTGTGTTACACCTTCAAGTATTTATAACCTCTCATAGAGAATTTACAGCCTGGACTGAGATGATGGCTCACATATGGTAAAATTATTTAATTCCAGGTGCCTTTGCAGTTCTTGGCTATGTTCATAAATATCTGACATAGCTTACCTTTTGACAAAGTTACAGTGTCTGATCACTGGGTGAGAGAAAACTGAGTACATTTTAACTCTTGTCTTCAGAAGATTGATGACATCATCTTAGCTGAGGCAGAGTTACTTGTCTGGAGGTTAAAAAAGTTCTATGGTCTCAGCATACATTTTCATTTTAAAACATAAGCATTATAATAACAATACGACCAATAGCTATTTTTGACCACCCTTTAGGAGCCTCTGGATTTTGGGTCCCCCTGTGTCTGCACAGCCAGTCAACATGCATTTTCAGCAGGCATGCATAATCAGAAAATCAGTCCAAAAGCTTTTGTTTTTGTTATTTATTAGGGTAACTAACTTGGATGGGGTTAGGGTGGTTATGAGATGCCCATAATTTGGTCAATGTAGAACTTTGAGAACAATTTGAATGATCACAGACTTCTAGCAAAGATCCCAGACTGTACTCCTTCCGGAATAACTGTACATCATGACTAGCCACAAGTTCCAACTTGATTTCACGTACTTTAGTCTTCCCTGCAAACTGTCAGTTCACCTGCTTCCAACTGAGAATTCCCTAAGCAAGGGTTAAGGGTAACAGTAGGTTGTCCCTCTGAAAGCTAGCTGAAAATTGCATTTGGCTGCAATCTCTCTTGTAGGCTGTGGGGGGTGAAAAGTGTAGAGGTTACTCACTTGCTTGCCAGGGTGCCTCAAGCAGTTGATGTAAGACTGAAGGGGGTGAAACTCCCTCTCTGGTTTCTTCTCTTCTCTCTACTCCTCCCTGTCCACCACCATCACACACCTTCTGCCTAGAGGCAAAGCCTCCCAGCACAGGGGTCCCTTCCTGGCCTCTGGATGCTGGATTCTCTCCCCATATTCAGGCTTTTATCTCCATCCCTCCGCCCACTAAGTTCTAGAACTTTCTAGAAGCTTCCAGAAGCCAAGGGGAGGCGACAGAGGCTCAGCCCTCATAGCCTGCCAGCTCAACTGTACATGACCCCAAATAATCCTGGCTCCACTGACTACAGTGAAGTTTAACTAAATTTACCTAATGTATTCACACCATGTACACAAGGGGTGCTACATACACTTATCTGAAAAATCTCCTTTCATGTTGTGAGTGCTGCCTGTCTGCTTGCCATCTCTTTCCACACTGTCCTGGATTTTGTCCATGCTTTGCAGCTTCTCCTCTGCTGTTTACTTTCAATTTCTAACAACTACAATTCCCATGGTACCTTGCTTCCTGCAAGATGTGATTCTTGTACTGATTCCGCCTACTGAACCCCCTCTTCTCAGCACCTCTGTAGGTCAGAAGGCAGGCTCTGTGAAATGTGTGACACAGCAGTGCCTACTCATAGGGCATAGTGAATACATGTCATAGAATTCAAGGACGAAAATGTGTGGGGATCTTTATAAAGTAAATGTACACGTTTCAAGATTGTGCAGATTAATAGGAATAAGCTAAAAATAATTGAAATATAATGCGGAAAATGAATATACAATTTTACATTTTAAACATAAATACACTCTAAGATAAAAGGTACAGTTTTTTTTTTTAAATGACAGTATTGCTGTATATAATGATATGTCAGGGATGTATTCTTTCTGCAATTATGGAGTGTGATGTCACCCTGTGGTCCCAGGTATTGACATTCAGCTGTGGTAAAATGATATAACAGAAAAGCCTTTGAATATGTTTTTCCCCATATTAGTCTGCTTGGCAGGTTGTTATACCTCAAGTATTTTTGATGCTGTAAAGGTTAAAATAGGACTGAAACATTAATTCACAGTTTATTCCTCTTGAGAAATCCTATCATTTGCTTATGATAAACAAGCCATGAAATATTCTCTGAAAACTGCCAGAAGACATGAAAATAGTTTCCAAAACAATAACAAAAAGAACTTCCCAATAGTCATCTCTTTTGGGTTTTACTGTCAGTATATTCCACTGAAACACTTACTCCAGCTGAGCAATACTAATGTATCAATTCATATATTACCAAATAATTAATGTATTATGGGGGAGACACCTCTTTATAGAGGCTATTAAAATGTGCACGGTCATGCATTCATCTTGATCAGTACATTTAGGGCCAGTTCACACCAGAATTGCACAGGAAAAGTGGTCTCTGGTCCCCAGAGTCTCCCACACATTCCCAGAGTTGCTGGGGTCCCCCTTGATGATTTCTCCACCTTTACCACTTTTAACACGAATTTGCTCTCATACACTGTGTATATATATGTGCTTTCATGTCTAATACACTCTTTGAATGTGCTTTAAAATGTATGGTTTTCCCTTTTATGAACAAGAAAATGACATAATGCTGTTGGGCTGGTATAATAATGCTATGGGGCTGGTATGAAATTTTTTCCAGGGCCGGTTTTTATTCCCAGTCAGGCCCTGGCCTCAACATTGCTCAAACAAACTTTAGAACCTAATCCAGCAATCGCTCTGCTAAACTACTGTGCTCTTGATCTCGCTAGAGCTCAGACGAAGCTGTTACAGCAACTTATGACTGCCTCTAAACAAACCATAGCTAGGGCCTGGAAGTCCATGACACTTTGTACCCTTGAGATATAAAATAGAATATGGCACAAGCTATGATTCATAGTCAAATAGAGGCCACCTTACTAGAAACTATCCCTAAACATCTCTAAACATCGTAAAGTCAGCCAGCTCTGGGTGGACCACTTTTTACCACCTGGCTTTGACTCCTCTCTCCTTGAGTCCTGACTCTTGGGGCTTAGTGAAGGTTGTTGGTTGTGACCATGGCCTGAATTCAGTGGTTGACCTCATATTCCTTCATATTCTTTTAGGGGTGTCTATTTTGTTCCTCTCATAATGGCTAACCTGAAGGGATTATATCCCCAGTCACATGAACTTATGTAACATGTGTTTAACTTATGTAACATGTGTTTTTCAGAGGCCCTAAACCTCAGTTCATATCATACTTAAAACCCACTGTTTTAACGTAACACAGCACTGCGAACCCTGCATACTTTTGTCATTTCCAGTGCTCCAAGCGCTACTATTGTTATGTACGCACCACATTCTTTTCAATAAAAAATATTAAACAAGATAAAAATTATCATGGAAAGTATTTATTAAACGCTTGCCGACCAGCCGCCATCATTTTACTGCGGCAGGTCAGCGCGATACCGTGAGCCAACATAGCCATACGTCGGCTCGGGATAGCAGGCGTGCGCACTCGCCTGCTGCGGGGGTGCCGATGCTCGTGCCCTATGGTCGCGATGAGCGCTGGCCACTAGTGATCGCGGGCACGAGAGGCAGAACACGGAAGTGTGTGTGTAAACACACAAATCCCTGTTCTGCTCTGTGAGGACTGACAGACCGTGTGTTCCTAATAGCTAGGAACCACGATCTGTCACTTGCTCTAGTCAGTCCCCTCCCCCTTCAATTAGAAACAGGTAGCAGGGAACACAGTTAACCCCTTGATCGCCCCCTAGTGTTAACCCTTTCCCTGCCAGTGACATTTTTACAGTTATCAGTGCATTTTTATAGCACTGATCGCTGTATAAATGACAATGGTCCCTAAAAAAAGGGGTCAAAAGTGTCCAATGTGTCCACCATGTCGCAGTCCTGATAAAAATCGCAGATCGCCGCCATTACTAGTAAAAAAAAAAATTATAAATGCTATAAATCTATCCTCTATTTTTTAAGACGCTATAACTTTTGCGCAAACCAATCAATATACGCTTATTGCGTTTTTTTTAACCAGAAATATGTAGAAGAATACATACTGTATCAGCATAAACTGAGAAAAAATTTGCTTTTTTTTAAAAAAAAAAGGGGATATTTATTATAGCAAAAAGTCCAAAATATTGTGTTTTTTTCAAAATTGTCGCTTTTTTTTTGTATATAACACAATAAAAAAAACATAGAGGCGATCAAATACCACCAAAAGAAAGCTCTATTTGTGGGAAAAAAAGGACATCAATTTTGTTTGGGTGCAGCGTCGCACGATTGTCAGTTAAAGCGACGCAGTGCCGAATTTGAAAAAATGGCCCGGGGCTGAAGTGGTTAAATTGTTATTTACAAGTGAAACAGTACAACTGTAAGTGCTGGTAGTCAAGCCATAAAATAATCTTGTCTACCTTCTATTGCTTTGAGCTTCAGTCATGAAAGTCTCTGAAATGTCTCTGAGGAACTGTATGTAACACTCAGACCCTAGGTTCATGCTAGTGTTTAGTCCATACTCATTCTTTTTCAATGCATTTTTGTAGTGCTTTTTTGCACATTTTTACATGTATTTTTGATGCCTTTTTTGTAGGAAGGGGAGATTGTATTTATACACAAAACTCTGTCAAAAATGCACTAAAAATGCATGTACATGTAGTTTACATACATTTTACATGAGCTTTCCGTGCACTCCCTTTAAAATCTATGCAGCAAAAAAAAACCCTATGCTGCACCAAAAGAAGCAGTTTTCAATAGTCGCAATGATTCATGTTGTATTTATTATGCAGAGTATTGATATAAGTGCTGGAAGCTTCTTGGATCCAGTAATATGGCTTTACTTTCATGGAGAATGGCAGAACATGTCTTCACATCATGTCTTTATCACGGAGAACAAAAACACAAACGAGTGCACACTTAGATACAGAGGGTTCTTCCTCTCATATCACAGAATACATGAACTATACACTATATTACTACAGCACCATCTGCTGGCATGGATAGATATAATACATCTGCTGGTCGGTATGCCAAAATAAGGGGGCATACCCTATTTTAAGAAATGATTATTCTGTAGAGAGAAATGAATGAAATGAATGAATGAAATGAATGCCTTGAAATGGGGATGGGAGGGCGGGTATCGCGCACAGGAAACCGACAAGCACCACAGGTGAGCGGGCTGCTTAAATACCCCCCGGGCTCCTCCCATAAATTCAGGCCACCATACTGGCCTTCCTACTTATGGTTGGAGCCCTATGTCCGATATGGACATAGATAACATTTGTAGTTAACATAAGACTTACCATCGGAAATAGACCTGGAAGTGTGGACTTACCATATGAAATGGACCTGAAAGTGTGCCTTGGTCTGCTGGTCGGTATGCCAAAATAAGGGGGCAAAAACATTCAGGTAGGGGTGTAGTTTTCTTAGTTTTAGCTTTATTTTTAGAGCAAGTTTGGTGAATGCTTGTGCCATTTCCACCTAAGGAGTGGGGACGTACCGGGCGAGGTAGGCAGAGTTTCATCTGCTAAGTCTTTTAATGACGTGGTCTGGGACCCATGCCGAAATGCTGCCAAGGCTGCCCCAATACTGAAGAGTGACCGGAGTACTGACTGGGGTCGAGGTGTAGGCAGCGTAGAAGAACCCCCAGATGTTTGATGACCTGGCAGGCACTCGAGGGTTGCCCGAAAAGGTAATAGGGGACTAGAGTTTGAGTGTTCCGGTAGGAGTGACAGTAGACGGTCAAGTATGGTTACTGGACACCCGACGTTGTTTATTCTATAGAGATAGATGTCTTTCCTGGAGCTTGATTGCTGGGTTTTAGACACTGCAAGGTGGAGGATGAAATGGTGTTGGCAGCGAGCCAACATTGCTGCGGGATTGCTGCGGGTGAACTCGCTGGGCCGCCAGAACCCGTGGTAAGCTAAGTAAATGGCTGCTTGTATGACCAAACTGGGGAGAAGGCCAAATGGCGAACTGGTTAATATAGTAGACATGTCCCAGAAGATGGCCGCCTGGAACGAACGTGCTGTGGACATTAAACTGGTGTTGCCAAGATAATTACACCAGCCTGCGCAGGAAGGACATAACAGAGCGATGCGGACCTGGCTTCATTAAGAGGCTCGGCTCGGACCGGATGTCGGTGGCAAGCCACGGCCTGTCCTGTCCAGATAAGACCCTAGAGTTGAGCGGCTGCCATGACCGGGTGTAGCTTGAAGAGGGAGGAAGTCCGGGTAAACCCGGGGTTTAGGAGTGTCTCTGGGGGCCATGTACTTGTAAACCAATGGTGGCCAAAAATTGCAGCGATGCCTGTGGTGGCTGTGGTATCTGTCACTACCTGGGGTGACAAGGGCGACATAGATGGTATAATCATTGATACACCAATCCACGTAGTACGGGACCTTCCGACATTGATAGGTCCGCATTCTCAGAAAAGACTGCAGCTACTTCTTAGTACACACCAGTGTATGGGTGAAGTCTTGGGGAACTGGCCTGATGCGGGTCAGCTTGTCAAGGGGAGGCTGACCTGCGTGAAGTTTGTTAATTCGGAAGAGTTTATTGTAGACCTCGGTTCCGGATTGTTGAGTTTTAGTTTTAGAGACTACAAGCTGAAGGACATAATGGTGTTACCAGCAAGTCAAGTGGTGTCTACATAGTACCTGGCTGCCTGTGCCAGTGAAGGTGAATTTGTTAGGCCGTAGAAAACCACAGAGGGCCAGGTAGATGGCTGCTTGTATGACTAGACTGGGGAATGTCTGAGGTTTTGACATGTCCCTAAAGATGGCAGTTGTGATGGGCAAGCGTTTGCCGTTAGCTTATGGGCTGATGCTTCTGGACGCCACGTAGAAAGGATCCTACAGTATGAGCCGTAAACACGGATGACTCTCTGGGGTCCTGTAAGGACAAGAAATGCTGGATGCTGGCTAGGTATAGCCTGATAGTGTTATGAGTAGCCAGCTGTGTGTGGCAATACGATACCTGGTGCGGGATGGAACCTGAACTCAACTGACCTAAGCGAGAAATGATACAGAAATTGATGAGTGACTCGTATGAAGATGCCACTGGAGACAACTAGCCGATTAAGTGCCACTGAAGAATGATGTGTGACTGATTGTGTGCCACTGGAAATGTGTTTGTACTGATTGCAAGAAGTCATGCTAAGATGCGAGCCCTGCAATGATTGCAAGAGTTGTGCTTAAATACGTGCTTGCAACAATTGCCGGGGAGTTTGTGTCAATGGAGATGTGTTTGCAGTGACTGCGAGAAGTCCGTATTACTGCATGTGCTTGCACGGACTGCAAGGAGTTATACTTGGATGCGTGTTTGCAACGATTACAAAAAGTTATGTTTGGATGCGTGCTTGCAATGATTGCAAGAAGTTATGCTTGGATGTGTCCCTGCAACAACTGCAAGAAGTTGTGACTGGATGCGTGCTTGCAATGATTGCAAGAAGTTATGCTTGGATGCATGCTTGCAACGTTTGCAAGAAGTTATGCTAAGATGCGTGTCTCGTAATGATTGTAAGAGTTGTGCTTGAATGTGTGCTTGCAACAATTGCAAGGGAGTTCCTGTCGCTGGAGATGTGTTTGTAGTGACTGTGAAAAGTTCGTATTGCTGCATGTGCTTGCAAGACTGCAAGAGTTAAGCTTGGATGTGTGCTTGCAATGATTGCAAGAAGTTGTAATTGGATGAGTACTTGCAACGATTGCAAGAAGTTATGCTTGAATGCATGCCTGCAACGTTTGCCAGAAGTTTATGATTGGATGCGTGTTTGCAACGATTGCAAGAAATTGTGCTTGGATGTGTGCTTGCAACGATTGCAAGAAGTTCTGTTTGGATGCGTACTTGCAACAATTGTAAGAAGTTATGATGGGATGTGTGCTTGCAACAATTGCAAGAAGTTATATTTCGATGTGTGCTTGCAACAATTGCAAGAAGTTATGTTTCGATGTGTGCTTGCAACGAAATGCAAGAAGTTATGTTTGGATGCGTACTTGCAACGATTGCAAGAAGTTATGCTTGGATGTGTGCTGTGACTATGAGGGGGAATAGTAGTGAGGTGAAGGTTTCAACGAATGAATTGGGACCATGACTGAGCTTTGAAGGAAGACGGGGTGTGGCCCCCCCCTTTTTTTTTCTCATACTTGACTGACCTAGGGGAAAATGACAGATGACAACCTGTGAAGGGTTTGACCACCTGACTTGAAAGGTAAATTGTAACATGTTTAAGCGACAGGTGCATGACATTAAACAAAATGAGTGAAATGTTTATGCCATGATAGAGGCACGAATTGGTGTGCCATGACTGCGCCAATGAGGCCAAGCCAACTGGGGCTTGCCGGGATGAATCGATGCCTGACGGATGCCCTAAACTTGAATCGGGGCGCGGCATGTGACAACGAAATGAATGAAATGTTTGCCTTAGAGTGAAATGAATGAAACGTTTCGCCATTACAGAGGCACGAATCGGTCATGCCGCAGCTGCGACTGACAGCGACCCAGACTCTGGAGCATGTACTGAAATGAGGCAAAAGAAAAATGCTAGTGCATGCCGGAACAAATTGGTGCATCACCAATGGACTGGATTTGAATTGGAGTGCGGTATGTAACAGTGAAATGTTTGCCCTGACAGAGGCACGAATTGGTTATGCCGCGACTGCGACTGATAGCTAACCATGTTCTGATGAAGGTGTTGGCTGAGGCCGAAACGTTTTATTTATTTATTTATTTATACTACTTTATTTATTTATTTATTTTTATTTTTTATTAAAATTTTTTTTGTATATATATATATATATATATATATATATATATATATTTTTTTTTTTTCGACTGCGACAAATGACGAGTCGGAACTATGGAGTACGAATGAAATGAGGCCAAGATGACTGGGGCGCGCCGGGACGAATCGGTGCATCTCGGATGCTACTGGATTCGAATCGGGGTGCGGTACGTGACAGTGAAATGAGTGAAATGATGAAATGAATGAAATGATTTGTCATGGTAGAGGCACATGCCATGACAGAGGCACGAGTCGATCATGTTGCGACTGCGACTGACAACGAACCTGACTCTGGAGCATGTACTGAAATGTGGCCGAAAATACCTGGGGCACGCCGGAACGAATCGTTGCATCATGGATGCGACTGGATTCGAATCGGAACGTGATACGTGACAGTGAAATGATTTCCCATGACAGAGGCACGAATCGGTGTGCCGCAAACTGCGACTGACAACGATTCAGACTCTGGAGCATGTTCAGAAATGAGGCCGAGCCCTGGGGCACGCCGTAACGAGTCGGTGCATTGAAGATGCGACTGGATTCGAACCGGAGCGCGATATGTGCAGGAGTAACAGTTTGTTTGCCATGACAGAGGCACGAATCGATCATGCCGCTGTTGCAGCTGACTGCGAATCGGACTCTGGAGCATGTACTGAAATGTGGCAAATACCTGGGGCACGCCGAGAAGAATCGGTGCATTTCCATGCGACTGAATTCGTATCGGACGTGGTAGTGAAATGATAACCATGACAGAGGTACGAATCGGTAAGTCGTAACGAGCGACTGACAATGAACGTGACTCTGGAGCATGTACTGAAATGAGGCCGTAACTACTGGGGTACACCGGAGCGAATCGGTGCATCTTTAGATGCGACTGGATTCGAATCGGAGCGCGGTACGTGGCTGAAATGAATGAAATGATTCAAAATGGTTTGAAATGTTAGAAATGTTCAGGAATGTTCTGAAATGAGGAATGACTTGGTATCAAGCTGATGTTGATAAGAAATTGCGAATTGCGAATCACAACGGTTGTCTTACTGACGCGTGGTAACAATTTAGACATGCCTGAAATGAAGCGACGTCTACGTCGCGGTGGTTTATTCAAATAACGAGAAATGGTAACATAACGATGGTGCGAGTGGTATGCATTGCGGTACGTTGTGAAATTTATGAGTGATTCGTGAGTTTGATATCACGGTTTAGTGACATGATATCTAACAATGCGTGAAAACAAAAGTCCGACGGGACCCTACCTGCGACAGCCGAGCCAGACGCGTGGTACGAACTACGAATCGGTAACACGGGCTTCGAAACTCTCGAGCACGGAAATTGCAAATGCGGGGATTTGCGAGACAAGAACTTGCGGACGCTGGTATTCGAATCGTCGGCCTAGTGACGTATATCGCGCACAGGAAACCGACAAGCACCACAGGTGAGCGGGCTGCTTAAATACCTCCCGGGCTCCTCCCATAAATTCAGGCCACAAAACTGGCCTTCCTATATATATATATATATATATATATATATATATATATATATATATATATATAGTCAGTTTATAAGCCACTTTGCTGTTGTACTTTTCCAACTCCCCTTCTCAACAGCATGTGCTTTGTCAAATTATATTCATCTTCTTCTGGAAATAGCTATGACGTTCCTTCAACAAAGGTTTGTTGAGTGCATCCGCAGTTATCTCCTCTGACGAACAGTATTGAATTTCAATAACACCTTGCTTTTGATTATCCCTCAGTGGGTGATACTTGACGTTGATGTGTTGATGTACTCTGCTTCAGTTGAAGATAGAGCGACAGTTACTTGTTTTCGACTAGACCAACTTATGGTTCCTTCCCCATACTGGAAGATGAATCCACTTGTAAATTTGTGGTCTGTCCCGGCCCAATCAGCATCCATATATCCGACCAGTTTTAGGTTTGTGATGTTGTTGGTAACCGTAACTTCATCTTAATTGTTCCTTTGAGGTACTGCATCACTCTTTTTACTGTGTTCCAGTCACGCTGACAGGGAGCTGAAACTTTCCTGCATAGTATGCCCACTGCTGCAGCTATGTTTGGTTGTGTCACAGCGGCAACATATAGCAGCTTACCGATTGCTCTGTGATACGTATCATTGTTTGGTAGCAAGTTTTCCACTTCATTGCTCTTTAGATAGCTCACAACCATTGAATCTTGCATATGGAATTGTTCCAAGATTTCTGAGATTTTCTGAGATTGGTTGAGAAGATAACTTCCATCTTCTTCCCTCTCTATTTGGATTCCCAGATAGTAGCTAACAGGGATGAGCCCGATGTTCAAGTCGAACATCAGGTATTCGCCCATTCACCAAATTTAGAACATTATGCTGAGTTTGCCGGAAATTCAAGCGCCCGCGGAACACCCCATAATGAACGGCGAGACCGTCATCGGAGTGCATTGACGGCTGCTGATTGGCCAAAGCATGCACCTGACCTGCATGTTTTGGCCAGTTACAGCACGTTCTGCTGTGAGAGCCATAATTGGCCAAAGGCAGGGTGCCTTTAGCCAATCATGTCTCAGGGGGCAAAATTCACGCCCCACACTATGTTAGGCTGCTTACAGGATATTAAGGGGAACCCTGTGCCAAAATAAAAAAAATGGCGTGGGGGTCCCCCCTACAATCCATACCAGGCCTTTTGGATCTGGTATGGATATTAAAGGGAACCCTGCGCCAAAATAAAAAAAATGGTGTGAGGGTCCCCCCTACAATACATACCAGGACCTTCAGGTCTGGTATGGATATTAAGGGGAACCCCACACCAAAATTAAAATAAAAAAATGACGTGGGGGTCCTCTCCGAAATTCATACCAGACCCTTATCCAAGCACGTAACCTGGCAGGCCACAGAAAAAGGGGGAGAATCGAGAGAGTGCCCCGCCCTCCTTAACCATACCAGGCCATATGCCCTCAACATGGGGAGGGTGTTTTGGTGTCTCCATTTTAATGGGCGGGCGGGGGGCTTATCGGAATCTGGAAGCCCCCTTTAACAAGGGGGCCCCCAGATCCTGCCCCCCCATGTGAATGGGTATCGGGTATATTTTACCCCTACACTTCAAAAAAAGTGTCAAAAAAGTAAAAATGACCGGGGACAGTTTGAGACAGGTCTTTATTAAAAAAAAAAAAATGTCCCGCGATGTCCATCCATCTTCGATCACAGCGCCAATGGGCTGAAAAAAAAAACAAAAACAGAAATTCTGCCTCCATGGGAGGCGTCCCTGCGACTGCAGGCTTTTTGCATTGACAGCTGTTATATAGCTGTGGGCGGGGCCACCCGGTGATGTAAATGGGTGATCCTGCCCCCCTGATGTTACGTGACTCCACATGACATCAGAAGGGGACGGGTCACCCGCTTACATCACTGGGTGGCCCCGCCCTTAGCTATATAAGAGCTGTCAGTGCAAAAAGGCTCCAGTCGGCGGGAGCCTCCCATTGGAGTGGAGTTTTTCAATTTTTCTTTTTTTTTTTCTCTAGTCGTCGGAGCTGTAATCGAAGATGAATGGACATTGCGGGACATTTTTATTTTTATGTTTTCACTGATAGAAGGCTGCCTTCTAGTTCAGGAACATACAACACTTTGTTTACAAGGATACTCTGCTTGCCTTGTGGTATAATGCAGTTCAGGAAGCCCTGGCCTTTACCTTCAGATGTGATACTTTTCCCGTTTGTTAGGAAAACGTTGTCTTTTGCACTGTAATCAATGTTTGTGAAGAAGGTCTTCGCTAGTCATGTAGCTTGTCGCACCTGAGTCTATGCACCAGCCATGCGGCTTGCTGCTTTGTGTTACTTTAAAGGTGCCACTCCATGATATGTCTGCTGTTTCCTTTGAGATTGCTTTGACTCTTTATTTTGTAGATAGCGCTAGCTTTTTCTGCTCAGTTTTCCAGATAGAACAGTCCTTTTTCAAGTGACCGGTCCTTTTACAGCGAAAACAGGCTCTGCTTTCTTTGTTGTGCTTTATGCCTTTGTACATCTTAAGAGCTTTGTCATCATGGTGCATATTTTCTTTCCTTCTGTCATATTCATCGATTAATTTCCCTCTGACATATTCTAGTGTCAGCTCCTGCTCGGGTCTGGTTTCTAAAGAGTTAATGAGAGCAGTATATGTCTCTGGAAGGCTGCAGAGGAGCAGGGCAACAATATGATTACCTATGATGTCCTCTCTGATGGCACGCAGCTCTATGATCTCTAGCATAGCATTCACGTTGTCACACATTTGCTGGCCTTCTTGTAGTCTCATCTTATACAACTTTCTTAGCAAAAACAGTTTGCTGTTTAGACTTTGTAGATTTGAACGTTTGTGCAGCTTTTGTAATGAAGTCCACATACCTTTGGCCATTTTCTCTGTTCTTATGTGGATAAGCTAGTCATCTTCCACTAGTAAGCTTATAATTGCTTTTGCCTGTCTGTCCTTCCTATCCCATTTCTTTGTCTCTCCGTTTGTGGGTCTGTCTGTATTGAGCACTTGCCACAAGTCATCCTTGCTAAGAAACATCTGTAGTTTAAACTTCCATAGTTGGTAATTGGCATTGTTCAGCTTTGCACTAGCAAACTTCACATCTGAACCACTTGCACCTACACTAGCTAGAGGATGCTACATATGAAATTATGTTTTTATTTTATTTTTTTATTTTTGCTTTGAATAGTTATCTAACCATTGCAAACCTCCCTCGCTTCTTGTGAATAAATATTTTTCCCATAAAATATTATTTTATCTCTACCACAAATGACTATCTTATTTGCCCCTCTCAATAGTCGCTGGATTGAACCTCATAATTATTACCATCCAGAAGCTAGCTGTATTTTAAAAACCTTTACATACACTATATTGTCAAAAATATTGTGATGCTTGCCTTTACATGCACATGAACTTTAATGGCATTCCAGTCTTAGTCCATAGGGTTCAATATTGAATTGGCCCACTCTTTGCAGCTCTAACAGCTTCAACTCTTCTGGGAAGGCTGTCCACAAGGTTTAGGAGTGTGTCTATGGGAATGTTTGACCATTCTTCCAGAAGCGCATTTGTGAGGTCAGGCAATGATGTTGAATAAGAAGGCCTGGCTCACAGTCTCCGCTGTAATTCATCCCAAAGGTGTTCTATTGGGTTGAGGTCAGGACTCAGTCAAGTTCCTCCACCCCAAACTTGCTCATCCATGTCTTTATGAACCTTGCTTTGTGCACTGGTCCAAATAATTTGGTGATGGGGGGATTATGGTGTGGGGTTGTTTTACAGAGGTTGGCCTTTTCCCTTTAGTTCCAGTGAAGGGAATTCTCAAGGCATCAGCATACCAAGACATTTTGGACAATTTCATGCTCCCAACTTTGTGGAAACAGTTTGGGAATGGCCTCTTCCTGTGCCAACATAACTGTGCAACAGTGCACAAAGCAAGGTCCATAAGGACATGAATGATCGAGTTTGGGGTGGGTGGAGGAACTTGCTTTGTGTACTGGTGCGCAGTCATGTTGGAACAGGAATGGGTCATCCCCAAAATGTTCCCACAAAGTTGGGAGCATAAAATTGTCCAAAATGTCTTGGTATGCTGACACCTTAAGAGTTCCCTTCACTGGAACTAAGGGGCCAAGCCCAACCCCTGAAAAACAACCCCACACCATAATCCCCCTCCACCAAATTATTTGGACCAGTGCACAAAGCAAGGGTTCTTTGCAAGGGGGGAAGAATTTTTCCCCATGCTGATAAGGTCATGTGTTCCTTTCCCACAACTCTGGCCTAGTGGTTATGGGGTCTGTGGTATCGGAATCTTAAAGCCCCTCTTTAAAAATAATCCCCCTATCTGACAAGTAAGGGGTCTGTAGAACCCCTATTCATTCATAAAAAAATGTAAATAGTAAAAAAGACACACTTTTTAAAGTCCTTGGTAAAAAATAAATAGTTCTTTGTTGTCGATTAATCATCACTTCATCTAGCGATGTAGATCCACTTGGGCTGTCATCTGGAATAAAAGCAAAGGCGAAGCCTATATTTGGTCAATGTCATTACCCAGGTATGGCCATGTGGCCCTATTTAGGCCCCTTTTTAGACCACTATTACTACTCTTTTGTTTACATGGCCAAGGATGGCTGGCCAAGAAATGAATGGGGCTGGGTGATATTGCTAAGGATGCAGTGGGTCCCGGCATTCATTGCTCCCTAATAACCCTTGAAAGGGAATAAGGAGGCTGTCATATATTGTAGTGGTAGAAACAGCGCTACTTGTACAAACACCTGAATAGCTCATCCATACTCTGTAACTAAGCTCTTTCTCACACGATTTTCCCTCACCTAGGCGAATGGCCAGAAAGCATGATCTGTTCATTTTTCATTTTTTTTTTCATCTTTTTTTTTTAGCATTTTTTTTTTTTTTGGGTTTAGTGGTTTAGGATGGGTGGGGAGCTGTCAAGTAGGTCTTAGTTGCTCCATTGCAAATATAAGAACTCAAAATACATTTTAGAGACTACATCTAATTATTAGTGTATTCCATATTTTCTTTAGATAGAATTTGTATTCGTAAAACTGCAGCATAATTCAAGAAAAACACAACTTTTAAGCTCTGTTCCATGTATTACAAGAATTTTAGGTAATGTTAGTGTGGATAATTGTGGATTTCTACTTGCTTCTGTTATGGAGATAATATGGAGAACATGAATCAAAGTAATAAAGCGGTAGTAGACCGCAAAAAAAAATCCCCAAAAATGAGGCCCTAGAGGATAAAAGCATAATGTGCTAGTATGCATCGCATACTAGCACATTAGGAAAGATGTCACCAGCTGTTACTATAGTAAATATCTCCTAAACAGTGCACATTTTGGAGATATTTACTGTAACTACAGGTATAGTAAGCCTTATTTTAGGATTTTTACGTGTGGGTACAAGTAAACCATAAGGACTTTACCACCACTTTAAACATGAGGATGATGTAATCAACAGGTAATTAAAGTACACCTGGACCTAAACTTGACATAAAAGTGTTCACATATTCCTAACAAGCATTACATTCATAACAAGCCATCTCTGGCCTCTCTAGCTGCATGTTCATAAAGTAAATATATCTCAAAGATCCTCGATGATAAAGTCAAGCTTCAGTTGCATTCCAAGACTTCTTTTACACTTGTGGTGGGGGGGAAGGGTCGGTAAAAATAGGTGGTTGAGCCTGCAGGGCTGTACACATGCTGCAGCCATGATGCTTTGCTGCAATAAATATCCTGGCAGGCAGTACCGCTGCCGAACATGAATGGGGCTATGCTGTAACTGTGCATAAATTCTTGGCTCACAGTTACGACCCGGTATTCCCATTCAAAAGCCCATTCGGCCCATTTAGGCATTTAGGAGATAGCAATATCACCCACTTAATGCGTGTCAGCATGCGCCTGCACCGTTCCCAGAAAATCGATCCACCATAGATCACTCTTTAAAGAGTGACAGAGGTGTACAAAAATGCCTTAACAGCTTAGTAATACTTCCTGTGTGTTTACAGTAGAGGTAAGTTAGTACATTAAAAGTTAGAAAGCAATAAGAAAAAAAAATGGATTTTCCTGCCTTTGTTGTGAAATTTGAAGATGAAATTTTCCACAGCGCCTATAGCTATAGAAGTGAATGAGGGCTTGTTTAAAACGTGTTTTTACTGCTTGTGTATAATATGTAAATACTTTAGTGTGCATAGTCTGGGAGTGGGATCAGGTTTTTGAAGCCCATCTGCAGTCACGACTCTTTTTATGTAATTTTTATCTTAATGTTAAATAGTCACAGCAGATATTTTTTGTTACTATTTTAGTTCAGCTGAGCTATTCTGATATGCATAGCCACATTCCCCAACGCATCAGAACATTGTCTAAGTACAAAACCAATTCTAGTTTTGAGACTTTACCCCTTTTTACTCTGCTGTGCCATTCACAAAGCACAGCACAAACATCATAAATGCTCTGTACTTTGTGAATGGCACAATGTAGTGAGGTGGGGAGGTGAAGGAGGCGCAACAACAGAACTTCACTTAAAGTGACTCTGTCTTTTACTCAAATTTTGGTTTCCAGTGAGAGTCCTGTAGTGATGTGAAGATTGGTGGGCGGAACCATTCAGTGCTATGGGCAACACAAGATATCAAAATGCCCAGAAGTGTACGTTTTGCAGGGGGAATTGTATCCAGTGGCATGGGCAGCAGAGGAAGCAAACGTTCCTCTGTTTCTGTGCAGGTATGGCATTTCTAAATCAATTCTGCATAAGCAACAGGGTTGCTTTACAACCTTTAGCCTATGCAGTTTGCTACTATCTGTTGGAATAAGGTGCCCTGCAAGGAATAATTGGAGTTAAGAGTGCAGGATTCATTGGCAGATTGGTAGTTGATGGGGTTACCTCCTGAAGTCAATGGATTACAATATGGATATAATAGGGAGTGATGCATTCAGTGAAATATGTTTATAATGGAAATTGCTTTGCTATTTGGCAATCATTTACCATATCTTTAACTTTAAAAAAAATTAAATCAACAGCACATCAACTCTATCCTGAACTATACAATGTGACTGGAAAAATATTTTCTTCAAACTGAGATATAACACTTCTAATTCTCTGGTGCAGCTAACTCTTTTTCTAATGTTTTCTGTTATGTTTTGTAAAATTGTCTTAGCAGATATGGTCCCAATTGTCAGAACTAGCTTAGCCAGTCCCATTGTCTTATCTATATTTTCATTTAGATATAGCTTAGTTCACAGTCCAAGGTAATTCCATAGAGAAGAGCAGCACAAATTGTAACTGGCTGTTCGTGTGTGCTTGGCACTTGTTAGGTTATTTCCAGGCCAAATGGCTTGTCAATTCAACGTGTTTTCATAATATACTGAGCAAAACCACAATTACGTTTACTTAGTGACTGTAACCTACTCCAGCTTTGTATGCCATACTTCTTTAACCGTTTTTATTGGGAATCTCTGGGTTTACACAATAGGGTATAGAGGAGAGTGCAGTTATCCATATCAATTAGAATTTATCTTTACTGAAATCAATTAATTAAAGCCCGATTGGATGCTATGGAAGAGTGAACAGTGCACATCATCACCAATCTTGGACCAAGTAAATTACCCCCCCGATATTATATGGTATCACCTGTACAACCAGGAAAAGCTAGTGTGACATTATGCATACATTGAAGTGTTTGGCATTACTATTTTAAGGTGCATAATTCAGAATTGTCTTACTTTATTGTATCCAAACTGCAGTCCTCGGAGTTCTATGCCTTCCACCACTTTTAACTGCCAAACTGCTGCATTTGGAAAAGTAATACAACAAGAAACAGAGAAGGTAGTGACATCATACATTCACTGCTCTCTTTAGTTGATCTTAGAGCTTTACAGCACCAATCAGAGATACATCTCTTTGACTGACATTGAAAAAGATTGCAATAGGCTTAGAGAAGCCATCCCATGCACATTGTCTGTACTGGCATGGCCCCTTCCCATCAGACGCCAAATACATACAAGTGCATACAACTTCCCTTGTGAAGTTATAGGCAGATGCACAGCTTCAATGAATTCAATTGTTTCATCCCCCTGATTCACTGCAGTGGCGTGAAGGTTATAGCTGGGTCCCCTTGACATCCGTTAGGCTGTAGGCTTCAGCCTAGGTTGCCTTTGTGGATCATTTGGCTCTGACACCAAATATAAGAAACGTTATGCTTAGATTAGCTAAAGTATAAGTTTGGTTTCAATACCGATAAAAGTGAGATACAATCATTTGTGGAGCACCCTCATTCCATTCTCTCGGAAAGGAGAACCAACCATAGACATGTAGATGTCTCATCTACTGGGATGGACATTGAAACATCTGCCTATGTTCTCTATTTACAAGAGATAGTGAGGCTGATTTTCCGAAGGACTTGAGAATTGTGTGAATACTCACTTCAATTATCTAATCATTAAGGCTGCATTCACACTTTAGCGTTTCATAAACATGTGCAAAATCACACGATTTCATGCACATTTATGAACCATGTGAAAAACACCTGCTTGCGTTGTCATTGATTGGTAAAAGCACCCCGAACTCACCAAAAAAGACGTGTGTGGGCAGGGGTCTACTGCGCCTGTGCACATGAGCTAACACTAACGCGGAGTGTGTGCATCAATGCCTGGGATCAGGCGGAGACTGTGGTCATGTGAAGAATCAAACATTAAGGCAGTTCCCTGACTTAGAGATGAGTTCACACTTCACGGTGTATAGTAATAAGGTGCATAGTTCCTCTGAAATGCAACTTGTCCTATGTCACTGTAAACACTGTACTTGTATGTGACATTAGGAGAGACATGTTGAGCCTGTGCCCACTCCATCAGTCCAGTGTATCTTTGTTACCTCACTCCCAAAAAAAGAATGGGGTCCCGTTGAGCACCTAGCACAGACCTCATGCATGGTCTCACCGAACCCCGTCCTTCCCATACCACGTGACCAGGCCACAGATCTCCGTAATACTAGTCTGTTCCTGGTTACCATGGGAGATGGACTGCTAGGGAGGGAGCCAGAATATCGACCCCTCACTACCACAGGACCTGTCACCAGGTACCACGCTTAAAGACTGGTTGCTGTAGCTTGTTCCTTCACTTGTTTACCCATAGTGACTACACTTCTCTTCCTTGTCTTGCTGAGTTACCCCTTGTATTAGTGTTACTTCAAACCCCATAGTGAAATTCCAGACCCAGGTTCTTTGGAATACACCAGAACCAGCTTGCACCCCTTTGAATAACGTCAGACCAGGCTTAGAGCAGTTCATATAAATTTACTGTAGAAAGGCATCATGGCATTACAGCATAAATAACATCCTGTTCTTCAATCTAACTAAAATAGCATAGTGGCCCAGGCATACGTCCGTGAGATGAGAGTCCATGTAGGCATTGTCCATGACTTGGATGCTGTGCGTGACCCCCAGTGTCTTCACGTCTTCTCCCTGGCGGGGCTCTACAGCAGTCCTTGATGGGTGATCACCACTGTACCACTGCATTTACCACTCCTACTGCTCCCCCGATCATAGCAGTCCTCTTTATATATCAGTGGAGGGCCCGTCAAAATCCAAAAGCCCAGGAACTGAGTCGAACATGTTTAACCCCTTCCCTAGCCTGGACTGGCTGCTGGACTAACTACACACATTTCAACCTGCCTACATGTATTTGTTGCACAAAAAAACATGCAACAAACTTAACAAAACATGCAGTTAAAAAAACACACAAAGCTTGAGGTTGAAAATGGTATATGAGCCGCTTTGCTGCGTTTGTGGCCTGTAGGGCAGTCATCTGAAACTAATGGGCTTCCCTGTGTGTATGGCGCAAAAACACGTACAAACGCACAATAATGCAGCACAATAATAAGTAAGCAGACATTTCCTTTTATTGAATAATTAAAGTCAATTTTCACACATTTTACTATATGAACATTTTATAATCCTTTAGTAAATCAGTCTTATTTGTCTTGACAAAGTTAATGAAGGATGGAAAGAAAAAACAGATGATGATGAATGCATTAATAGGAAAAGGACAGGAGTGAGGACAGAGAGGTAGAGTTACAGGGTGGAGGGTGTAGTAGTAAGACTGAGTAGAAAAGAGCTGGATGGGGTAATACAGGTATACTCGCAGTCTTTGAGGAGCATTGCTGTTTCTAGATACTTTCTTGTTTATGCTTTAGTTAAAGTGACAATTTGATTAACCACTTCAATACTGGGCACTTTCCTTGTCAAAAGAAGTTTATTGAGTATACAATGTTATAAAGATACATAAAGTAAGTTTACAAGGATCTATAAAGTAAGCTCATTGTTTTACAGTAGGGTTTATATAGGTAAATATCATGAAATTTCAAATATTAAACATTGGGTTCACGTAAACCTAAATTAAAGACATATATAATTTCCTTAGTTACTTTTGTAGGTATTTAAATGATTTATACCTACTATACATATTGTTTACAAGTAGAGTGTATATAGGTCAAATAAATTCTGATAATGAGCTTTAATCGTAAGGTGGAAAAAAGGAAAGAGAAAGAAGAAAAAGGGTTGAAAGGTAGAGGTATGGTCCACAAGGTTGTCCCGCTCGTCAGTTTATTATTCTTTTTAGTTCTCTTTGAAGCCTTAGAATGGGTGTCTCTGTAAGTCATTTAATCTGTTACCATGGCAACAGGACAGAGTCATTGAAGTTTGACAGGAACTGTTGTTTTATCCAAGGATGCCAAAGTTTTTCAAATTTTGGAATTTGATTTTGATCGATGGCTACCATCTTAGCATGGGACATTGTATTATTCATTCTGTGAATTGTTTCTGCTAGTACCAATGTAGGAGATTTCCATGCCTTGGCCACTGTTTGTTTTGCAGCCGTTATTAGTTGGATCATAAGTTTGAATTGAGAGAGTGTTAACCATTCCGGTTTTAGATTAAGTAAAGTTAAATATGGATCTGGTTGTATTATTTTTTAAAATATTTTAGATGCAATCACGAAGACTTCCTTCCAGAAGGTTTGGATTACTGGGCACGTCCACCATATGTGTAAATATGTGCCTATTTCTGAGCATCCTCGAAAACAAAGAGCTGAGGTATTAGGTGAATATTTTGCCACTCTAGCGGGTACAAGGTACCAGCGAGTTAGGACTTTATAATTTGTCTCCAGTGCTAAGATGTTGGGTGAAGATGACTTAGATGTGAGCCATATGTTAGACCAGTCCGTGTCTTCTAAAGTTCGTCCCAGGTCCTCCTCCCACCTCTGAACGTAAGAGGGTCTATTAAGATTTGCTACTCCATATAATTGATTATAAAGTGATGAAATTGTACCTTTAGCAAATGGATCTTTTGTACAGATTGATTCAAAAATGGATAATTGGGATAATGGTGTATCCCCCTTTAGGAATGGTGTATAGAAATTTTTGATTTGGAGATATCTAAATATCTCAGAGTTTGGTAGATCATATTTTTCTCTAAGCGATGGGAATGAAAGGCAATACTGGGCACTTTCATTCCCTTCCTGCGCAGGCCAATTTTCAGCTTTCAGCACTATAACATTTTGAATGACAATTGCGCGGTCATGCAACACTGTACCCAAATTAAATTTTTATCATTTTTTCCACACAAATAGAGCTTTCTTTTGGTGGTATTTTATCACTTCTGTGGTTTTTATTTTTTGCGCTATAAACAAAAAAAGAGCGACAGTTTTGAAAAAAACACAATTTTTTTATCTTTTTGCTATAATAAATATCCAAAATTTATTTAAAAAAAAAACACATTTTTTCCTCAGTTTAGGCCGATATGTATTCTTCTACATATTTTTGGTAAAAAAAAAATCGCAATAAGCGTATATTGATTGTTTTGCACAAAAGTTATAGCATCTATAAAATAGATTATTGATTTATGGCATTTTTATTATTATTATTATTATTTTACTAGTAATGGCGTGATCTGCGATTTTTATCTTGACTGCGACATTGCAGCGGACACTTTTTTTAAACCATTGACATTTTTACAGCGATCGGTGTTATAAATAGCCACTGATTACTGTGTAAATGTCACTGGCAGGGAAGGGGTTAACAGTAGGGGGCGATCAAGGGGTTAAATGTGTTCTCTGACTGTGTGTTCTAACTGTGGGGGAATGGGACTGACTGGGGGAGGAGACCGATCTGTGTTCCTATATGCTAGGAACACATGATCTGTCTCCTCTCACCCGACAGGACGTGGATCTGTGTGTTTACACACACAGATCCATGTTCCTGCCCTGTCAGGAGAGATTGCGTGTGCCCAGAGGACATCGCCAAGGGCATTATGTGACGCCGCCCGGAGGGACAGAGTGTTCCTGCGGACTTCATATGACAAATGGCCCGGTATGTAAGTGGTTAAAATTGACATGGCAAGTGTGGCAGTGCTCCCAGGCAAAAGTCCCTACCCCCAAAGGCAGCTCTAACTGTGTAGGAGTATACATTATTAGATATCTGACCCTCTCCCTCTAGGTGAATGAGTATGCAGTACATAGTACCCTTGTTACTTATGTACATAAAAATTGTCCCCTATGTAAATTCAACATAATTCCAGCTTTGTCCAGCGATGTAAATCCACAACAATCACGTGACCCTGCTGATACAATGACCCACAGCACCTAAAGATGTTCACCCGCCGCTACTCCTGTCGCAAATGGTGGCACTGATGACTTGCTTACAAAAAGATGATGGCGGAGATCTGTTATTTAAAAGCTGTAATATTGCTGCTAAATGACAGATTCCCGACTGCTGTTTGTAAACACACAATTTTACTTTTACAGGAGTACATTTTACTGTATCTGCAACTTCACATACAGGTTTAAGGCATCCCAAAAGCATTTTTGTATTTTTAATGTTGCCCCTTCAGCATTATCAAAAGATCCTCTCTGCTGAATACTATTTATTTATTTATTCATTTTTGATCGGTACGTGTCCACCATAGCAGTGCCCAGCTACCTACTGTATGTCCTTTTTGTTAACAAAAGCTTGCAAATTGGCATTGAAAAAGGCCAGAAAAAAATAACATGATTTTACTCTCATAGACTTAATTAGGGTTGGGTGCTTTATTCAGGTTTACTTGACTTTGTTTCACTAAACCTCGTGCAAACTGAACTTTGCCAGGTTTGCTCCCACCTATTTATCACTGTGGGGGGGATTTACTAAAACTGGTGCACCCAGAATCTGGTGCAGCTGTGCATAGTAACCATCAGATTCTAACTTCAGCTTGTTCAATTAAAGTGGTTGTGAACCTCAATCTTCTACTTGCACGTATAGGTAATCCTATGATAAGGCTTACCTATAGGTACTGTAAATATCTTCTAAACATGCGCCGTTTAGGAGATATTTACTATTAATGCAGCTGATAAAGTCATTGGTGCATGTGCTCTGAAGGAACAGCCACCCGAGCCTTTCCTTCAGAATCCTGCGCCACAAATGATGGCTCCCCCGCGCATGCGCAAGAGTGACGTCATTGCAGTTTCAGCCAGTCACACAGCTGAAGTCTGCAGACCTGGAATGAAGATGGAAGCGGCCTCCATCGATGACATTGCATTGCTGAAATGCTTAATTTTCAGGTAAGTTTCACACTTCACACTTTCACCCCCTTACTGCCCAGGCCAATTTTTAGCTTTCGGCGCTGTCACATTTTGAATGAAAATTGCGCTGTCATTCAACGCTGTACTCATGTCAAATTTTTATAATTTTTTTTTCACAGAAATAGAGCTTTCTTTTGGTGGTATTTTGGCCACAGCTAATCATATGGTACAGATGGGCTGTGTTTGGTCCTGTCTGTACCATGTAATCACTGTGACCAATCACCAATCACAGAAATCAACACAACAGTACACAATGAATGGTTATGAATGATTGTTCACAGCAATCACATGGTATCGGAAGTGGCCTGGTACACTGATCTACAGTGCCTTGCAAAAGTATTCACCCCCTTGGCTTTTTACCTATTTTGTTACATTACAGCCTTTAGTTCAATGTTTCTTGAATCTGAATTATATGTGATGGATCAGAACACAATAGTCTAAGTTGGTGAAGTAAAAATATATACATAAAACTATTTTTCAGAAATAAAAAAATTATAATTGGCATGTGCATATGTATTCACCCCCTTTGTTATGGAGCCCATAAAAAAGCTCTGGTGCAACCAATTACATTCAGAAGTCACATAATTAGTGAAATAATGTCCGCCTGTGTTCAATCTAAGTGTCACATGATCTGTCATTACATATACATACCTTTTTAAAGGCCCCAGAGGCTGCAACACCTAAGCAAGAGGAACCACTAACCAAACACTGCCATGAAGACCAAGAACTTTCTCCAAACAAGTAAGGGACAATGTTGTTGAGAAGTACAAGTCAGGGTTAGGTTATAAAAAAATATCCAAATTATTGATGATCCCTAGGAGCACCATCAAATTTATCATAGCCAAATGGAAAAAAAACATGGCACAACAGCAAACCTGTCAAGAGACGGCCACACACCAAAACTCACTGACTGGGCAAGGAGGGCATTAATCAGAGGCAGCACAGAGACCCAAGGTAACCCCGGAGGAGCTGCAGAGTTCCACAGCAGAGACTGGAGTATCTGTACATAGGACGACAATAAGACGTACGCTCCATAGAGTTGGGCTTTATGGCAGAGTGGCCAGAAGAAAGCCTTTACTTTCAGCAAAAAACAAAATGGCACATTTTGAGTTTGCGAAAAGGCATGTGGGAGACTCCCAAAATGTATGGAGGAAGGTGCTCTATTCTGATGAGACTAAAATTTAACTTTTTGGCCATCAAAGAAAACACTATGTCTGGCGCAAACCCAACACATCACCCAAAGAACAACACAGTGAAACATGGTGGTGGCAGCATCATGCTGTGGGGATGTTTTTCAGCAGTCGGGACTGGGAAACTGGTCAGAGTTGAGGGAAAGATGGATGGTGCTAAATATAGGGATATTCTTGAGCAAAACCTGTACCACTCTGTGTGTGATTTGAGGCTAGGACGGAGGTTCACCTTCCAGCAGGACAATGACCCCAAACACACTGCTAAAGCAACACTTGAGTGGTTTAAGGGGAAACATGTAAATGTGCTGGAATGTCCTAGACAAAGCCCAGACCTTAATCCATTAGAAAATCTGTGGTCAGACTTAAAAATTGCTGTTCACTAGCGCAAACCATCCAACTTGAAGGAGCTGGAGCAGTTTTGCAAGGAGGAATGGGCAAAAATCCCAGTAGTAAGATGTGGCAAGCTCATAGAGACTTAACCAAAGCGACTTTTGTGATAGCTGTAAAAGGTGGCTCTACAAAGTATTGACTTTAGGGGGGTGAATAGTTATGCACATTGACTTTTTCTGTTATTTTGTCCTATTTGTTGTTTGCTTCACAATAAAAAAAAAATCTTCATAGTTGTGGGCATGTTCTGTAAATTAAATGATGCAAATCCTCAAACAATCCATGTTAATTCCAGGTTGTGAAGCAACAAAACACAAAAAAATGCCAAGGGGGGTGAATACTTTTGCAAGGCACTGTATCATCCACTGTGTCCAGTGGACACAGTGGGTGACAGATGACATGGCCCGTGGGGTGCGCGCGAGGCATGATCCTAGGAGGACATCATATGACATCCACCCAGGATAGGTGAGCGCCCCCTCGGCCATCATATTATAATAGGCTGGACAGAAATCATTTAAAGCAGTCATAAACCCAAAATCAGAGATATAATTAATTGTAGCTTATCAATTCTTAAATGTGGTGGCTGCATTTGTTTCATTTTTATGCCTTTATTCCTTCATATTAACCAGTTAATCAAGTCAGTAAGTCTGTTATTTTTCGACTTTGTTTAACAGACAATTTAGAGGGTTGAGACAAACCATTTAACACTGACAGGGGGTGCTTAAAATGGTCAGCTTTTTTTTTTGTTTATGTAAAACCATTATTCTAAAAGGAAAAAATAAACTGTTGCTGTTAGCTGAAGCTTGGCTTTATTTTGTTAGTCAAAGCCATCTAAATTTGCTAGTGCACCAATCACTACCTTCACCCCAGAAAGTCAATGCTGCTGTCCAAAGGTGTCTCTGCTGCTCTTTCAGTGGATTGGAGACATCCAAACATAGTATGTGCGTTACTGGATAGATTACCAGGTGAAAAAGAATGCAGCCACCTCATTTAAGGCTTGGTAAGCTGCAATTTATTACATTTTTGTTTTTGGGTTTAATACCCCTTTAAGTGTGGAGCACCAGTCTTGGACCACAACTGTAGTTCAGACAATTGCCTGATTAATTCTCATTGCTGTAGCTTACTGCACATTGCTCTTTGCCTTCCTGAATGAGCCCAAATGTGTTTACTTGGTGTTTTAGAAGCGAGAGGCCTGACCCATCTCTCAGCAGGTAAAAGGGTTAAATCTTCTTTTATTATTCAGTTTAATCTTCATGCTCTGCCTTCTCTGGACACAGAACCTTTACTACAATTCTGACCTTTAAAACTATTCCCCCTTCCCCTATTCCATGCGAGAGGGATCCAGTCATTAATGTGTAAGGAGAACGGAGAGGGAGGGTGAAGGAGGGGAAGAACAGGCCATGTAGGGCAGAATAATGTTGATGAGTTGCGGTGCTCTCCCATGTTTGCTTTAATGGTGTTTATCATTTATTTAAGGCTGACATTTTCTGCGGTTAAATCATGTGGAAGTGCCGTTTGCTTGCACTGTGCCAGA
This sequence comes from Aquarana catesbeiana, assembly GCF_042186555.1. Lineage (NCBI taxonomy): Eukaryota > Metazoa > Chordata > Amphibia > Anura > Ranidae > Aquarana > Aquarana catesbeiana. The sequence continues at coordinate 490,458,343 of NC_133326.1, read as the reverse complement.
AAAGCCTTCACATCTATTAGGGTTTTTTGCAAATGATAGAAGAAAAATTAACTTCTTCATCACCAGAGGCAATGAGATGCTGCTTTTCACTCTAGTTTTCTGGGTTGAAAAACTATACAGGTAAAATATGATTATAAATATTTATTAGAACAAGACACCTTTCTGAGTTCCATATAAGTAATGTATCATACAATAATGCAATACAGTATTACAACTGCCAGTTCCTGTTTTTCTCAGATTTCTGCTTACAGAAAATCATATAATAATATAATAAACTTACCCTGCCACAAAATAGGTTTAAAAGTGTTGTTGACTGTTAGCCCAGGTTCACACTGAGCTGCGAGAATGAAGCCGTGCGAGTTCAGCTGAACTCGCACGATTTCACTCCCGCATGTCAGTCCCAATTTCAGCCGCGATTTCAGAGACATGTGTGCAGATGTCAATGTAAATCGCAGCCCGAAATCACAAAAAGTAGTACAGAAACGACTTTTCTTTATTGTACATCACGGGACACAGAGCAGCCATGGTAATTACTATGTGGGTTATACGCCACCTATAGGTGAATGGACACTGGCACACCCAAAGACAGGAAGTCCCCCTCTATATAACCCCTCCCATACAGGAAGTACCTCAGTTTATTCGCCAGTGTTTCAGGGTGATTGAAATACTATAATATAGACAGCCCCGTTGGAGAAATCCTTGCCAGGATCAGGGGGCTATTCAGTCGGATCCATTCAAAGTGGCAAAAGAAAGGCCAAGATGGATGTACCCGAGCCTCAAGGAAGAAGAAGCGAGGTCTTGCCTGTAATGCTCCTCTTTGGAGGGATGGACCCTGGGATCCAGGCCCTTGGATACATGACTAAACCAAAGGTTGTCCTGGCAGGGTGCTGTACAGGTCCAAGGGTGTGGACCCCAGTATGCAAGGGGGACCTGGTCCTTGAAGGTCCGTTCAAAGACCTGGCGTGCTGTAATGGATGAAGATTGGGTCTGGCTGTGTATTCCAGCAGTATCCTGCGGTGGGAATGGTAAGTTTTAGAAAAAAAAAAAAAAGGAAGAGCCTGGGAAAGGAACATATATGGTTCACTTCAAGGGATTTCTTCTAAGTAGTGAATGCTTGCCTGTTTTTCACCACTAGAGGGTGTATTGTAACATACCTGGTGTTTACTTGTCATGTTCCATTTCTCCTGTGTCTGGCAGTGCCCCTATGGAGACAGCATTGTCCTCATCTTGGTCTGCCAGTTGTCCGAGGCCCTGGGACCGCCCGCCTACTAGCACACGGCGCGCAGCCCTCCCCCCAGAGGCTGGTTCCAAATACGGGAGCAGGGCAGCCGGCATCCCCCCACGGTAACACAGCCTCTCTCTCCCCCCAAGCTATCCTGATAACGGGACCTTCCCGTCTGCGCACGCAGGGGTCAGCTCTGGTAAAGGGCCACCGTAGAATGCAGGGGGCGTGGCTTAGGTGTGGCCAGCATGCACTTGGGGGGGCGAGTGTGCACGTAGCATGGCACAGGCGCAGGTTCAGTGGCTATAAAGTTTGTGACTCTGTAAAGAGTCTGGTGGCTGACGGAGGGACACAGAGTATATTGGGGCATGTAAGCACTGTATAGGTGTGGATACAGGCATTTAAAGGCACGCCTGCTGAGCATTAGGCTAGGCAGTGATAGACATTTTGTTTTGCTGGCCTACAGCTAAGCAGTGGATGCATATTGTGAGTACCTCTGCATTTTGTGCTTAGGACTATGTCTTCCCGAAAGAAAGCTGGGGGGAATACAGCAGGGAGGAGCGCAAGGTCTACATCCAACATTTCAGCCTCTGCATACGTCACTAAGAACGATTTGGCTTCAGCATTAGCTGGGTTGGAGAGAAAAATAGCCAACATGATCGCATCTGTCTCCCAGTCCGGGAAAAACGCAAAAGGTCCCCTTCTCTCCCTCCTGACCTTCCAGTATTGGAACAGGAATTGGCAGGTGACATTGGGGTGCCATTGGGTGACCGGGAAGAAGGGCAGGCAGATGACTCCTCTTCTGAGGATTCAGTCTCAGAGGAGCCCTTCTCAGCCTCGCAATCCCAAAAACTGCTAGTTCAATCCCTTACAGAATTAGTTCGTTCTGCATATAAGTTGCCCCCAGCGGAGGTGGCTGAGGCCCCCTTTTCTTCCTTGGGTTCTTTGAGGCCTTCACAGGTTCCACATGCTTTCCCTTTATACCCACTACTGAAGCAACTAATATATGAAGACTGGGATCACCCAGATAGGTATTTTGTTCCTCTTGGAAGATATTCTCTTCTTTATCCCATGGAGGAAAAGTTCACTAAAAAGTGGAGTTTGCCAGCAGTGGATGCTGCTATTTCTTCTGTGAATAGAAGTCTAACTTGTCCAGTAGACAATGTCCAGGTTTTCAAAGATCCAGCCGACAAGAAGCTGGAATCTTTACTTAAAGCCTCCTTTTTCTATAGCTGGTTCAGCAGTACAGCCTGCAGTAGCAGTGATAGGGGTTTGTCAATCCTTAAAGGACCGGCTCAAGCAAGTCATTAAAGGTGTCCCTGCTCAAGGGGAAGCGGCCCGCGAGTTAGCGGAGCTACCAAGGACCTTATGTTTTGTGGTGAGCGCCCTTAAAGATTCTATTCAACAGGTGTTTACCCTCTTATTTGTGCATATGCGCAGAATTCTCTGGTTGAAGCATTGGTCAGCTGAATTGCCGTGCAAAAAGCTATTGGCAGGTTTTCCTTTTCATGGGGAACGGTTGTTCAGAGACGAGGTGGTAAGACTGCCCTTTTACCGGTTAAAAGAAAGAGTAGGCATCCTTCATCTTTTTCCCCGGCACCAGGTGCTGCAGCCTCCAGGCAGTTTTGACGGCCTCCGCCGTCGGGTTCAAGAGGTAAGCCTCAAGGCCAAGCACAAGGCAAGAAGCCCTGGGGGCAGAAGCGTACAAAACAGAGTTCTAAGGCCTCCTTATGAAGGGACGCCCCCACTCGGTCGAGTGGGGGGAAAGCTTCTGCGGTTTTCAGGAGCCTAGCGGGAAGAGATCCAAGGCAGATGGGTCATCTCCACAGTATCTCTAGGCTACACACTAGAGTTTGGGAAGTTTCTACCATTAAGTTTTCTAGGATCGAATGTTCCTGGAGACCCGTTAAAAAGAAGGCCTTTATTCCAGGCACTGGACCGGTTGACGTCACAGGGTGTGATTACAAAAATTCCAACAGAGGAGCAGGGCATGGGTTTTTATTCTAATCTTTTCACGGTGCCAAAACCGAATGGAGATGTCAGACCCATTCTAGATCTCAAAGATCTAAATCAATTCCTAATCATCCGCTCCTTTCGCATGGAGTCAATCCAGTCGTGTCCTCTCTGTCTCTCAAAGGTGCGCCAGAGTCAAAATTGGTGGTTGATAGCCAGAAATTTGCAGAAGGGAAAATCCTTCATGCCGGTAGTCTGGAAGGTAGTAACAGTAGTAACAGTAGCCACTGTCCAGGGGAAGTGGTTAGAGACCAAAAAAGCCTTGCCCATCAACATTTTAAAGATTCGGGCAGTGCGCCTAGCTCTAATATACTGGACTTTCAGATAACAGGGGTATCCTGTCAGGATACAATCCAACAATGCCACAGCTGTGGCTTACATCAACCACCAAGGGGGTACCAGGAGTCAGGCAGCCCAAAGGGAGGTGGACCATATTCTGACATGGGCAGAGAAGCATGTGCCTTTTCTGTGAACAGTCTTCATTCTGGGAGTGGAGAATTGGCAGGCGGACTTTTTGAGCCACCAACAATTGTCCCCGGGGGGAATGGTCCCTGCATCCCGAGGCTTTTTCAGCCATATACCAAAAGTGGGGTACCCCGGACATAGATCTGTTTGCGTCCAGGTTCAACAAGAAATTGGACAGCTTTGTGTCAAGGACAAGGGATCCGCTCGCATTCAGGACAAATGCACTAGTGACCCCTTGGGATCAGTTTTCACTGATTTATGAGTTCCCCCCAGTTCAGCTGCTCCCGCAGCTGCTACGCAGGATCAAGGAGGAAGGGAAGTGATACTGGTAGCACCGGCGTGGCCCAGAAGATCCTGGTATGCAGAGATCTTAAGGTTGGCAGTAGGGAAACCGTGGACTCTTCCATCCCGTCCAGACTTGCTTTGGCAAGGACCGGTGTTCCATCCTGCCTTTCGGGCTCATTGGTGACTACCCTGATTAATGCAAGGAAGTCGGCTTCTAGGGCCATTTATTATAGGATCTGGAGGTCCTATATTTCCTGGTGTGAAGCCAAAAGATGGCATCCTCGAAAGTATGTTATAGGAAAAATTCTTGCCTTCCTACAATTGGGGGTAGAAATGAAGCTAGCCTTGAGTGCCATTAAGGGTCAGATCTCGGCCTTGTCAGCATTTTTAACTCGGATAACTCAACCAGTCAGGCCGCTATTGTGCCCATCGGATTTGAATCTAGTTTTATCAGTCCTGCAAAGACAACCCTTTGAGCCTTTGCGCTATATTCCCTTGATCCTTTTGACAAGGAAGTTGATTTTTTTGGTTGCAGTAACTTCGGCAAGGAGAGTGTCAGAATTGGCAGCTTTTTCCTGTAAAGAGCCATACTTAATTATTCATAAAGACAAGGTGGTGTTGCGTCCTCACCCAACCTTTTTGCCTAAGGTAGTGTCCAGTTTTCACTTGAACCAAGATGTTTCCTTGTCTTCTTTGTTCCCAGAACCTCGCTCTGCGGAAGAAAAATTGTTGCATTCTCTATATGTGGTGAGAGCTGTCAGGATTTATCTGAAGGTGACAGCTCACATGCGGAAGACTGATGCTTTGTTTGTGTTGCCAGAAGGGCCCAAAAAAGGGCAGGCAGCGTCAAAATCAACTATTTCACAGTAGATTCATCAGGTTATAATTCAGGCTTATGGATTGAAAAGGGTTCCACCTTTTCAAATTAGAGCGCACTCTACCAGGGGAGCGAGTGCTTAATGGGCAGTGCGTCACCAGACTTCTATGGCTCAGACTTGCAAGGCCGCAACTTGGTTGTCAGTACATACATTTACTAAATTTTACCAGATGAATGTAAGGCGGCAGGAGGATGCCGCTTTTGGGCACAGTGTACTGCAGGCAGCAGTATAGGTCCTCACGTCTGATGGCGGTCTGCTTTGATATGTGTCTCCCTCCCCTCCGAGGCATTGCTTTTGGACATCCCACATAGTAATTACTCTGTGTCCCGTGATGTACAATAAAGAAAATAGGACTTTTAATACAGCTTACCTGTAAAATCCTTTTCTTGGAGTACATCAGAGGACACAGAGGTCCCTCCCCTCTTGCTGGGATATACATTGCTTTGCTACAAAAATGATGTATCTCCTGTATGGGAGGGGTTTAATAGAGGGGGACTTCCTGTCTTTGGGTGTGCCAGTGTCCATTTACCTATAGGTGGCGTATAATCCACATAGTAATTACTATGGCTGTTCTGTGTCCCGTGATGTACTCCAAGAAAAGGATTTTACAGGTAAGCTGTAATAAAAATGCTATTTTTTAAATCAGTGCAGCGCCGCAGATGCAGAGTCGCACCAATTAGGACAGTGCCATTGATGGCAATTGCCGCCAATTTGACATGTCAAAACGCATGTCAAAACGCTCCAGTGTGAACCAGGGCTAAAGGAAAATCACACATACTCACCATTGCCCGTACCATTGAATGTCATTCTGATCAGTGGAAATGGTCAACCAATGTCTTCTGGGAAACTGGCCCTTCTGGAGGTGTCACTCTCCTGGGTCCCCAACAACTCCTACATAATCCACCCCTGATATCATGTTAATGTAGGATACAGCAGTGGGGTGAGGATAGAGGAAGAATCCAGCGGGAGTTGTATTTTACTACCAATAAGAACAGCATTTGAAGGTACAAACAGGAGAAAGGGTGAGTATTTGTTCTGTTCTTTTATATGTAACACGATGTTTTTTATTTTTTAGCGACATAGTCAATCTAAGTCTAGCACTTTGGTATATTTTAATTGCTAAAATGCTGCTGGAAAATTAAGATATTGATGATATATAGATAATAAGATAATAAGCTGGACTGGAGCAAAAACACTGAGGTGCTCTATAGGAAGGGCCAGAGCCGCCTCTACTTTTACTTTTTGAGGAGACTGACGTACTTTAACATCTCCCGAATGATGCTGAAGATGTTTTATGAGTCTGTGGTGGCCAGCACTCTCCTGTTTGCAGTGGCATGCTGGGGCAGCAGGCTTAGGGTGTCCGACACCAACAGACTCAACAAACTGATTCTCAAGGCCAGTGATGTTGTTGGATTGGAATTGGAGTTTGGAGAGGAGAATGTTATCCAAGTTACGTTCTATCTTGGACAACTCCTCCCACCCACTCTACCAGTGGCGGCCCATCCATAGGGGGTGCCCGGGCGCCGCCCCCCAGGCAGTCACAAAAAAAAAATATATATATATATATATATATATATATATATATAACATTTTTTAAACATGGCCCTTTAAAAAAAAAAGTCCTAAAGTGCACTGTGGGTGCTGGACACAATACACTATAGGAAGCGACACTTCTATGCAATCACAAGATTGCAGACGCGTCGCTTTATTGGCGGGGTTTAGAGCTGCTTTGCGGCGCAATCCATTGCACCGAGAAGCATCTGCTGCATCTTTCAGTGTGAGAACAAAGTCACTTCCGGCAGGCTACAAAAAGATGGCCGCCATGAGGACTAATCCCCTTGTGTTCAGTGGAGAGGGGAGGCCCCTCTCCACTGAACACACGGAGAAAGGAGGGACTCCGCTGACGGGGACACAGATGTAAGGAGGGGCTCCACTGATGGGGACACAGATGTAAGGAGGGACTCCGCTGATGGGGACACAGTTGTAAAGAGGGGCTCTGCTGACGGGGACACAGATGTAAGGAGGGGCTCCACTGACGGGGACACAGATGTAAGGAGGGGCTCCGCTGATGGGGACACAGATGTAAGGAGGGGCTTCGCTGACGGGGACACAGATGTAAGGAGGGACTCCGCTGACGGGGACACTGATATAAGAAGGGGCTCCGCTGATGGAGACACAGATTTACGGAGGAGCTTCGCTGACGGTGACACAGATGTAAGGAGGGGCTCCGCTGATTGGGACACAGATGTAAGGAGGGGCTCTGCTGATGGGGACACAGATGGAAGGAGGGGCTCCACTGATGGGGACACAGATGGAAGGAGGGGCTTCGCTGACGGGGACACAGATGGAAGGAGGGGCTCCGCTGACGGGGACACTGATGTAAGGAGGGGCTCCGCTGACAGGGACACAGATGGAAGGTGGGGCTCTGCTGACGAGGACACAGATGTAAGGAGGGACTCCGCTGACGGGGAAACAGATGTAAGGATGGACTCCGCTGACGGGGACACAGATGTAAGGAGGGACTCCGCTGACAGGGACACATATGTAAGGAGGGACTCCGCTGGGGGCACCTGATGTAAGGAGGGAATCCGCTGGGGGCACCTGATGTAAGGAGGGACTCCGCTGGAGGCACCTGATGTAAGGAGGGACTCCACTGGGGGCACCTGATGTAAGGAGGGACTCCGCTGGGGGCATCTGATGTAAGGAGGGACTCCGCTGGGGGCACCTGATGTAAGGAGGGACTCCGCTGGGGCACCTGATGTAGGGAGGGACTCCGCTGGGGGAAGCTGATGTAAGGAGGGACTCTGCTGGTGGCACCTGATCTAAGGAGGGACTCTGCTGGGGGCACCTGATGTAAGGAGGGACTCTGCTGGGGGCACCTAATGTAAGGAGGGACTCTGCTGGGGGCACCTGATGTAAGGACGGACCCCGCTGGGGACACCTGATGGCATCTGGTGGCAGGCGACGTGGCAGGTGACCCGCTCAGGGCTTCCACTGATTTTGCATTATGGTGAGTTGAATGATTTAATTTTATATTACAATGTATTAATAGAAATAATGCGCTGCAATCATCCTGACACCATAACAACCAGGGTGCTGGGATGATTGAAGTGCTAACACCAGGTGTTTGGAGTATCTTTATCTGCATTCTAGAATACACATATTTTTATTGTTGTGTAGGATCTGGGCCTGCTATCCCTCCCTCTCTCTCCCTCTACCTCCATCCCTCGTTCATCTCAGACGCTAACCACACCACCTTAGAGCCATGCCCACTATTTTGCTGAAACCACGCCCATTTTCACCAAGTGGGAGGGGTAAAAAAGGAAGGGTGTGGTCTGGCGCCCCCCATCCTAAAACTTCACCAGCCGCCACTGCACTCCACAATACGCTGGTCAGTCTGAGGAATACCATCAGTGACAGATTATTACACTCACAATGCACCACAGAGCGACACAGGAAATCATTTTTGCCTGTGGCGATCAGGATATATAATTCTTTTCTGTGAGGGCTGGAGATGAAGATTTAATTCTGGTTGGTTACAATCGGGATTTTGTGTTGTTCTTATAGTATGTTGGTATTGTGTTGGTTATTATCTGGGGTGGTGTTAGAGAAAGTGGTGTATTATTTGTATTTGGTAGTTTGCCTGTTATTTTAATCTGTGTTATTTATTCTGTGTTGTATTTTAATTGTATGGATGTTTTATTTGTAGTGTAGTTTTAATTTTGTTATTTGGTGTTAATGGCTGTTATTGGTAATTTTGTTGTGTCTTTGCATCTTGTTCAGTCTATTGTTGTGATCTTGTGTTGTCTTTTTTAAGTGTGTCTGTGTCGTAACAATTTCCCAATTTCCCTTTGGGATTAATAAAGTATTCTGTATATCTTATTGAAATAATGTAAAAGAGTAGCATCATAATTTTATTAACTTACCTGCTGTTCAAAGCACTCTTATGGTTTAGATTTCTCAAGGTATCTTTGAGAGTGACAAATAATAATAAGTAATATCTACGACTTTATGTTGATTATTTAAATTAAAATTTGCTAACATCATCATCTGAAGAGGATACATAAAACAACAGCTGCATGCCCAGCAAAATGCTTATTTCAAAATGTGCTAAATGAATTAATGCTCTGACACCATAATGCACTTAAATTACCAGGAGGTCAGTGCAGTAATGTACTAGAGTACTGGATAATATGATATATGCATCATTTACTTATAATATTCTTTTTTTTCAAGTTTTTTGTTTCCCAGCAGGCAGAGTGGTATTTTTAAGGCTGCATTTACAATGGATGTTTTTTAGTTTGGTTAACACATGTTTTTTTTTCATGTATGTGAAGGCCTCTTGAGCCCCTCGGGAAAGAGAGCCCTGACTGATGGGGGCATGGCCAGGGAGGAGTTAAAGTAAATTTGGCTCACTCGGGATTGGTACAAGAAGGGACAGGGGTTGGGCCTGAGCTCAGGAGTTTGGCACCCCAGGGGATTATGGTCCTTTTCGGATGAAAGCATGGAAGAGCTCGGACCTGACCCTGCGGCTCCAGCTATGGACACGGATCACCTCCTAGCTAAGGTCCGTGAGCTGGCTCTCAGGGGTCAGGCTGACTGGCTCTTTGCCCTCTTATCCCCTGGGGTGCCTTCTCCTGCTCCTTCCACTGCCCCTTCCCCTGTTCCCCCTCCTGAGATGGCTGGACACAGGGCCCGCAGATGTGCCGCCTGCCTTCTCGCCTCAGCCCCAGCCCCTCCGCGGCCTCTTACTGCCCCCCTCCTCCTCTCCCCCTCCATTCATCCCCGGCTCGGGTTCCCAGGGCTTCACTCGCAAGAAAGCGGGGGTCGGCCGCCCGCTCTCGGCGTGCCCCCCCTCGGCGGTCCCCTTCTTCTTGCCTCCAGACCGATGCGCGCCCCCCCCCCCGGTGTCCCCGTTCTCGTAGCCCCCGCTCGGCAGCCCCCCCTCCCCTTCCCAGAGTCTGGCGCGAGGCCGGAGCCGGAGCACTCCATCCCTCGGTCTCGCGTGATGTGGTACCTGCTTCCGCCCCTGCAGCCAGCGGGGGGGGCGGCGGGTGTGCGACCGCTCCGTTCCTCGGCCAGGTTGTCATCTCGTAGAGTGACTGGTAGGAGCCAGAGCCGTTCGCATGCTCCGGCGGCTTCGTGCGCGGCGGATCCCTCGGCTGGCGCTGCGGAGCGGGGCCGGCTCCCCCTAGCGGCCAGTTTACTCCCTGCGCCTAGTGTTTGAACTGGCCCGTGCATCAGGCACAGTGTGCCTGTGACCAGCACCCCCCTGCGCCCGTGAGGGTGGGGGGGTGATCAGGCTACAGGCAACCCCATGGAGGCATATGGGCACGGGCTGTATCCCCATCCCCCTGCGCCCGCCTGGGCGGGGTCTCAGCCGGCCCCTGGATTTTCCGGCCAGGGTGCTTCGCAGAGGATGACCCCCTCAGCACCCGGCTGGGTAGGGGGTAATTCCTCCCAAGGCAATTACTGCAACGTCGTTGGGCGAACGCAATGTCCCCCTGCGCCCTCATGGGCGGGGTCTCAAACGGCTCCTGGGCCATCAGTAGCGGGCTTATCCCAGATTAGGACCCCCTCTGTGCCCGGACGGGCAGGGGACAGGCTCCATTCCCAGGCTGGGCCACGCCACGTCACTTCCCGGGTGGGGTATGCCCCCTCTGCGCCCGGCAGGGTGGGTGCGGGCTTGTCGGCCTTCGCAGATACCATTTCCCCTCCACCCCGTGCCCACTGCCGCCCTCCTGCGCCCAGATGGGCAGAGGACGTGCGGGTGACTCCCCTAACGTCGCTGGGGCTTGACCCCCCCTACACGGTTAACCTGGCGGGTCACACCAGTCTCCCCGCGCCCGGCTGGGCGGGAGACCCGGGCTCCGGATCCGGGCTGGCAGCAGCTTCCGCCCCGGATCAGCCGGCCAGAGTCCATAGACGCTCCTGTACCTGCGCAGCCGCTGCCCTCGGCCAGGGGGACTCTTCCGTGTCAGTGGCGGGACCTCCGCCCTTGGATCTCTCCATAGGCCGGGACGGCCCTAACGAACACGGCCCGTTGATCCTCACGTGCTGGCTGTTTCAGTCTTCAGTCTGCCGGAGTCGTATCGGACACCGATTCGCCAGTTGATCGCTCATCATCGACGATGTCCCCAAGGATCAGTGAGTATGATTGTGAACTGATTTGGGGTAGGTCGGTTGATGATTCCGTATCGGGCCCTGAAGACCGCATAGCGTTGGTTGTAAAATCGGTTCTCTCTAGCATGGGTGTTTCGGGCGCGGTGCCAAATCCTCCCCCTCCTCCCGGAGGGGCCTTGTGGGCAGTAGCGCCCACTGGTACCCACATACCGGAGGAGACGAAGGAAAAGATCTGGCGACGAGAATTCGTTGATTTCCTTGCTCTAGTACCGCCGGATAGGGAAACGGTAGACAAATCTCGGCAGGTAGACGTTGCATCACAGGGCGATAAAGTCAAACAGCTTCCTAGGACTTTCGGGAACTGGCTGCAGGGTTTCTGTACCTACGCGGGAGTGCTCTGCGAGCGTTTCCCGGAGTTGGCGACTTCATTGTTCTGCTATCTGGACCTCATTTGGGGGGCGTACAAAGTTTACGGGGGTCAGTGTTGGTTCCAGTATGACACAATTTTGGCAAAAGATGGTGGCGCGGAAAGAGCTTCGCTTTGACTGTCAGGATGGTAGCCTGTGGTTGTTGCTCATGTGCCCCCACAGGCCTTCGTCCTTTCAGTCCGCGGTCAGCGCTCCTCAATCCGGAGCATCAGCCGCTTCCAAAAAAGGTATGTGCTGGCTTTTCAATGAAAGCCACTGTAAATGGTACTCCGCCTGTCGCTTCAGGCATGAGTGCTCCGGTTGTGGGGGCGCACACCCCGCCAGCCGGTGTTTTAGGAAGGGTAGACAGCCGCTTCCCAGAGCGGGAGCTAAGACTGACCTTCCTAAGCTGGAGGACGCCGATGAACGTCTTAGAGATGCTTCCCTGGCTAGACCGGTACCCCCTTCATAGGGAGGCCCTGATCCTGAAGGATGGCCTGGATAGAGGTTTCTGGATCCCTTTTTCCCCGTCGGACGCCCCTACCATGTCTTCAAATTTGAAATCGGCTGTGGAATTCGAGTCCGTAGTGGCCAAAAAGCTCCAGAAGGAGCTGGAAAAGGGGCGCATGGTGGGCCCCTTCGATCTTCCCCCATTCCACAACCTGCGGGTGTCCCCGCTCATGGTGGTCCCAAAAAAGGCGAGTGGTGAATTTTGTTTAATTCATCACTTATCCTACCCTTCTGGCTCTTTGGTTAACGACGGAATCGATCGCAAGGAATCTTGGGTACACTACGCGTCATTTGATAAGGCTCTTCACCTCGTTAGGACAGCAGGGCGGTCCGCTCTGTTGGCAAAAGCGGACATTGAGTCTGCTTTTCGCCTTCTTCCGGTCCACCCGGACTGTTTCCACCTCCTGGGTTGCTACTTTCAAGGAAGCTATTTCTTCAATATGTGCCTGCCTATGGGTTGCGCCATTTCGTGTTATTTCTTTGAGTTATTCAGTAGCTTCCTTGAGTGGGTAGTCACCCAGGAGGCTGGGTTTCAGTCCCTGCTGCACTACTTGGACGATTTCCTTTTCGTGGGCCCCGCGGGCAGTGTCAATGCCTGCTCTCTGTTTTTCAGGATGTTTGTCGGCGTTTCGCCGTCCCACTGTCCGCGGACAAAACCGAGGGTCCGGTAATGGTATTGTCTTTTCTGGGGATTGAGATTGACACAGTGGCTATGGTCTTTCGTCTGCCGAGGGAGAAGCTGACCAAGCTTCTATCCTTGGTTCGTTTGGCGAAAGGGGCAAAGAAACTGCAGCTGAAACAGCTACAATCTTTGCTGGGACACCTAGTATTCGCCTGTAGGGTCATACGCATGGGGAGAGCCTTTTGCAGGCACCTGTCCTGGGCCACGAAGGGTGTTACGGCCCCTCACCACTACATTCGGATCACCAAGCCGATTTGGGGATTTGGCTAACTTTTTTGCAATCTTACAACGGTCAGTCTTGTTGGTTGCGGGAGGAGGTACCGAACTCACAGCTGGAGCTGTACACTGATGCGGCAGGCTCCTGTGGTTTCGGTGCTTTCTTTCGGGGGGAGTGGCCTGCGGAATGTTGGCCGGCCTCATGGGCCCGCATGGACTTATTGCGCAATCTCACCCTTTTGGAGCTTTTTCCGATCATCGTAGCTGTGGAGCTTTGGGGTGAACAGTTGCGCAATCACCAGGTAATCTTCTGGTCGGACAATATGAGTGTAGTGCAGGTAGTGAACAAGCAATCGGCCAGTTCCCCTCCGGTGGTTTCGCTGTTGCGTTTTTTAGTTTTAAGATGTTTGCATTTTAACATTTATATTAAGGCGAAACACGTTCCTGGAGTTTCTAACGATATTGCCGATGCTCTTTCCCGCCAACAGTTTCCTCGTTTTCGCTCCTTGGCTCCATCGGCTTCGCTGGAAGGCCTCCCCTGTCCGGCCCACTTATGGAACCTCGTTTCCAGGGATTGCTAGAGCTGCTTCGGTCGTCTCTTTCTCCGCGAACATGGGCGTCGGGTATGGCACGAGTGGTTCCAAGTGAGTTCTCTATTTCTTCTCCGGATGATAGTCGTTTGGTTTTATTCACTTACCTTGTCCAGTTACAAGAAAAGGGTGTGTCGGTTTCCACTGTCTCTTCTGCCATGTCTGCCCTATCCTTTTGGTTCCAACTCCTGGGGTGAGAGGATGTCACAAAGCTTTCCCGGTACGTCGGATATTGCGAGGCTGGAAACGCATCACACACCTTCCCGATTCCAGGCGCCCTATTTCCCTTCAGATCTTATCGGACATCTTGGCTATGTTGCCGGAGGTATGCTCATCTGAGTTCGAGACCTTACTTTTTCGGGTGGCTTTTTCGTGGGCGTTTTTTGGGGCTTTTCGCATCAGGGAATTAGTTGCAAAATCCAGGTCGTCCCCCGGGGGTATTCGGTCGGAGGACGTTTCTTTGTCGGAGTGCAGCGTCACGGTTTTGTTGCGCTCATCCAAGACCGACAGTTTTGGTAGGGGCCGCCGAGTGGTGCTGCACCACTGTGGCGGCCCATTTTGCCCAGTGTCACTGGCCTTTCCGTTTGTTTCTGCGCGCCCCCCATCCCCCACGTTTTTAGTGCATGCTGACTCATCCTCGCTGAGTCGGTTTAAATTTTTGAGGGTTTTTTCGTTTTTGTCTTGAGGCCTTAGGCTTACCTGTGGGCAACTTCTCGACCCATTCGTTTCGTATAGGCGCTGCTACCGCCGCTTCAGGTTTGGGGTTTTCCGATACGGAACTTCAGCGACTGGGGAGATGGGAGTTGTCTCGTTTCTCACTGTATGTTCGCCCTCATCTTTTGTGTTACATTTCAGGTTTTCCCCCAGCTCAAATATGGATACTGGGTGATTCATTTTTCTTCTGGGCTGCTCGTCGTGCAGAGATCCGCAATTACGGCAAAAATCTGGGATTTTCATCCGACGTGGCAAGAATTTGCTGGCTTGGCCTACGCGGGTTGCGTTGGCATCAGGTCTTGACAGAATGTTGGCAGCTCCGTGCCCGTGTGTCAGGTCATATTATCCTCGTTGTTCACGTTGGCGGGAATGATGTTGGGTACACCCGGTCCGTGGATCTCATTGCTGCAATAAAAAGCGATATTGCTCAGTGTTTTGCAATTTTCACCAGCATGACTTTTGTCTGGTCCCGAAATTGTTCCTCGCTCAATATGGGCGAGAGAAGTCCCTGGCCCCTGCTTGGAGAATTTTCGCAGAAAGGTCAATGTTCAGGTGTCCAAATTTGTCCGGAGGATCGGGGGGGTTGTGGTCCGTCACAGAGATTTGGAAGGGAACAACACTGACTTGCTGAGGAGGGATGGTGTTCATCTCAACGAGATTGGTATGGACATCTTTAACCTGGGACTTCAGAGAGGGGTGGAACAGGTGCTGGCTGCGGTGGGACACCCGTCAGTAGCTTACTGACTGGCGGGTGGCGGTTTTGGTGACCTTGCCAGCAAATATGGAAGCTTTTTTATGCCCTGATGGTAATTGGGAGATTGACGGCCGGTCCGGCACTTATGGTAAGGACAGGCCCCTCCTTCATCTCCCTTTTACATTTGGAGTTGAGTGCTCACAGTGCAACTGTGACTGGCACGGTTTAAATATTTAATGTTATGTTTGAGTTAAATAAAGCTGTGGCCTTGCCCTTTCCAACGTTAATGGTGGTATGTGGTTTTTTATTGGATGGGAAGAAGGGGTAAGGTATGATAAGTGGTCATGGTAAGTTGGATGGGACCTGGGCTTATTGCACCTCAGCAGTCATGAAGGCCTCTTGAGCCCCTCGGGAAAGAGAGCCCTGACTGATGGGGGCATGGCCAGGGAGGAGTTAAAGTAAATTTGGCTCACTCGGGATTGGTACAAGAAGGGACAGGGGTTGGGCCTGAGCTCAGGAGTTTGGCACCTCAGGGGATTATGGTCCTTTTCGGACGAAAGCATGGAAGAGCTGCCCACCCTCCCGCCCTATTTTTGATGGTATGTCACAGCGTGTTGCGGTTTTGGTGACCTTGCCAGCAAATATGGAAGCTTTTTTATGCCCTGATGGTAATTGGGAGATTGACGGCCGGTCCGGCACTTATGGTAAGGACAGGCCCCTCCTTCATCTCCCTTTTACATTTGGAGTTGAGTGCTAACAGTGCAACTGTGACTGGCACGGTTTAAATATTTAATGTTATGTTTGAGTTAAATAAAGCTGTGGCCTTGCCCTTTCCAACGTTAATGGTGGTATGTGGTTTTTTATTGGATGGGAAGAAGGGGTAAGGTATGATAAGTGGTCATGGTAAGTTGGATGGGACCTGGGCTTATTGCACCTCAGCAGTCACGTTTTCTTGCATGTTGTAAGTAACTCCATCCATGGGAAATTGTAGATCAACAGATGTAAATGAAATATGCAGGATTTTTGTTCACTGACACACCCTAATACATGCAAAACTTTAAAGGGGAAGTCCACTCTAACACTAAAATCTCTACATCTACAGACATCCACAATCTAAGACTAACCTATCTAGCCCTGTAAAGAAGAAATCGCTATACATGTCCAGAAATGGTAGATTTGTCTTAGGTATCCAGAGATGGTGCATCTTCCATATGTATCCAGAAATAGAGAATCTTCCACAGGTAAGTATCGATGAAGCATTGTTTATAAATATCCAGAAATAGCTGAGCTTAAAATGATTGTAAAGGCTCATTTTTTTTTTCTATTTAAAATAGGCTTCTCCTCACTTCAGATAACCCCCTAGGAAAAGCGATCTCCCGGGTTACCTTGCGGGCATGCTCCCGAGTCCAGCATTCGGCCTCCATAGACACGAATGCTGGACTCGGCCCTGCCCCCCCGGTGTCGGCGTCATTAGATTTGATTGACAGCAGCAGGGGCCAATGGCTGCGCTGCTATCAATCTATGAAAATCAAGAGCCGGGACCCTGTGCAGAGAGGGACAGCGTGTCTCCGGCGTGGAAATTATGGGGTTCGGGTAAGTAAAAGGGGGGGGGCTGGATGGCCAGTCACTGCCAGAAGTTTTTTCACCTTAATGCATAGGATGCAATAAGGTGAAAAAACATGAGAGTTTACAACCCCTTTAATAGGTATACAGAGATTAAGTATATTTCATTTGTATGCAGAGATAGAGCATCACCCATAGGTATCTAGATAAGAACCAGAAAGAGTAATGCCCCGTACACACGATCGGACATTGATCAGACATTCCATGGATTTTTTCAGACGGATGTTGGCTCAAACTTGTTTTGTCTACGCAAGGTCGCACAAAGTTGTCGGAATTTCCGAAGTTTGGTGAGAGATGATTCACGCTTTTTCAGACTCGTGTTTTTCAGATCGTTTTCTGCTGTTCAGTTTGTGCTTGTGGGTTTGTATCTGGTCTTCAGTGCGTGCAGCCAGTTACCCTTGACTGTGTCATTGTGTTCTTGTTCGTTCGTTACTGATTTTCAGGTCGCTCTTCACAGGCCTTGCTGTTCTTCAGTGCGTTCTGTTACTTCGTTCTGAGCAGCCGACCGTTTTCTAGCCATGTTGCGTGTACGTACTCATCGTAGAGTTCGTGCTGTGCGGGGGCTTTTGTGTTGGGGTCCTTACTTTGACACAAGCCTAGTCCATGAACAGGGTGGGGAGGAGTTCATGGACCAAGAATTGGTTGCTCCAGCGTGACCAGTTCTGTCACATACCTTTGCTCCGTGAGATCCGTTAGAATAATCCTGACGATTTCAGGAACTTTCTCAGGATGACGGACCCCGTCTTTCTTTTGTTGGCTTTGCTGACCCCCTATATCAGCAGGCAGGATACCTGCATGAGGCAAGCCATCACTCCGGAGCAGAGGCTAGTCGCCACCCTGCGGTACTTGGCGACGGGGAGAAGCCTGAAGGACCTTAAGTTCTCGACAGGCATCTCCCCCCAGACTCTGGGGATCATTATCCCGGAGACCTGTTCTGCCATCATCCAGGTCCTGCAGAAGGAGTATATTAAGGTAAGATTTATCCTTTAACATCACATTTTATTGTATTTAATGTTTGTTAATATATTGTATTTCTTTCCTCATTCCTTAATTACCATGATTGTAATATGCTGTGAATGTCCTCTTTGTCCTCATGCATGCTGGTTTTTTTTTTTGTCCTTCATACATATTTGCCTTCGCTTACCTCCCCAGCATGCTCTCCTGGGCCTATATTCACCTCGTGTAGTCACTTAACAGTGTATTTTGTCAGCTCCATAGTAGTGCTTTACCCTAAATACCCCCTAAAATAAATTGTGATTTGTGCTTTAAGTTCAGGCAGAGTGCCAGAGTGTTTTTTTTAGGTCCCAAAATCATTTGGAACCCTCCCTCCCCCCAACTGCTAACTCAGCTGATACCAATCCTCTATCTGCTGACTTTGCCAAACTCATACACACTATACCCACCTCTTTTGTGGTTAGATTTATGGATGAATTCCCCAAAGCATGTAGTGCAAGGGCCTGCCTGAATACTTTCAAATGGTACTTTTTTAAGTTTCTGTATCCTATTATTATCTTGATAGGTAATAGCAGAATGTAAAAATGTGCTAAAATGTGTATAGTGTGTATTTATCTCTTTGTATTATGACACGTCTTACCTGTCCATTGGGCTGCCAATAATGTAAGTAAGGAGGGGCTGGTCAAAGTAATACACATTATTTAGGCATTCATCTCTCAATGAAGTGGAGAGGGTTACCTGTTCAAAACATCTCCCCCCCATCCCCATAAAATTTATAAAATGGCTCATGAGAGGGGGGGGGAGAATCTGATAGGTGGACCTTATACCTTTATCTTTAAATACTCCCTAAAATAAATGTAATACTGATGTTGGCCAAGAATGTTTGTGTCTAATCTGCTTTCCATGTTTATGTGCAAAATTAATAATTTTTTATTCTTGTTTGATTCCACAGTTTCCTTCCAACCCACAGGAATGGCAGACTGTGGCCTCCCACTTTGCCCAGTGGTGGGACTTTCCTAACTGCGGGGGAGCAATTGATGGGAAACACTTCCACATCGTCCCACCACACAACTCGGGGTCATACTATTACAACTACAAGGGGTTCAATAGTATTGTGATGTTGGCGGTGGTGTTGGCTACTTACGAGTTCCTGTATGTGGACGTGGGGATGAACGGCCGGATGTCAGATGGTGGAGTCATCGCGCAGACGGAGTTCTACAGGCGTCTCCAGAATGGCAGTTTGGGCTTACCACCTCCAGAAGACAATGCGGAAGGACTCCCATTCGTCTTCGTTGCGGATGAAGCATTTGCACTGGGGGACCATCTTATGTGGCCATTGCCTATGAGGACCCTCACCCCGAACCAGAGGGTTTTTAATTACTGACTGGCCAGAGCCAGAAGAGTGGTGGAGAACACATTTGGAATAATGGCCAGCCGGTTCCGCCTATTTCTTACACCGATACACATGGCGGAGTATAAACTCAATCACATCATGCCTGGCTTGCTGTGTTCTCCACAACTTTTTAAGGAGAAATTCTGTGAACTATGCTGGCTCAGTTGGGCCTGAATCCGGAATTAATCTCAATGAACCAACCCTGACGGCACTTGAAGCTGGCCGTCCTGGCTTTGCCCCCCAGAGTGCCCGTGAGGTCTGTCTAAGATACATGGAATATTTTGCGGGTAGGGGGGCCAACAATATGCCAGACAATGTTTGAGACATTTTTTAAATAAAAAAAAAAATTAACTACTAAAATATTTGCTGACATGTACTGCTTGTGTTTCTTGTAGCTGACCCTGACTGAAATTTGGGGAGTCCTGAAAATGACATGATTGTGTAACATTAGAAAGCACTGTTGGGTGTTATTTACTAAAGGCAAAGACGCTTTGCACTACAAGTGCACTTGAGACTGCACTGAAACTGCACTTGTAGTGCAAAGTGGATTTGCCCTTAGTAAATAACCCCCATTGTCACAGAAAACACCAATTTTACCACACAAAAAGTTTAGGAGCAATAAAAGAAGAAGCCACACATTGTTGATTATCAATCTTTTTAATACAAGCACAATCACATGTGCATTTATAAAAGGTTTTTAAAACAAACCAACATGTTTGTTGTATAACAATTTTTTTGTTCACATTAGTAAAAGTAGAAATGTCCATTTAAGGTAAAACAGGCATGTTTAAAACAAACAAGAAATACACAAATCTGGAACTTACAAAGTTCAACTTTTATAGAAATTGAAGGCGATATCAGACATGGGTATTTATAAACTGTGCTTGATATTGCGTTCAGATGGGGTGAAGTCACCCCTGGAAAAGCCAAATTTTGAGGATGCACACAAATTGCCGAATGTCAACATGTGCTAGCTGCCATCACGGGGGATCAAGGGACGTGTTTTGGGGGTGCAAGCCCTTCCTCTCAGCTACTTTATTATTGAGGAAGGGGTTGGACCACCAAAACGCATACATTGATCTCCCATGATGGCAGATAGTACATGTTGACACACTGTGTGCATCTTCAAAATTTGGTTTTTCGACAATATGTCAAAAAATGAGAAAAATATTTTCTGTCAAAAAAGCACAACTAAGTAAGGGATTTTGAGGGGTTTTAAACTTTCCCTAAAACATTAATGATGTTCTTCATTTTGTTTTGAACTTCATTGATGTTTTGCTTGATGTTTTCCAAGTCCCTATTACACCCCATGATCTCCCCGATCAGGATCTGGGCACTTTCACTGGTGAAATGACCTTCATCCACAACATCACAATCACCTAAAAATATAGACAAAAAAACACCATGCCGGCATCCATCTCTTACCTGAGCCTGTCGTCGCAGACACTCACCTGTTGTAGTGACTATTTTGATTACGTCTCCCTTCTCCTCCTCCTGTTGGCTTTGGGGGATTTCAACTTCTTCATGAGGTGGGGGGGTCTGTGGTCTCCTCTGATGAGTGGTGTCCTTCGAGTCTTTTCTCCCCTATGTTAAAAAAAATAGGTATATTTAGCACAGATATTTGATGGCAGAAATAGGAATATGAAACGTTGCTTGGAAGTGGGGTACAATTGTCTATTTTGGCAGAGTTACAAGATGAATAAATATTTTTTCACTTTGTCAAGCTTGCATACTCACCTGTTTTGTATAAGCTTCACAGATGGAATCACCCCTATAGTATACACTGGAGCACCTGTGTGGGCCCCCTAATAAAAAGGGTGTTCTGGTGTCCCACAGTAGTGCTCCAGCGTCCAGATGTGTAAACAACTGCTGAGTGTCCTCTCCTTACACAGAATCTAGTTTGCATTTCATTCTAGTTACAAACCCATCTAGACAACAAACTTATTTTAAGAGAAGTAGGCGAGCAAAAATGTATTGAAATACATCTGGCCAAAACATGGTGTTTTCTAGGCCGAACAAACAATGTTTCCTACGAACGAATAATGTGTCCATGTACATGAAAGTTGCCATTTTAAACTACAACAGTAAAGAAAAGCACATGGAGCAGCACGAATGTTCTAAAAATAACGAATAAGAACACAGGACAACTACTTACTTTTTTGCAGCACTCTCCTGATCCTTCTATACTGATCGTGCTCCCTTAATTTGAGGTCCGACAACTGTTTCCGGAGTTGATCCTTGGATTGTCGTACCCCAAAATTCTTCTGCAGACTCTTCACAACTTTCACCATGATCTTGGCCTTTCTGATATTGGGGTTGGGGTAAGGTACATACTTCCTGTCATAGTCGGCCCTCTTCAGGATGTCCACCATCTCCAACATCTTCCCAAATAACATATTTGAGGCCTTAAATCATCTCCTCTGGGATCGGGACGTTTCTGGCTCCGGGCTTTCCTCCTCCTCCTCGTTGCTGTAATTAGAACGCACCTGCTCTGTCTCCGCCATGTGCTCTTCCCCACTGCGCCGAACGAGAAGGGGCGGGGAGTAGACTAGAAAGAACGTCAGGGGCGGGCGGAGTTTCACGCATGCGCAGTGTATATAAAGCGTAAAACGCGTGCGTAGTACGTATGATCTGTGAGCGGAGGAAGGGGTATCGGAAGCGCCGATCGTGATAACGAAGGTAACATATAAACTTGGGCCTATACTGCTTAGAAATTGAGGCCTATATTGGGACAAGATTAAGAGACTTTAGCCTGACATTAGGGTTTGTCTTGTGTTGTGTCTTGCAGAGAAAATGGATATATTGAAGGATCAGGACTTTATCCCCATATTTATTGATCTGTCCAGGGAGATGCCCTGTCTGTGGCAGATAAACCACCCCGATTATAAGAACCAAACAAAGAGGAAGGCAGCGCTGGATCAATTGCTGGAATTTGTGAAGCCGGTGATCCCCACGGTAGACATCACCTATTTGAAGATTGGTGGCACGAGGAGCACTTAGCACTTATCTAAGGGAGCACAAGAAGGTCCAGGATTTCCAGAGATCAGGAGCTACAGATGACATTTATGTCCCCAGGCTGTGGTACTATGACAGACTGCATTTTCTGGCAGGCCAGACTGAACCCAGGCCAGCACTCTCCACTCTTCCTTCCACACTTTCTTCCCCCCAGCTGAGGCTATTTTGGAAGGCTACTGAGGCCCTCAGAATACCCCACAGTGTTGAAGAGGATTTTGCTGACCTAACAGCATGCAAAATGCAGCAAATGGAGGAGGGCCAATGCCTCTTATGTGAGTTTCTCATTTTAGAAGCTCTAAATAGGGGGTTGAGGGGCCAACTCACATGCCAAAGCCACATTTGTGAGCTCACCCATGGTCCTCCTCCTCCTCCTCCAGGTCCTCCTCCTCCTCCTGCCACACCTCCAACACCAGAGCCACAGCCTTGAAGGAAGCATGTAAGGAAGACCAGAGAGTGATGACCTGGGTTCAGTCTGGTCTGGAAAAAGATGCAGGCTCTTGTATGACCACAGCCTGGGGACATGTATGTCATCTGCTGCTGTTCATGATCTCTTGGACTTCTGGACCAGATTGTACTCCCTTATATATGGACTCCTCAGGCCACCAATTTTGCTGAAAAATAATTGATGTCTGCCCTGGGGGCCAAAGGCTTCACCAATTTCTGATGTTTATCCACCGTTGCCTTCCTCTTTGTTTGGTTATAAGCCCTTAATAAAGGATTTTTTTTTCAATTATACTCGCCTATGTGTGTTTTCCTTCAAAAAGGACAGTTTGTTTGCGAGGAGGCAGGTACATTTCAAAAATACAATGTGAAATTATATAGCAAAAAATGGGGTTGTGACCTGTCCACTTATTTTTATAAGAGTGCACCAACATGCCTCCATCCCAATGGATACAGAGAAAGCAGAGAGTGAAGGCGGGACTTTGTGTGAGGCATGTTGGTGAATGTATCCACATTGAAAAAAATATGTTATAGTGAAATGTCTGGGGCAAATCCTGTACATAATAATGTTATTCACAGAAAATATTGCAGGGTAATACTGGTATAAAATTTAATAACATAGATTTAAAACTAAGTACAATCGTAAATGGACACGTTTTTAACCACCATGGAGCATATTGTAAACAGTTAATGAACAGACATAATTCAATTACTAATTGTACAGTTACAGAAAAGAATACATTGTACAATAAAATATTGTATGCATCAATAGTTATTAACTCTACGCGTTTCTTGGCTTGTAACCAATCATCAGGAGTCCGATGCAATTTGGCTGCATTAAAACAATAACCGTCTGTTATTGAACCGAGGTATGAAGGAAAAAGACATTAGGGATGCAAAT
The DNA here is from genome assembly GCF_042186555.1 of Aquarana catesbeiana. Taxonomy (NCBI): domain Eukaryota; kingdom Metazoa; phylum Chordata; class Amphibia; order Anura; family Ranidae; genus Aquarana; species Aquarana catesbeiana. The sequence goes on along the minus strand of NC_133326.1, from coordinate 490,435,217 downwards.
AGCTGATATACTCACAAATAATGCATTGGTCAGTAATGACCCATACATTAGAGTGCAACGTTGATTCGGGTCCACTAAATCTCCCCCGGGGTTGAGGCAGAGAGCAAGCCCCAAGAAACCGTCAGCTACCATCAATATGGCCAAAGCACCCACGGGGGTCGCCAGGCAGAGACAAATACCGAGGCCCAAAAAAACAGAGGAAAAACTGTGGAGATAAAAGAGGAGAAGTGTGAGAGGTAACCCTGAATGTAAGGGGTAGAGAGTAAATGTAGAGGGAAAAACTACGGTGAAGAGCCAAAGAGTGAGTGAGTGTCCGTGTGTGAATAGAAGCCAGGAGCAGAAGAGAAGTGTGGAGGTGTGGGTGGAATGAGGTGTTAGTGCATCTAAGGAAGCCACTGCTGATGTCAGTGGAGCGGTGTGGAGGTGTGCAAAGAGATTACCTGTGATGAGACTGCCGGACCAAGCTACATGCCACAAAGAAAACATGGCGAAACCTCGAGGTACCCAGCCAGTGACAGCCGTTATAAGGCCGCGGGCCAGGGGCGTGCTCACACCAGCGTCATGAAGAGACGTAATGACGCGACGGGGGGAGCGGGGGGAGGTGCAGCCAAGGAACACATGCGGCCGCCTCCCAACCCCGCAGCGCCAAAGCACAAGATGGTAATACACTGAAAATCTCGCTACGCGGTAGCCAGCGGCACCGCTAGCAGGACGTGGAGAGCATGACGCCGATGCGCCAAGGTCAAGACCCGCCCCCGTCAGTGGTAGGACGGGTGACAGGTCATGAACTGGACGCATCGCAACCCCGGGGGATAGATCAGATGGATCCCAGCACCAACGTGATTGGATGAGACTGTAGTGAAGAATAAAATATTATTAAAGGAAGAGAAAAAGGGAAAAAGGGAGAGAAAAAAAAGGAAAAAAGGCTAAGCAAGAGATACAAGAGCAAATAGTCTCTGCCTTGAATTAGATCAATTGGCAAGGACAGTAACACAATAGACACAAAATCTTGCACTGAATTACATCAATATGCAAAAAAGTGTAAGATATAAATTATAAACAGCTTTAGCCCTGAATTGAATCAGTATATTGTCTGACTAAAGGGAAACAACAAAAACAAAAAATAAAATAAAAATAGAAATAAACTTAAAGATAAAAAGAAAAAACAAACAGAAAACAGCTTTAGCCCTGAATTGAATCAGTATTTGTCTGACTAAAGGGAAACAACTAAGACACAAATTTTTAGCCCTGAATTGAATCAGTGTTTGTTTGACTAAAAGGAAACGACTAGGACAGAGAAAACAGGAGAAATATTATAGTGTTCTAGATGGTATCAATGGAATTAGATAGGCTATAGTAATACTAATCCTATATAGCGTTTAAGAAAAAAAAAACAGAAAACAAACTAATTTTTACACTGATAGGATCAGTGTATGGCTGATTGAGTATATATATATAAAGTAATTATACGACTCTTGCACTGAAATTAATCAATGAACAAGAGGGGGATCGTGGGTCTCTATAAAGTAAAAAATACTCGAGAAAAAAGAAAAAGCAATAAAATTAAAAATGGATAGTATAAGAGAGTAAGAATTAATGGAAAAAAGAATAAAGATGGGTTAACATGAAATATTTGGAGAGTAAGCTAGAGCTGGTATGTGTAGAACTGAAAGGTGGATTAATCAGGCCACAGGAAACAGGTGTCTGCCACCCTGGTAATCGTATAGCAAAAAATGGGGTTGTGACCTGTCCACTTATTTTTATAAGAGTGCACCAACATGCCTCCATCCCAATGGATACAGAGAAAGCAGAGAGTGAAGGCAGGACTTTGTGTGAGGCATGTTGGTGAATGTATCCACATTGAAAAAAAATATGTTATAGTGAAATGTCTGGGGCAAATCCTGTACATAATAATGTTATTCACAGAAAATATTGCAGGGTAATACTGGTATAAAATGTAATAACATAGATCTTAAAACCAAGTACAATCGTAAATGGACACGTTTTTAACCACCATGGAGCATATTGTAAACAGTTAATTAACAGACATAATTCAATTACTAATTGTACAGTTACAGAAAAGAATACATTGTACAATAAAATATTGTATGCATCAATAGTTATTAACTCTACGCGTTTCTTGGCTTGTAACCAATCATCAGGAGTCCGATGCAATTTGGCTGCATTAAAACAATAAGCGTCTGTTAGTATATGAACCGAGGTATGAAGGAAAAAGACATTAGGGATGCAATTAGCTGATATACTCACAAATAATGCATTGGTCAGTAATGACCCATACATTAGAGTGCAACGTTGATTCGGGTCCACTAAATCTCCCCCGGGGTTGAGGCAGAGAGCAAGCCCCAAGAAACCGTCGGCCACGGCCATCAATATGGCCAAAGCACCCACGGGGGTCGCCAGGCAGAGACAAATACCGAGGCCCAAAAAAACAGAGGAAAAACTGTGGAGATAAAAGAGGAGAAGTGTGAGAGGTAACCCTAAATGTAAGGGGTAGAGAGTGAATGTAAAGGGAAAAACTACGGTGAAGAGCCAAAGAGTATATATATATATATCTTTAACGTGAGATTTATTCACAGTGAAACAAAAGACAATCTCACACCAGCAAACAAAACTAAAGCCTCGTACACACGATCAAATTTTCTGCCAGCAAAACCGTGGACTTTTGTCCGAAGGGCGTTGGCCCAAACTTGTCTTGCATATAAACGGCATACAATTGTCGGCCAACAATCCCAAACGTAGTGACGTACTACATGTTTTTTCAGCTCTTTAGCGCCACCCTTTGGGCTCATTCGGCTAATTTCATGTTAGTAAAAGTTTGGTGAATGTTGATTCGCGCTTTTCACTTCACGCTTTTCATTTAGCGCTTTTCAGTTTGCGCTTTTAATTTCGTGCTTTTCAGTTCATTTCTGAGCAGCCGTTCGTCAACCAGACATGTTGCGGAATCGGAGGAGATAACGTGTTATTTATTATTGGCCTTGGAGTTATTGCTTTGACATTATTTTTTTAGTTGAATAATGATTTGATTTGGTATATTTTCTAGATTTTTGGATGCATAGAATGCACTTTTTGGTTAAGCTCTATTGGCAGATAGCATGTCTAACTTTATTTGTTTTCTTTTCTTAATGCACAATAAAAAAAATGTGTAGAATAATACTTGGCTATATGTTTTACTTCAAATGACAGTTTAGGAGTAGGCAGTTACATTTTAAAAAATACAATGTAAAATTGGCAAGGGACACCAACATAGTTGTATCTTTGATCCTAAAATCTACAGTATCACCAGCAAAGCAGCTTCATTATTACCCCATTAAAGAATAAGAGAATTGTGTGCTGCATTTGGAGATTTCATAATTTGCCACGTCACAAATGTTAATTCTCCATTACGAACGTTAGTTTACAAGACTGACTGCTTCTGGCTCGTCCTTGCTTCCGAGCATGCGTGTTTGTACTTTGGACTTTTGTTCGATGGACTCCGACTGTACACACGCTCGGAAAATCCAACAACAGACATCTGTCCGCGGAAAATTTTAAAGCCTGCTATCCAACATTTGTCCGTGGAAAATCCGACAACAATTGTCTGATGGAGCATACAAACGGTCAGATTTTCCGCTAACAGCCTGTCATCACACATTTTCTGTCGGAAAATCCGATCATGTGTACGAGGCTTAACAATATACACTATATACACAAATGAAACACACACAAGACAGGGGAAAATTGGAGGAGCAGGGAGCAAGACAGCAGGGTAAGGCAACAAGAGTAAGGTCAAGAATAAAAGGTAGCAGAGTCAGGTGGCAGCAGCAAACAACCAGAGTACAGGGCGGGTGCAGCCAAAACATTGACACGCCATGTGCTCCTGGGAGAAGCATTATACTGAATGTCATGTTGGCGGCTGAGATCATTTGGAACCGATTACTGGGGCCTGATGGCCTCTAGGAGACACCTGCTAGTGAACACTGGAACTGCAGCAGTCAGCCCAGAGCACCACTATGCCACTAGCAAACTCGGTCCTAACAAAGGGAATGTCTCCTTTGTATCTTGTTGGTCTTCTCATCTAAACCTAGTAGATTTCTGCACCAACATTCATGCAAAAAAAATTCTCATCAGTAGATTTGATGACTTAATGAATGCTGATTGAAAATACTTTTTAAGTAAGTTTTAACCCAAATAATGCAGCGCTATCATGAACTGAAAAAATCAAATATTAATAAAGCAGCATGTAATTCAACAAATAAAAAAAAAAAAGAAATCAAATATCAAATATTATACACATAATACATACAGGGTGTGCCCAGTAAGTAACGAGAATGATATTTTATAAAATACTTTTTTGAAAAAATGTACAATTGAACATTGTCTCCTCCAAAGTATGCACATTGTGAATGTACACAACGCTCCCAGAGATTTTTCCATTGTTCGTAGCATCCCTGGAAGCCTTCAAGTGGGATGGTGTTCAGAACCTGCGTAGTAGCTCTTTGGACACTGTGACTAAGTGCTTTGTCATGATGTTGGATCCAAGTTGAGCTGATCTCAGTACGCACACAAAAAAACGCTTTGTCTCAAGCCACCAAGCACTTCCAGGTAAAATCTTTGAGTCACAGTTTGACCAGTAGGTACAAATTCCTTAAGGGCAATTCCACATGAATCAAAAAAAAAAAAAACAATGACTATTGATTTAACGTTTGATTTGCTCATTCAAGCTTTCTTGGGCTGAGGTGATGTGGGTGTGTGCCATTCTGAATTTTGTTTATTTGTTTTGGGATCATACTCAAACACCCAGGATTAATCAGGCTCTCTTTCCAAACAGGCCAACAGGATTTGGCAAACTAATTGAAGGTGTTCCTTCTGATCTGGTGACAAGTTCATTTTGCACACACTTTTCTCATGTTCAAATCCTGAGTCACAATTTCATGAACAATTGACTTGGTAATTCCCGTTTCCTTTGCATTCATTCTGATAGTGAGCCTTGGTCATGGTTGAGAACAGATCTCGTTGCATCCACATTCTGTTTTATTTTTGAGCTTCTCCATAAGCTTTCCTCACCATTTCCAAAGTTTCTGGCACTTGCACAGGGTTTCACAAAAAGGAATGTCTCAACACTGACAGGGCTGGTATCACGGTCTGGAGTCAGGCTCAGTAGCTCAGTAGCTATAGCAGTGGAGCAGCACCCACTGACAAGTGGAACAGGTATACGTGCAGGTCATCCATGCTGATGACACAGGTTCACCTGAGGTGCGGGGTCTAAGTGCTAACCAGTATTCACCAAAGCTCTTGATGGTGGAGACGGATTTTGCTACGTGTTAATACCAGGTTGCGTTTTTCAGGATCGCTCCACCAAGAGGTGCGCAAGCTGGGGTCCAGTAGCAGATAAAGCAGATAGGAATCAAGCAGAAATATAGTCAGTAAACAAGCCAAAGGATAGTAACAAATGGTTGCAGGTTGGGATTAGGCAGAAGCGTAGTTGATAAACAAGCCGAAGGTCGGTAACAAATGGTAGTGAAGATACGGATGGCAGCAGGAGACACAAAAGTGAGATATTGGCTGGAGAGTTCACAAGAATCTGGCAAACAGGAACTGAAGAGACATGGCTTAAATTAGAAAGTACATGGGAGGAGCAAAGAGTTCAAGGTTCAAGACAAAACAAAGTTCAATGCAGGATCATTTAAGGAATTATCCAGGGAACTATCCAGCATTCCAGGCGGCTCAGCAAAAAGAGTCATTGCCAGACACAGCAGAGGATCAAGTCCAGGCCCTGACAGCTGAAATGCAACTGATCAGTGTTCTAATGTATACCGGCATCCCACCCCAAGTAACCTTGACCAGCTTCTCCCTTCATAGAGCCCTTCTTTTTCATTCTCATATTCTGGACATACCTCCTAATCATCCTGTCGGGGGGGGGGGGTCTGTGCTGATAATCAGCACATTGATTATCAGCACAGCCCCCATCAAATGTACTTATAAGCTGCCAATCAGTGCCCAGTCAGTGCCCTATCATAACCCCCTGCCAGTGCCCAAAAAAAGGGCCAATCAGTGCCCACCACAGTGCAAATCAGTGCCCACCATAGTGCCAATCAGTGTCCATCACAGTGCCAATCAGTGCCCAACATTAACACCTATCAGTACCTGCCCAATCAGTGCTGCCCATCAGTGCCATCTATTAGTGTCCATCAATGCCACCTGTCAGTGCCAATCAGTGCCGCCGGTCAGTGCCCATCAATACCGCCTGTCAGTGCCCATCAGTGCTGCCTCTCAGTGCCCATCAATGCCGCCTGTCAGTGCCCATCAGTGCCGCCTGTCAGTGCCCATCAGTGCTGCATATCAGTGCCACCTATCGATGCCCATCAGTGCTGCATATCAGTGCCGCCTATCAGTGCCCATCAATTCTACATATCAGTACCTCCTCATCAGTGCCCATTCGTGCCACCTTATAAGTGCCAACGCATCGGTGCCCATCGGTGCCGCCTCATCAGTGCCCATCAGTGCCGACTCAGTGCCCGTCAGTAAAGGAGAAAACAAAATTTTATAACAGAAACAAAGAAAAACTTTTTTTTTCAAAAATGTCGGTCATTTTTTAGTTTGTTTAGCAAAAAATAAAAAACGCAGAGGTGATTAAATACCCCCAAAAGAAAGCTCTATTTGTGGGAAGAAAATGATAAAAATTTAATTTGGGTACAGTGTTGTATGACCACGCAATTGTCATTCAAACTGCGACAGCACTGAAAGCTGAAAATTGTCCTGGGCAGGAAGGGGCGAAAGTGCCTGGTATTGAATTGGTTAATGAATCAAAAATAAACAAACAAATGTGCCTGAAACAAGTTTTTCTATTGTAAATCAGCCTCAGAGGATGTTTATGGTTGAAAACAATAGACAATTATGTTTTCTTTGATAGGTGGCCATAGACCATTTGATCTGATTGACATTTGTGTTAAAACATGCTAGGCTGGTAAAATTGACATTTTCATTTTTGAGTCACATAATATATATGAATTGAAATAACAGGACTACTTTAAAGCATATCAAAATCCCAACATAAAATGTAATATATTGTACTGGCTGCATTAGTTTTCTTTTTTCATTTTTTTCCCTTTTAATTTTACATGGTGATCCTGCAAATCACACACTTCCTGTCCTTACATGTTTACACTTTTTTCCACTGTATCTGTGGGGGTAGCCAATGTTTTGACACAGGCTGGACTTCAAACATGTCTCCCTTTGTTCAGATCCATTACAGTAAACTCCCATGCATAATGTGTACCTATAGGTAAGCCTATAATAAGGTTTACCTATAGGTACTGTAAATGTCTCCTAAATGTTTAGGAACACTTATCGTGTATCTATCAATCTTGCATTTGATTCATCATGCAATGTCTAAATATCTTTGTTCTGACATCTAGGGGCAGCCAGTATAACTACAATGTGTTTATTATTGTTTTTCTGAAGTGGTATAATTCAGTTTACCTGTGTATTTAGATTGGTTTGGTCCAAAGATAGACCCCCTTCCTTTTTCACTTTGTTTCCTCAGCATACCTCCCAACGTTCTGAGATGGAAATGAGGGACACCTATTAGCAAAAGAATGTAGGCATAGGAAACACCCTCTGCCATGCCCCTTTAAATGAGAATTGTACAAAAAAATAACTGGTTAAACCCACAAGTGCTTTTTTTACCACTACTATTCCTTTATATTGGCTTTTGAAATTCACAAATGCCGCAATTTAGCATTTTGTGATAGACCAACACAAAGTGGCACATAATCGTAAAGTGAAAGGAAAATGATAAATGGTTTTCAACATTTTTTATAAATAAATATGTGAAAAGTGTGGCGTGTATTTGTTTTCAGTCCCCCTGAGTCAATACTTTCTAGAACCACCTTTATGTGCAATTACAGCTGCAAGTCTTTTTGGGGATGGCTCTACCAGCTTTGCACATCTAGAGAGTGACATTTTTGCCCATTCTTCTTTGCAAAATAGCTCAAGCTCTGTCAGATTGGATGGAGAGCGTCCGTGAACAGCAATTTTCAAGTCTTGCCATAGATTTTCAATTGTATTTAGGTCTGGATTTTGACTGGGCCATTATAACACATGAATATGCTATATAACCATTCCATTGTAGCTCTGGCTGTATGTTTAGGGTCACTGTCCTGCTGGAAGGTGAACCTCCGCCCCAGTCTCATGTCTTTTGCAGACTCTAACAGGTTTTCTTCTAAGGTTGCCCTGTATTTGGCTCCATCCATCTTCCCATCAACTCTGACCAGCTTCCCTGTCCCTGCTGAAGAAACGCTTCCCCACAACATGATACTGCCACCACCATGGTTCACGGTGGGGATGGTGTGTTTAGTGTGATGTGCAGTGTTAGTTTTCTGCCACACATAGCTTTTACTTTTAGGCCAAAACTTTAAATGTTGGTCTCATCTGACCAGAGCACCTTCTTCCACATGTTTGCTGTGTCCCTCACATGGCTTCTCACAAATTGCAAATGGGACTTCTTATGGCTTTCTTTTAACAATGGCTTTCTTCTTGCCACTCTTCTATAAAGGCCAGATTTGTGGAGTGCACGACTAATAGTTGTCTTGTGGACAGATTCTCCCACCTGAGGTGTGGATCTCTGCAGCTCCTTCGGCATTACCATGGGCTTCTTGGCTGCTTCTCTGATTAATGCTCTCCTTGCCCGGCTTGTCAGTTTAGGTGGACAGCCATGTCTTGGTAGGTCTGCAGTTGTGCCATACTCTTTCCATTTTCTGATGATTGATTAAACAGTGCTCTGTGAGATGTTCAAGGCTTGGGCTTTTTTTATAACCTAACCCTGCTTTAAACTTCTCCACAACTTTATCCCTGACCTGTCTGGTGTGTTCCTTAGCTATCATAATGCTCTTTGTTCACTAAAGTTCTCTAACAAACCACTGAGAGCTTCGCAGAACAGCTGTATTTATACTGAGAATAGATTACACACAGGTGGACTCTATTTACTAAATAGGTGATTTCTGAAGGCAATTGGTTCCACTAAATTTTAGTTAAGGGTATCAGAGTAAAGGGGGCTGAATACAAATGCACGCCACACTTTTCACATATATTCATTTGTAAAAAAAAAAATTGAAAAACAAACATTTATCTAAGCTATGTTCCTCAGTTAGTTACCAGCCTTCATAGTGGCACAAAGCTTAGAAGAACATGGTCTCTTTACACATTGATTTGATTGGTGAACTTCCATATACTGCATTTTAGCAAGTAAAACTATGTTGGATCAAACTGCCGTGTCTTATTGGAGAGTTGAGCTGTCTGTGGAGGACACTTATTCAGTAGGTGACTATACTGGCCAGATGGACCGAGGTCCATGCATGTCATTGCATGAGGCAGTGCTTGAAACAGAACATGCACACTACTGTACAGCTCTTCAAATCACTGATGCACGTTTTCAACTAAACCAGGAAATGGACTGGTTGGTATGGTTTACCAGAGAAAAGTCAAATTAGATGTTACTTCCCCCTTGTGTTTATGTGTGTTCTGGTGCGTTTACACACATTCTGGTGCAAAAAATGCATGCTGCTCTATTGTTTTTTTTGGGGGGTAATTGGAAAACATTGATTTTATTGTGCATGCTCTTGGGATGTGTTTAACCGATTGCCGACCGTCCTCCGCAGTTATACTGTGGCAGAATGGCACAGGCAGGCAAATCGTCGTCATGGTACGTTGGTACCATAGACGGCCACTAGGGGGGCGCCCTGCTCGCCCACAGAGCCAATGCGAGTGCCCGGTGTTCTCAATCACCACCAGGCTCCCGCGATCGCTCGGGGCACACAGAGAACTGGGAGCTATGTGTGTAAACACACAGTTTCCAGTTCTCTGAAGTGAGAACTGACAGATCCTCTGTTCATACAGAGTATGAACAGAGGATCTGTTATTTTCCCTGCACAGTCCACACCCCCCTTCAGTTAGAACACTTCCTAGGATACACATTAACTCCTTCACTGTCCCCTAGTGTTAACCCCTTTACTGCCAGTGACATTTTTACAGTAATCGATGCATTTTTAATCGCACTGATCGCTGTACTCATGCCAATGGTCCCAAAAATGTGTCTGACGCGTCCACTATAATGTCGCAGTCATGATAAAAATCGCTGATCACCGCCATTACTAGTAAAAAAAAATTATTAATAAAAATGCCATAAAACTATCTCCTATTTTGTAGACGCTATAACTTTTGCGCAAAGAAATTTTTTTTACCAAAAATTTGTAGAAGAATATGTATCGGCTTAAACACTGAGAAAAAAATGTTTTTTTATATATTTTTGGGGGATATTTATTATAGCAAAAAGTAAAAAATATTGCGTTTTTTTCAAAATTGTTGCTCTTTTTTTGTTTATAGCGCAAAAAATAAAACCCGCAGAGGTAATCAAATACCACCAAAAGAAAGCTCTATTTGTGGGGGGAAAAAAGGACGTTGATTTTGTTTAGAAGCCACATCGGACGACCGCGCAATTGTCAGTTTAAGCGACGCAGTGCCGAATCGCAAAAAGTGCTCTCGTCTTTGGCCAGCCAAATGGTCCGGGGCTGAAGTGGTTAAAAACACACCACAAAGCATCTGCTGTAAATTAGCCCTGAGGGTCTTCCTGACATTTGAACAATGTAAACTAGCACTGATAGGGTTAAAATGTAAAGCATCTCAAGCACTTCCTTCATTCACTTCTCCTTTTTGTACCACTAGGGTTCTGTCACTAGCTGCTTTTCAGTACTTGCCTGCTGAGTCGTAAAGAAATTGTCCCATTTAAAATACATATTTAAACACAGACATTACCTAGCAGGATGTGCGAAATGCTCATGTGCCTCTGGGAACAAGTTCATATTAACCCCCCTCTTGGCAGAAAGACCTAGCAAGAACATGTTTTGCTTTGGACCTGTCATTTGCAACTTCCTTTATGAGCAGAAAAGAAGAATATAGATTCCAATCTCCCCACTTCGGCTGTGACCAGCAGCACATAAATGGTTAATGACAAACCGCCACAAGTCAAAGCAGTCAATGATAATGTTCATGCAGTTGCTGGTATAGCCCTTCTGTCCCCAGGATAGTGCAGATGGCTACACGCATTAGGCTCATTTGTGAGCAGCTCCACCATTTATTGATCCTCCTGGGACACTCCGGGACATGTCTGCTAAGTTGTTAATGGTGCCATAATTTAGCACATTATATTGATTTCCCCAATTCATACCAGCAGAAGTGACATGCACGTGAAGCACCTTTATTATTGGAAACTGGAAGAAAGGCTTGTTATAATGGTTCTAAGAGGAATTCCGAGACGTTGTATTACAGTGACATGCTATAACATAAGGTATGGTCATTGTCCCGGATCGATTAAATCTGCCATCTCTTCTAAGTGCCACTCAAACTATAGAGCTCCACTTCAGATATGGAAGTCATAGATATACTGTTGACATTTAACCGGCGTAGTTGCTTACTTTTTCAGGAACACTTCATGGTGTAAGCCTAAATGAAAACACAGATGTGCTGTCACCTCAGATGTTGTGATAGATGCAGAGAAGCATTGAAATGGTCTTAGTATGTTATTTATTTATTTGAATCATTTTTGTTTAGAAGGTGTATTCTGCAGAGCTTTAGGAGGAACATAAAATCTATTCACTTAAGTGCTTCTGTTAAAGAAGCACACACAAATGACGCACAGAAACTTTAATTCTCCTATACAAACAATACTCAAATAAGGCCAATTCATGGAACCACAGAGCCACTTGTACTCAAAGAACACCCTATAAAAGAACAGACCCTATACTCCCTTTTCCAGCAGCCCATGTGTTGAAAGGCTGCCACTTTGCTTTAGGAGCTACAAAACATGGATGAGTCTTGAAATGAAGATGCTCTACTGCTCATTGGCAGCAGCAAGTATTCAACATCTTGGGTGGGTCAAAAACCTGTTACACTCATGACCCATCTCTCACCCTGTGGTTCCTCCTGTTGGCTCAGATGAATCTCTCCAGACGGGACACAAACAAAAGACAAAATCACGGCATTTCCCATGATGCTCATGCACTCTGCAGTGTAGTTGAGCATCATGGGAAATGTAGTTCCAAATCATCTGGGGTGCCAAGGTTTGCCATCACTGCTATAGGTAAAGACATCAGCGGGAGTTCTCTGGATATCCAAACAAAAGAACTCGCTGCTCCAGGTGAGGCAGGAAGTCTAATAATATCACGGGTGCCCACCTCGGCTCGCCTCCGCATACGAACAACACTGAAGAAATGGCTGCACTCCAAGATCCATCAAAATTCTTGTTTATTAAACGAACATCCAAAGTGTTACAAAGAGTTCAAATGGTAGATGCGTTTCACATACTAACAGGTGCGCTTATTCAATACAAAGATAAGTCAGCATAATGGCTCGTACACACGACCCGAATACCGTACGAAAATGGTCGTCCGAGGAAGGATCGTGCGATATTTGGATCGTGTGTACACTGCTTTCGACAGCCGATCACGACAGTTCATCTGATTTTATTAGATCGGACATACCCGAAAAATTTCCTCTTACGATTCCAGATCGTACGATTTTCTTTTAGTCAGTATAGTTGTCGTCCGAAAATACAATACAAATACATTACAACACATGACATCACTTCCGATTTTTTTGTCTGTTGTACGAGAATTTTCGTGACTTTATTTAGCTATTCAATTTCTACAGTACTTGCAACTATTAAGCGAGAACGGTCGTACGATATTCGGATCGCGTGTACGGGCCATTAGTCTCCTTATATAAACCTATCCAATATAGCAACAGGTGATACAGATCATTAAATTGCAGACTTCTTTCTAGCCACATGTGATTAACATAAACATTAATGAAAAAGAAAAAGACATAGACATAGAAACTTGCACATATTTGGATATCCATTCATAAATAAAATTAATGGTAGTGATGAGGATATACCAATATAGACGTTTCATGTGCTATGAGAAAACAGGAAAAAATGTGTACATATAAAGTTTGTATAAAAAATATATATAGATGTGTATATAGAAGAGAGAAAACATCCAAATTAAAAAAAAATATAACCTATTTATATCCCAATGGTTAACGATGAATATATGTTTGCTATACTCCATTAAACCTGAGTAAATATATATGTATATACATATATATTTAGCTAGCCCCACAATAAAAACTTTAATCCAAAGCATGGGGAAGCTATCAAGGTATAAGGATGGAAAGAGGAGGAGTATAGAACAAGACAAAATTCACCAAAATGGATTGGCGGTATATGGTTCATGCAGAACAAAGATATCCATTGATTATCTGTTCCGTATGACCTCAGTACCATGGTCGGGCCTAACTACATAAATTAATTCATGTACGGTATATAAATTTGTGTATATATATATATATATATATATATATATGGATTAATATGAGCGGTAAAAACACTACCCAAATTTTAGATCGTCCCTATGCCTTCTGCAATCTATAGGAGAGACTCGTATTTAATAAATGGATTGAGTAGCTAGCTATCCTGGGCGTGCATAGTATCATATGGAACAATATGGGCGGTAAAACACACAGCCCAAATTTTAGGTTCACCCTGTGCCTTCTGTGATTTATAGGGGGGACTTGTATTCAATAAATGAATTGGATGACCAGCTATCTTGGGCATGCATAGTACCAGGAACAAAACTATCATAATTAGACTGTCATATTTGTGCTGAAATTTAGAGAGACACTAAATAGAAAAGGACCATATAGATAAACAGACACATCACAAGCCAAAAAATAGTAGTAGTATATAGCTTGGAATGGTTGTGGCAAAAGGCAAAAAACAAAGAACAAACAGGGGGGGGGGGTACGGGGCTGATAATGTGCTGCCAGAGAAGATGTATATTTAGCTAGTCATAAAAATGAGTAAAATCCCAGTGAAAATTGAACCCATGTGGGGAGCAAGTCTGGAGGTGAAATATCCAGAAATCTTCTCTCTGGCACAGCAACCGGAACACATCCCCCCCCCCCCCACTGGCGACCTGATCTTGTCAATTACTTGTATACACATAGCTGAAGTATTGCCATTATGGCATGAATTAAAGTGCTTAGCTACATTTTTTGTCATACTATATAGATGTTCATTGAAACGATCACGAAGACGCCTGGTTGTTCTAGCCACATATTGTATGCGACAAATGTCGCATGTCAGTAGATATATGACATAATTGGTGTTGCAGTTGTAGAAATGAGTTATTTCATAGTTCTTTTGTGTGACTGTTGAACAAAACTAATTTCCACTGACTACATGGCTGCAGCAAGGACACCCATTCATGCCACACTTGAAGTTTCCCCTGAAATGCAGCTATGTAAGGCCCCATTCACACGTGCGGACCGTATGTCCGTATTTCATCCATCCGTTTTCGGATGAAATACGGACATACATGCATCCCTATGGGATAGCGGGTGTCAGAGGATGAACATCCGCTGACACCCAATATCATCCGTCCCCGCTCTTGTCCGATTCTGCGGACGGAAGAAAATCCTATTTTTCTATCGTCTGCAGAGCGGATCGGATGAACACGGACAGACGGCCTGTGTTCATCCGATCCCCCATAGGGGAGAGCGGAGATCTGACAGGGCGGTCCCTGCACAGTGTGCGGGTCCCGCCCTGTCATCCGCCGGCTCAGCTAGGAAAAACGGAGAGATACCCGCTGAGCAACGGATGTTCACGGGGCGGATCATCACGGATCCGTCCCGTGTGAAAGGGGCCTTAAAGATTTGATAGTTCTTCTTTTAAAGAAACTAGGGGACAGCGATTGACACAGAGTGGGAGCTCTGCGTGGTACTATATTGATTCCTCCCCGCAGAATACTCACACAAGTCTCATCCGCATACAGAGCGGGAAGATGTCTATTCACAATCTCTCTTATCTCTAATTCTATAATGTAAGGAGTAGATAAAGTAATTCTGTTTTGATGTTGATTTTGAGCGTGCATCCTTTTTCTACTGATAAGGTCTATTCTCTTTTTATTGTTGGCAATCATCCAAGCCCTATTGATCATCCATCTTAGATATTCTCTTTCTAAGAACTGTTGGGATAAAGATACTGCCTCACGCTCAAAATCAACATCATCCCTACAGATTCTCCTGATTCGGAAAAACTGTCTCACAGGGATCCCCTTAATGGTGTGTCTAGGGTGTCCTGATTGAGCTAAAAGGTGGAAATTTCCTGACAAAGGTTTTCTATAGAGAGTAGTACTAACCTGCTTGTTCACTGTCTTAAGTAGTACATCCAAGTAGTGTATCTCATCATTTTCAGCCTCACCAGTGAAGGTGAGGTAATGCCCTGTACACACGGTCGGATTTTCCGACTGAAAATGTCCGATCGGAGCTTGTTGTCGGAAATTCTGACCGTGTGTGGGCTCCATCGGACTTTTTCCACCGGATTTTCCGACACACAAAGTTTGAGAGCAGGCTATAAAATTTTCCGACAACAAAATCTGATTACGTCAATTGAAACCGTGTGTGGACAACTCCGACGCACAAAGTGCCACTCATGCTCAGACTAAATTCCGAGATGGAATTGCTCGGTCTGGTAAAATTAGCGTTCGTAATGGATATAGCACTTTCGTCAGGCTGCAATGTTTTAAATTGTTTAATGCAGCGCACTCTCTTCTTCTTTATAATGCTAGAAAAATGAAGTAGTTTTGCTGCTCATAGTCACACAGACTTCTCACAAACTTCTTTCTTTATTATTTCTCGTGATTTCATCAACATAATATTTTTATTTGTCACATATTCCAAAAAAATAAAAGTTTTGGGATGTTTTTAGATTAAATATTTTTTGTTTGGATTTTTTAAAATCCTGATCTTGTGTTTTATTCTTAATTTTTATTTTATTTTTTTCTCCAGAATAGTTAGGTGTGTGTGTTTGTGTGTCAAGTTACCACAACACCATTATTATCTTGTATTATTTAATCTCAAGGAGGTTGCTTGGTGTCTCTTGTTAATTTCACAATGTATTTTTGAAATGTACCTGCCTCCTCACAGACTGTCCTTTTTGAATGAAAACACACATAGGCGAGTATAATAAATCAAACCAAAAATTTATTAAGGGCTCATAACGAAAGAAAGAGGGAGGCAATGCAGGAGAAACATCAGAAATTGGCAAAGCATTTGCCCCCCAGGGCACAAATCAATTATTTCCAGGCAAAATTGGTGGCCTGAGGAGTCCTTATCTAAGGGAGTTCAATCTGGTCCAGAAGTCCAAGAGAATCATGAACAGCAGCAGATGACATGTATGTCCCCAGGCTGTGGTCATACAAGAGCCTGCATCTTTTGCCAGACCAGACTGAACCCAGGTCATCACTCTCTGGTCTTCCTTCCACGCTGTGTCTGTGGTGGTGGAGTTGTGGCAGGAGGAGGAGGATGATGCAACTCACTCAGGTGGGTATTGGGTGTGATTTCGCCCCTCAACCCCTTATTTAATGTTTGATAAATGAGTTCCTCACACATGAGGTTTTGGCCCTCCTGCATGTCCTGCAGTTTGGTGGCAGCCATGGAGGCAAAGGCCTATTCACGAGTGGGGGTGGCTCTCAGGGAAGCAGAAGCCTCCTGAATCAGCCTGAGCCCTGAATCCTGCACGTTACTCCCCTTCCTGGGTCTTTTGTTTGGAAGGCGGACGGAGGGACCTGCGATTCTGTCAGGCTCCTACTGGGCCTGGCCTTCTCCTGGCTTCCACTTAGCCCCGCCTCCTCCTGGCTGCCACATTCCATAGCCTCCTCCTGTGTGCCACATTCCACAGCCTCCTCCTGGCTGAGGTCTTCCTGTGTATGAAAAAGGGACATAGTTTAAGTTTTTTATTCATCAATCACACACAATTTTCACCTCATGACTGTTGCAAATTGAATGCAACAAACAATAACAAATATAACAGACTATCATTCTGAGCCCAGCATTTTTCATTCTTGTCCCAATTATTTTTGCCCACTACTGTCTATTGATATGTAAAACACTTTATTAAATCAGCAATTAGTGATCAATAATAACATCTAGTAAACATCATTTATGTTTTGCCCAGAAATCTGTAGAAGAATGCTATACCTGGCTCCAGCTGGGCTCCTCCACTTCTTCCTGGCTGGAATTCCCAGGTTGGACATCGGAAGCCTCAGCTGGGGTGGAAGATAGGGTGGAACGAAGAGTGGAAGGAAGGGCTGAGAGGGATTCCCTGACTTCAGTCTGGTCTGACAGAAATCGCAGACTCTCATAGTACCACAGCCTGGGGACATAAACGTCCTCTGCTGCAGCTCCTGATCTCTGGGAATCCGTGACCTTCTTGCGCTCCCTAAGATAAGTGCTCCTCAGGCCACCAATTTTGGCTTTTAAATAGGGGATGGATGCCGTGGGGACCACCGGCTTCACCAACTCCAGCAGTTTCTCCAGCGCTGCCTGCCTCTTTTTTTTATGATTATAATGCGGATGTTTCACCTGCCACAGACAGGGCAGCTCCCTTTACTTGTCTATGAACAGGGGGAGGAAGTTGTGGTCATTGAAGCCATCCATTTTATCTGCAATGCACAAGACAAACCCTGATGTCAGACTAAAGTCTCCTAATCTTGTCCCAATATAGGCCTCAAAGTATAAGCAGTATAGGCCCAAGTTTAAATGTTACCTTCGTTATCACGATCGGCGCTTCAGATACGTACGTACTACGCACGCATGTTACGCTTTATATACACTGCGCATGCGTGAAACCCCTTCTCGTTCAGCGCAGTGAGGAAGAGCACATGGTGGAGACAGAGCAGGTGAGTGATAATTACAACAACGAGGAGGAGGAGGAAAGCCCAGAGCCAGAAACATCAGGATCCCGGAGGAGACATTTTAAGGCCTCAAATATGGCCTTTGTGGAGATGGTGGACATCTTGAAAAGGGCCGACTATGACGGGAAGTATGGAAAGTTGTGAAGAGTCTGCACAGAAATTTTGGGGTACGACGATCCAAGGATCAACTCAGGAAGCGGTGGTCGGACCTCAAATTAAGGGAGCAGGAGAGTGCTGCAAAAAAGTAAGTAGTTGTCCTTTGTTCCTATTCTTTATTTTTATTTCGTTTGTGCTGCTCCATGTGCTTTTCTTTACTGTTGTACAGTTTAAAATGGCAACTTTCATGTTCATGGACACATTATTCGTTTGTAGGAAACATTGTTCATTCGGCCTATAAAACAACATGTTTTGTCCAGATGCAGTTCAATATATTTTTCCTGGCCTACTTCTCTTAAAATAATTTTGGTGTCTAGATGAGTTCGTAACTAGAATGAAATGCAAACAAGATTCTGTGTAAGGAGAGGACACTCAGCAGCTGTTTACACATTTGGACTCCGTAGCACTAGTGTGGGACACCAGAACATCCTTTTTATTAGGGGGTCCACACAGGTGCTCCAGTGTATACTATAGGGGTGACCCCATCTGTGAAGCTTGTACAAAACAGGTAAGTATTCAAGCTTGAAAAGGAAAACAATATTTCTTCATCTTGTAACTCTACCAAAATAGACAATTGTACCCCACTTCCAAGCAAATATGTATGAAGGACAAAAAAATTACATAAAAATCCAGCATGCATGAGGACAAAGGGGACATTCACAGCATATTACAATAATGTTAATTAGGGAATGAGGAAAGAAATACAATATATTATCAAACATTAAATACAATAAAATGTGATGTTAAAGTATAAAAATCTTACCTTCATATACTCCTTCTGCAGGACCTGGATGATGGCAGAACAGGTCTCCGGGATAATGATCCCCAGAGCCTGGGGGGAGATGCCTGTCGAACTTAAGAACTTAAGGTCCTGCAGGCTTTTCCCCATCGCCAAGTACCGCAGGGTGGCGTCTAGCCTCTACTCCGAAGTGATGGCTTGCCTCATGTAGGTATCCTGCCTGCTAATATAGGGGGTCAGCAAAGCCAACAAACGGCGAAATACGGGGTCCGTCATCCGGAGAAAGTTCCTGAAATCGTCAGGATTATTCTCACAGATCTCACAGGGCAAAGGCATGTGACAGAATTGGTCACGCTGGAGCAACCAATTCTTGGTCCATGAACTCCTCCCCACCCTGTTCATGGACTGAGCTTGTGTCAAAGTAAGGACCCCAACACCAAGCCCCCACACAGCACGAACTCTACGATGAGTATGTATACGCAACATGGCTAGAAAACGGTCGGCTGGTCAGAACGATGTAACAGAACGCACTGAAGAACAGCCAGGCCTGTGAAGAGCGACCTAAAAATCAGTAACGACTGAACAAGAACAGAATGAAAAATCAATGGTAACTCGCTGCACGCACTGAAGACCAGATATAAACCCACAAGCACAAACTGAACAGCAGAAATACAATCTGAAAACCACGAGTCTGAAAAAGCGTGAATCGTCTCTCACCAAACTTTTACTAACATGAGATTAGAAAAAGGAGCCCAAAGGGTGCCATGCTTGGTACTGAACTGCCCTTTAATAGTCTCGTCGTACGTGGTGTACGTGACCGCATTCTTGGCGTTCGGAAATTCTGACAACTTTGTGCAACCGTGTGTATGCAAAACAAGTTTGAGCCAACATCCGTCTGAAAAAATCCATTTTGTTGTCGGAATGTCCGATCAATGTCCGACCGTGTGTACAGGGCATAACAATTAAGATACTCCAAAAATGAACCTAATCTAGATGCACCATCCTCCATGATGAACAGGAGGTCATCTATAAGGCCCCTTTCACACTGGGGCGGTAGGGGGCGTTGGCGGTAATACAGCGCTATATTTAGCTCTGTTTTACCGCGGTATTCGGCCGCTATCGGTGCGGTTTTAAGGGGTTAAAACCCCTCGTATAACGCGGCTATAGCCCCGTTGTCCAATTGATTTCAATGGGCAGGAGCGGTTTAGAAGCGGTGAATACACCGCTCCTTCACCGCTCCAAAGAAGCGGCTGACAGGAGATTTTTTCTTCTCCTGCCAGCGCACCGCTTCAGTGTGAAAGCCCTCGGGCTTTCACACTGAACAAACAGCGGAGGCTGTTTAGGGGCGGTTTGCAGGTGCTATTTTTAGCGCAATAACGCTTTCAAACTGCCCCAGTGTGAAAGGGGTCTAAATCTCAAATAAAGTCTAATGGAGGACCTAAGGGGGTTCTCCCCTCCAAAGATGCAGGACCGCTCCCACCAACCCATATAAAGGTTGGTTAATGAGGGCGAAAATTTGGCCCCCATCGCGGCCCCGCATCTCTGGAGGTAGAACTCCCCATCAAATGAAAAATAATTGTGAGATAACAGATAATCTAAAACTTCCACAATAAATTCTCTCTGTTCAATTGGTAGGTCTGTGAGTGTTTCAAGGAAGAAGGCTACTGATACAATAGCTAGGTTGTGTGGAATGGACGAGTATAAACTCGCAACATCACATGTAACCCATGAATAATTGCTTCTCCATTCAAAACTCTCTACAATTTTTAGAAGGTGATTTGTATCTTTGAGATATCCGGAAAGTTGCTGGACTAGAGGCTGCAGTTGCCTGTCCAGCCACTGTCCCTGTCTCTCATTGAGGGAATTGATACCCGATATAATAGGTCGTCCCTGTAAGGGATCCAGTCCCTTATGGGTTTTAGGTAGGTGGTAAAATGTGGGGACTACTGGGCTCTCTGGTATTATTTTACTGGCTTCTTTTTGATTAAAAATTCCACTCTAGCACCCCTATTAATAATTCCTGCTAGACCTGATCTATACTGTTTGGTGGGATCCCCCTTTAAACGTATATAGGTACAAGTGTCATATAATTGCCGGGTAGCTTTTCCAATATATGTGTCTGTCTCCACTACTACTATAAGCCCGCCCTTATCTGAATTACGAATTACAATAGTATCATCCTCCTCAAGCTTTTCTAGAGATATTTTTTCCTCCTTTTTCAAGTTGTCACACCATTCTGTGTCACCTCCCATTGTCTGAGAAGCTAGTGCTGTCAAATCCCGTTCCACCGCTCTCTGAAATTTAATCATCTCAGGACTGTGGAATTTACAGGATAGAAATCAGATCTGATATTAAAAAGTACAGGTTTGACAGTATCAGCTTTAGTGTTTATATTTAATGCAATGGGGGGCTTTCATTGGATAAATCCTCCAAGTCCCTGATGGCACAATGTTCCCTAAAAGAGATATCAGTGTCCTCTGGTGTAATACCACCAGAAATGGGCAAGGGTGACTCAGACCCTTCAGTGTCTTCTTCTGAAAAATAATGTTTTTTGATAGTTAGGTTTCTGATAAATTTATGCACATCAAGTATAGTATCAAATAAGTTCAAATGCCTCTGTGGGCAGAAATTTAAGCCCTTGGATAATAAAGATTTTTCACAATTTGCGAGAGTTCTCTTTGATACATTTAAAACATTAGAATAATCATTTATGACTTGCGTGGTTGTCTGCGGGATGGATACCATTTCTGTTCCTCCATTCCTCCACCCTCTACGGCTCCGGCGTGTTCTTCTATATTTCGGTTTCTGTCCCTTTTGTGGGGCTTGTGTTTCCTTGCCCCATTTTTTGCCATTGTAGAGGCGATGGATCCGGCTTGTGCACCCCTCATGGCTGAACGAGGTAGTGATAGATCTGAATCTCATGCAGCTAGGGTGTCATCCCATGGTTCAAAACCTGTGTCCGAAAAACTGACGTGTTTGGAGATACCACCAGCTGACTGAGACACTCCACTCCATTGACGCCTCCGCTTCCATACATATACATGGTTGGTCTCAGTCTATTTTGTCTCGTAACATTTTTTCTTTTTTCCCTGTAATGATTTCCTTCTCAAGATGATTTAATTTTTCATTTAAACGTAAATGAAAATCAGCGAACTGTGTAACACTTTGTATTGGTTTTAGTGCTTGTTGTAGTTCTGTTATCTCCTGTTGTAGCATATTCATTTCCTTTTTCTTAGATGTGATTATTATGTCAATCAATGCAAAAGAACAGGTAGATAAAATCTCTGTCCATAGCTGTTTCAAGGGCTCATCAAAGGTTGGGAATTTTTTAACCCTCAATCCCTGTGGTATCTGTTTTTTAGACAGGTACTCCGAGAGAGAACTGCATTCCCAATAGGCCAGAATTTCTTTTGACATGACTTTTTCAAGCTTGCGGAAGATAGTCCCAACTGATCCCATATCCTTATCAACAACATCATTCAAAGTTTCACTTATGTTTGTTCTCAGTGGGTTGTCTCCAAGCATCCGTAAAGTCCGACTAGTGTCCTGAAATGCATCTACATTCGACATATTAGTATGAAAGAGGACAACGCTAGTCTCTGGGGATGGGCTTCGCTCACCGAGCCAGTGTGCTACGAGATGCTGAATATCCAAATACTTGCGAGTATTCTGCGGGGAGGAATCAACATAGTACCACGCAGAGCTCCCACTCTGGGTCAATCGCTGTCCCCTAGTTTCTTTAAAAGAAGAACTATTAAATCTTTAACATGGCTGCATTTCAGGGGAAACTTCAAGTGTGGCACGAATGGGTGTCCTTGCTGCAGCCATGTAGTCAGTGGAAATTAGTTTTGTTCAACAGTCACACAAAAGAACTATGAAATAAATCATTTCTACAACTGCAACACCAATTATGTCATATACCTACTGACATGCGACATTTGTCGCATTCAATATGTAGGTAGAACAACCAGGCGTCTTCGTGATCGTTTCAATGAACATCTATATAGTGTGACAAAAAAATTTTAATACAAATGTAGCTAAGCACTTTAATTCATGCCATAATGGCAATACTTCAGCTATGTGTATACAAGTAATTGACAAGATCAGGTCGCCAGTGAGGGGGGGGGGGGTGATGTGTTCCCGTTGCTGTGCCGGAGAGAAGTTTTCTGGATATTTCACCTCCAGACTCGCTCCCCACATGGGTTAAATTTTTAGTGGGATTTTACTCATTTTTCCTTGTCAAAAGAAGTTTATTGAGTATACAATGTTATAAAGATA
Organism: Aquarana catesbeiana; assembly: GCF_042186555.1. Classification (NCBI taxonomy): domain Eukaryota; kingdom Metazoa; phylum Chordata; class Amphibia; order Anura; family Ranidae; genus Aquarana; species Aquarana catesbeiana. The sequence goes on along the minus strand of NC_133326.1, from coordinate 490,412,234 downwards.
CATAAAGATACATAAAGTAAGTTTACAAGGATCTATAAAGTAAGCTCATTGTTTTACAGTAGGGTTTATATAGGTAAATATCATGAAATTTCAAATATTAAACATTGGGTTCACGTAAACCTAAATTAAAGATATATATCATTTCCTTAGTTACTTTTGTAGGTATTTAAATGATTTATACCTACTATACATATTGTTTACAAGTAGAGTGTATATAGGTCAAATAAATTCTGATAATGAGCTTTAATCGTAAGGTGGAGAAAAGGAAAGAGAAAGAAGAAAAAGGGTTGAAAGGTAGAGGTATGGTCTACAAGGTTGTCCCGCCCGTCAGTTTATTATTCTTTTTAGTTCTCTTTGAAGCCTTAGAATGGGTGTCTCTGTAAGTCATTTAATCTGTTACCATGGCAACAGGACAGAGTCATTGAAGTTTGACAGGAACTGTTGTTTTATCCAAGGATGCCAAAGTTTTTCAAATTTTGGAATTTGATTTTGATCGATGGCTACCATCTTAGCATGGGACATTGTATTATTCATTCTGTGAATTGTTTCTGCTAGTACCAATGTGGGATTTTACTCATTTTTATGACTAGCTAAATATACATCTTCTCTGGCAGCACATTATCAGCCCCCCCCCCCCCTGTTCTTTGTTTTTTGCCTTTTGCCACATCCATTCCAAGCTATATACTACTACTATTTTTTGGCTTGTGATGTGTCTGTTTATCTATATGGTCCTTTTCTATTTAGTGTCTCTCTAAATTTTAGTGCAAATATGACAGTCTAATTATGATAGTTTTGTTCCTGGTACTATGCATGCCCAAGATAGCTGGTCATCCAATTCATTTATTGAATACAAGTCCCTCCTATAGATTACAGAAGGCAGAAGGACAATTTAAAATTTGGGCCATGTCTTTACCGCCCATATTGTCCCATATGGTACTGTGCACCCCCAGGATAGCTGGTTGTTCAAATCATTTATTGAATACATGTCCCCCCTATAAATCGCAGAAGGCACAGGGTTAACCTAAAATTTGGGCCGTGTTTTTGACCGCCCATATTGTTCCATATGCTACTATGCATGCCCAGGATAGCTGGCCACTCAATCCATTTATTAAATACGAGTCTGTCCTATAGATTGCAGAAAGCATAGGGATGATCTAAAATTTGTGCCATGTTTTTACCACCCATATTGTTCCATATATATACAAATTTATATAACGTACATGAATTCATCTATCTAGTTAGGTCCGACCATGGTACTGAGGTCATACAGAACAGATAATCAATGGATAGCTTTGTTCTATATGAACCATATACCGCCGATCGATTTTGATCAATTTTGTCTCGTCCTATACTTAATGTTTTTATTGTGGTGCTAGCTAAATATATATGTATTTACATATATATTTACTCAGGTTTAATGGAGTATAGCAAACATAAATTCATCTTTAACCATTGGGATATAAATAGGTTATAATGTTTTTAAATTTGGATGTTTTCTCTCTTCTATATACACATCTATATATTTTTTATACATAATTTATATGTACACATTTTTTCCTGTTTTCTCATAGCACATGAAATGTCTATATTGGTATATCCTCATCACTACCATTAATTTTATTTATGAACGGATATCCAAATATGTGCAAGTTTCTATGTCTATGTCTTTTTCTTTCTCATTAATGTTTATGTGAATCACATGTGGCTAGAAAGAAGTCTGCAATTTAATGATCTATATCACCTGTTGCTATATTGGATAGGCTTATATAAAGAGAATAATGCTGACTTATCTTTGTATTGAATAAGCGCACCTGTTAGTGTGTGAAACGCGTCTACCATTTGAACTCTTTGTAACACTTGGGATGTTCGTTTAATAATTTTGAATTTTGATGGATGCAGCCATTTCTTCAGTGTTGTTGGGAGTTCTCTGGAGCTGTCAGCCCAGGAGAAAAGAGCGTCGAGGAGTCACGTGCGCACAGGGAGATGCTCTGAAATTGGGTAGAAATCGGCATCTTTTTAATAAAACACTTGCAGTGGGGCACGTGTCCTTACTGTATTTAACACAGGGGGTTGTATCATCATAATATAGTGGCTTTACAACCACTTTAAGCATATCTCCCGACTGTCCCTCTTTTAAAACTAAATTCCTCTGTCCCTCATGCAGCCTTAATTGTCCCTCTTTTTTGTCTAATACAGGGCTTGACAACTTTGCTTTGAATCTAGGAGCCAGCTAAAAAAGTTAGCAAGCCAGTTTTATTTTTACAAAGCTTTTTTGTTATGTGGCACTGCTCTACTTTAACTGACCATCACGTGGTCATGTAAATTAAATTTATATCATTTTTTTTCACGCAAATAGAGCTTTATTTTGGTGGTATTTGATCACCAAAAGAAACAAAAAAAGACTGAAAATTAAAAAAAAATATCTTTAGTAAAAAGATCTCAATAAATGTATATTAATTGGTTTGTGTGGAAGTTATAGCATCTACAAAAGATAGTATACATACCATATTTTTCGCTCCATAAGACATACTTTTTTCCCTGTGCGTCTTATGGAGCGAATAATAACCAGTCACATCTCCCCCACCTCCATGTTAGAATACCGGATGGCCATCTCCCGTGAGCGCCAGCGATCTCCTGGCTGAGCCTGTCACTCAGCCAGAGACAGAAGATAGAGCAGTCTGAGCGGCTGAATGGAGTACTGCAGCGGTGGATGCTCGGGCTGCTTTGTCTTCTGAGTGACAGGCGGATGTGATGACGTCCTTGCTGTCGCCAGGCACAGGTCAGGCTGCATTTCATAACACAGATCAGGCTGCATTTCATAACACAGATCAGGCTGCATTTCATGGCACAGGTCAGGCTGCATTTCATGGCACAGGTCAGGCTCCATTTCATGGCACAGGTCAGGCTGCATTTCATGGCACAGGTCAGGCTGCATTTCATAACACAGGTCAGGCTGCATTTCATGGCACAGGTCAGGCTGCATTTCATAACACATGTCAGGCTGCATTTCATGGCACAGATCAGGCTGCATTTCATAACACAGTTCAGGCTTCATTTCATGGCACAGATCAGGCTGCATTTCATGGCACAGGTCAGGCTGCATTTCATAACACAGGTCAGGCTGTATTTCATAACACAGGTCAGGCCGCATTTCATAACACAGATCAGGTTGCATTTCATAACACAGATCAGGCTGCATTTCATAACACAGATCAGGCTGCTTTTTATAACACAGATCAGGCTGCATTTCATAACACAGGTCAGGCTGCATTTCATGGCACAGGTCAGGCTCCATTTCATGGCACAGGTCAGGCTGCATTTCATGGCACAGGTCAGGCTGCATTTCATAACACAGGTCAGGCTGCATTTCATGGCACAGGTCAGGCTGCATTTCATAACACAGGTCAGGCTGCATTTCATGGCACAGATCAGGCTGCATTTCATGGCACGGGTCAGGCTGCATTTCATAACACAGGTCAGGCTGTATTTCATAACACAGGTCAGGCCGCATTTCATAACACAGATCAGGCTGCATTTCATAACACAGATCAGGCTGCATTTCATAACACAGGTCAGGCTGCATTTCATGGCACAGGTCAGGCTCCATTTCATGGCACAGGTCAGGCTGCATTTCATGGCACAGGTCAGGCTGCATTTCATAACACAGGTCAGGCTGCATTTCATGGCACAGGTCAGGCTGCATTTCATAACACAGGTCAGGCTGCATTTCATGGCACAGATCAGGCTGCATTTCATGGCACAGGTCAGGCTGCATTTCATAACACAGGTCAGGCTGCATTTCATGGCACAGATCAGGCTGCATTTCATAACACAGGTCAGGCTGTATTTCATAACACAGGTCAGGCCGCATTTCATAACACAGATCAGGCTGCATTTCATAACACAGATCAGGCTGCATTTCATAACACAGGTCAGGCTGCATTTCATGGCACAGGTCAGGCTCCATTTCATGGCACAGGTCAGGCTGCATTTCATGGCACAGGTCAGGCTGCATTTCATAACACAGGTCAGGCTGCATTTCATGGCACAGGTCAGGCTGCATTTCATAACACAGGTCAGGCTGCATTTCATGGCACAGATCAGGCTGCATTTCATGGCACAGGTCAGGCTGCATTTCATAACACAGGTCAGGCTGCATTTCATGGCACAGATCAGGCTGCATTTCATGGCACAGGTCAGGCTGAATTTCATAACACAGGTCAGGCCACATTTCATAACACAGGTCAGGCCACATTTCATAACACAGATCAGGCTGCATTTCATAACAAAGATCAGGCTGCATTTCATAACACAGGTCAGGCTGCATTTCATAACACAGGTCAGGCTGCATTTCATAACACAGATCAGGCTGCATTTCATAACACAGGTCAGGTTGCATTTCATGGCATAGATCAGGCTGCATTTCATAACACAGATCAGGCTGCATTTCATGGCACAGGTCAGGTTGCATTTCATGGCACAGGTCAGGTTGCATTTCATGGCACAGGTCAGGTTGCATTTCATGGCACCAGTCAGGCTGCATTTCATGGCACAGATCAGGCTGCATTTCATAACACAGGTCAGGCTGCATTTCATAACACAGATCAGGCTGCATTTCATAATACAGGTCAGGTTGCATTTCATGGCACAGATCAGGCTGCATTTCATAACACAGGTCAGGTTGCATTTCATGGCACAGGTAATGCTGCAGTTCATAATACAGGTCAGGTTGCATTTCATGGCACAGATCAGGCTGCATTTCATAACACATGTCAGGTTGCATTTCATGGCCCAGATCAGGCTGCATTTCATAACACAGGTCGGGTTGCATTTCATAACACAGGTCAGGTTGCATTTTATGGCACAGGTCAGGTTGCACTTCCATAGTTGCCAACATTGTAAAAAAAATGATAGGGACACTTTTTTGGCTGTAGGTGGAGTCTTATTATAATTAGGGGGTGTGACATGCATTTTTAGGTGTGGCATAGCAAAAAAAAGATGGGGAAGTGGGCGGGGTTTACGTGAAATAGTGGGCATGGCTTATATGGGTGTGTTTCAAATGGGGGTGTGGTTAGCGTCTGAGATGAATGAGAGATTGAGAAAGAAAGGGGAAAAGAGGGAGGGAGGGAGAGAAAAAGAAGGAAAGAAGGAAAGAAGGAGGGAAGGAGAGAGGAGGAAGGAAAGAGGGATGGAGAGACAGCAGGCCCAGATCCTACACCACAATAGAAATGTGTATTCCAGAGTTTAACAAATCAGCAGATAAAGATACTCCAAACACCTGGTGTTAGCGCTTCAATCACCCCAGCACCATGGTTGTTATGGTGTCAGGATGATTGAAGCACATTATTTCTATTATTACATTGAAATATAAAATGAAATAGTTCAACTCACCATAATGCAGAATCAGTGTTAGCCCTGAGCTTGTCACTTGCCACGTTACCTGCCACCAGATGCCATCAGGTGCCCCCAGCGGAGCCCCTTATCACATCTGGTGTCCCCAGCAGCGGAGTCCCTCCTCACATCAGGTGTCCCCAGCAGTGGAGCTCCTCATCATGTCAGGTGTCCCAAGCGGAGCCCCTGATCACATCTGGTATCCCCAGCAGCAGAGCCCTTCATCACATCAGGTGTCCCCAGCAGCAGAGTTCCTCCTCACATCAGGTGTCCCCAGCAGCGGAGCCCCTCATCATATCAGGTGTCCCCAGCGGAGCCCCTGATCACATCTGGTGTCCCCAGCAGCAGAGCCCCTCATCACATCTGGTGTCCCCAGCAGCAGAGCCCCTCATCACATCAGGTGTCCCCAACAGCGGAGTCCCTCCTCACATCAGGTGTCCCCAGCAGCGGAGCCCCTCATCACATCAGGTGTCCCCAGCGGAGCCCCTGATCACATCTGATGTTCCCAGCAGCAGAGCCCCTCATCAGATCAAGTGTCCCCAGCAGCGGAGCCCTTCATCACATCAGGTGTCCCTAGCAGCAGAGCCCCTCATCACATCAGGTGTCCCCAGCAGAGGAGTCCCTCATCACATCAGGTGTCCCCAGGCAGCAGAGTTCCTCCTCACATCAGGTGTCCCCAGGCAGCGGAGTCCCTTCTTACATCTGGTGTCCCCAGGCAGCGGAGCCCCTCCTTACATCTGGTGTCCCCATGCAGCGGAGCCCCTCCTTACATCTGGTGTCCCCAGGCAGCAGAGTCCCTCCTTACATCTGGTGTCCCAAGGCAGTGGTGTGAATGAAGAAAAGAAGGCAGGAAGGAGGGAAGGAGAGAGGAGGAAGGAAAGAGGGATGGACTGACAGCAGGCCCAGATCCTACACCACAATAGAAATGTGCATTCCAGAGTTTAACAAATCAGCAGATAAAGATACTCCAAACACCTGGTGTTAGCGCTTCAATCATCCCGGCACCATGTTTGTTATGGTGTCAGGATGATTGAAGCGCATTATTTCTATTATTACATTGAAATATAAAATGAAATAGTTCAACTCACCATAATGCAGAATCAGTGTTAGCCCTGAGCGTGTCACTTGCCACGTCACCTGCCACCAGATGCCATCAGGTGCCCCCAGCGGAGCCCCTCATCACATCTGGTGTCCCCAGCAGCGGAGCCCCTCATCATATCAGGTGTCCCCAGCGGAGTCCCTCATCACATCAGTTGTCCCCAGCAGCGGAGCCCCTCATCACATCAGGTGTCCCCAGCAGCGGAGCCCCTCATCACATCAGGTGTCCCCAGCAGCGGAGCCCCTCATCACATCAGGTGTCCCCAGCAGCGGAGTCCCTCATCACATCAGGTGTCCCCAGCAGTGGAGCCCCTCATCACATCAGGTGTCCCCAGCAGTGGAGCCCCTCATCACATCAGGTGTCCCCAGCAGCAGAGTCCCTCCTCACATCAGGTGTCCCCAGCAGCGGAGTCCCTCCTCACATCAGGTGTCCCCAGCAGCGGAGCCCCTCATCACATCAGGTGTCCCCAGCAGAGGCGTCCTTCCTCACATCTGGTGTCCCCAGCAGCAGAGCCCCTCATCACATCTGGTGTCCCCAGCAGCGGAGCCCCTCATCACATCAGGTGTCCCCAACAGCAGAGTCCCTCCTCACATCAGGTGTACCCAGCAGCGGAGCCCCTCATCACATCTGGTGTCCCCAGCAGCGGAGCGCCTCATCACATCAGGTGTCCTCAGCGGAGCCTCTCATCACATCAGGTGTCCCCAGCAGCGGAGCCCCTCATCGCATCTGGTGTCCCCAGCAGCGGAGCCCCTCATCACATCATATGTCCCCAGCAGCGGAGTCCCTCCTCACATCAGGTGTCCCAGCAGTGGAGCTCCTCATCACGTCAGGTGTCCCCAGCGGAGCCCCTGATCACATCTGGTATCCCCAGCAGCAGAGCCCTTCATCACATCAGGTGTCCCCAGCAGCGGAGTTCCTCCTCACATCAGGTGTCCCCAGCAGCGGAGCCCCTCATCATATCAGGTGTCCCCAGCGGAGCCCCTGATCACATCTGGTGTCCCCAGCAGCAGAGCCCCTCATCACATCTGGTGTCCCCAGCAGCAGAGCCCCTCATCACATCAGGTGTCCCCAGCAGCGGAGTCCCTCCTCACATCAGGTGTCCCCAGCAGCGGAGCCCCTCATCACATCAGGTGTCCCCAGCAGAGGCGTCCCTCCTCACATCTGGTGTCCCCAGCAGCAGAGCCCCTCATCACATCTGGTGTCCCCAGCAGCGGAGCCCCTCATCACATCAGGTGTCCCCAACAGCAGAGTCCCTCCTCACATCAGGTGTACCCAGCAGCGGAGCCCCTCATCACATCTGGTGTCCCCAGCAGCGGAGCGCCTCATCACATCAGGTGTCCTCAGCGGAGCCTCTCATCACATCAGGTGTCCCCAGCAGCGGAGCCCCTCATCGCATCTGGTGTCCCCAGCAGCGGAGCCCCTCATCACATCATATGTCCCCAGCAGCGGAGTCCCTCCTCACATCAGGTGTCCCAGCAGTGGAGCTCCTCATCACGTCAGGTGTCCCCAGCGGAGCCCCTGATCACATCTGGTATCCCCAGCAGCAGAGCCCTTCATCACATCAGGTGTCCCCAGCAGCGGAGTTCCTCCTCACATCAGGTGTCCCCAGCAGCGGAGCCCCTCATCATATCAGGTGTCCCCAGCGGAGCCCCTGATCACATCTGGTGTCCCCAGCAGCAGAGCCCCTCATCACATCTGGTGTCCCCAGCAGCAGAGCCCCTCATCACATCAGGTGTCCCCAACAGCGGAGTCCCTCCTCACATCAGGTGTCCCCAGCAGCGGAGCCCTTCATCACATCAGGTGTCCCCAGCAGAGCCCCTGATCACATCTGGTGTTCCCAGCAGCAGAGCCCCTCATCACATCAGGTGTCCCCAGCAGCAGAGCCCCTCATCACATCAGGTGTCCCTAGCAGCGGAGCCCCTCATCACATCAGGTGTCCCCAGGCAGCGGAGTTCCTCCTCACATCAGGTGTCCCCAGGCAGCGGAGTCCCTCCTTACATCTGGTGTCCCCAGGCAGCGGAGCCCCTCCTTACATCTGGTGTCCCCAGGCAGCGGAGCCCCTCCTTACATCTGGTGTACCCAGGCAGCAGAGTCCCTCCTTACATCTGGTGTCCCAAGGCAGTGGAGTAAATGAAGGAAGGAAGGAGGGAAGGAGAGAGGAGGAAGGAAAGAGGGATGGACTGACAGCAGGCCCAGATCCTACACTACAATAGAAATGTGTATTCCAGAGTTTAACAAATCAGCAGATAAAGATACTCCAAACACCTGGTGTTAGCGCTTCAATCATCCCGGCACCATGTTTGTTATGGTGTCAGGATGATTGAAGCGCATTATTTCTATTATTACATTGAAATATAAAATGAAATAGTTCAACTCACCATAATGCAGAATCAGTGTTAGCCCTGAGCGTGTCACTTGCCACGTCACCTGCCACCAGATGCCATCAGGTGCCCCCAGCAGTGGAGCCCCTCATCACATCAGGTGTCCCCAGCAGTGGAGCCCCTCATCACATCAGGTGTCCCCAGCAGCAGAGTCCCTCCTCACATCAGGTGTCCCCAGCAGCGGAGTCCCTCCTCACATCAGGTGTCCCCAGCAGCGGAGCCCCTCATCACATCAGGTGTCCCCAGCAGAGGCGTCCCTCCTCACATCTGGTGTCCCCAGCAGCAGAGCCCCTCATCACATCTGGTGTCCCCAGCAGCGGAGCCCCTCATCATATCAGGTGTCCCCAACAGCAGAGTCCCTCCTCACATCAGGTGTACCCAGCAGCGGAGCCCCTCATCACATCTGGTGTCCCCAGCAGCGGAGCGCCTCATCACATCAGGTGTCCTCAGCGGAGCCTCTCATCACATCAGGTGTCCCCAGCAGCGGAGCCCCTCATCGCATCTGGTGTCCCCAGCAGCGGAGCCCCTCATCACATCATATGTCCCCAGCAGCGGAGTCCCTCCTCACATCAGGTGTCCCAGCAGTGGAGCTCCTCATCACATCAGGTGTCCCCAGCGGAGCCCCTGATCACATCTGGTATCCCCAGCAGCAGAGCCCTTCATCACATCAGGTGTCCCCAGCAGCGGAGTTCCTCCTCACATCAGGTGTCCCCAGCAGCGGAGCCCCTCATCATATCAGGTGTCCCCAGCGGAGCCCCTGATCACATCTGGTGTCCCCAGCAGCAGAGCCCCTCATCACATCTGGTGTCCCCAGCAGCAGAGCCCCTCATCACATCAGGTGTCCCCAACAGCGGAGTCCCTCCTCACATCAGGTGTCCCCAGCAGCGGAGCCCTTCATCACATCAGGTGTCCCCAGCAGAGCCCCTGATCACATCTGGTGTTCCCAGCAGCAGAGCCCCTCATCACATCAGGTGTCCCCAGCAGCAGAACCCCTCATCACATCAGGTGTCCCTAGTAGCGGAGCCCCTCATCACATCAGGTGTCCCCAGGCAGCGGAGTTCCTCCTCACATCAGGTGTCCCCAGGCAGCGGAGTCCTTCCTTACATCTGGTGTCCCCAGGCAGCGGAGCCCCTCCTTACATCTGGTGTCCCCAGGCAGCGGAGCCCCTCCTTACATCTGGTGTACCCAGGCAGCAGAGTCCCTCCTTACATCTGGTGTCCCAAGGCAGTGGAGTAAATGAAGGAAAGAAGGAAGGAAGGAGGGAAGGAGAGAGGAGGAAGGAAAGAGGGATGGACTGACAGCAGGCCCAGATCCTACACTACAATAGAAATGTGTATTCCAGAGTTTAACAAATCAGCAGATAAAGATACTCCAAACACCTGGTGTTAGCGCTTCAATCATCCCGGCACCATGTTTGTTATGGTGTCAGGATGATTGAAGCGCATTATTTCTATTATTACATTGAAATATAAAATGAAATAGTTCAACTCACCATAATGCAGAATCAGTGTAGCCCTGAGCGTGTCACTTGCCACGTCACCTGCCACCAGATGCCGTGTTCCGGTTATTGAATGGCCCACCTGGTTATTTGGACATATATATCTTTTGTGGCCCCCGATGATCTCCCAGTGCCGGGGCCACAAAAGATGTATATGCCTTGGAGGGGACAGGGAGGAGGCGGGACGAGCGCTGTACACACACAGAATTTCCTGTTTACGGATGGCCTCTGTAATAGGAAGTCCCGTCTCTGGCGCTGCCATTGGACGACTGTTCTGTCCATCAAAGGAGGCGGGACTTTCTATTAAAGAGGCCACCGTGTAAACAGGAGATTTTCCTGTAGGTAAACTTTGGCGCTCATGAGTGCATTCCTGGCAATGGTGCTGCATTCCTGGCAATGGTGAGTGCATTCCTGGCAATGGTGCTGCATTCTTGGCAATGGTGAGTGCATTCCTGGCAATGGTGCTGCATTCCTGGCAATGGTGAGTGCATTCCTGGCAATGGTGGTGCATTCCTGGCAATGGTGAGTGCATTCCTGTCAATGGTGCTGCATTCCTGGCAATGGTGAGTGCATTCCTGGCAAGGCAATGGTGAGTGCATTCCTGGCAATGGTGGTGCATTCCTGGCAATGATGAGTGCATTCCTTGCAATGGTGAGTGCATTCCTGGCAATGGTGCTGCATTCCTGGTAATGGTGAGTGCATTCCTGGCAATGGTGGTACATTGCTGGCAATGGTGGTGCATTCCTGGCAATGGTGCTGCATTCCTGGCAATGGTGCTGTATTCCTGGCAATGGTGGTGCATTCCTGGCAATGGTGGGTGCATTCCTGGCAATGGTGAGTGCATTCCTGGCAATGATGGGTGCTGCATTTCTAGCAATGGTGGGTGCTGCATTCCTAGCAATGGTGAGGCTACATTCATGGCAGTGGTGGGTCTGCAGATGGGCACTTGTGAGGCTGCAGATGGGCACTGGCCCTTATTTTGCTTCACAGCCACAAAGGCAAGAGAATTCTTGTTGGGCAGTGTATTAGTGCATTCCTGGCAATGGTGCTGCATTCCTGGCAATGGTGAGTGCATTCCTGGCAATGGTGCTGCATTCCTGGCAATGGTGAGTGCATTCCTGGCAATGGTGCTGAATTCCTGGCAATGGTGAGTGCATTCCTGGCAATGGTGCTGCATTCCTGGCAATGGTGGTGCATTCCTGGCAATGGTGAGTGCATTCCTGGCAATGGTGCTGCATTCCTGGCAATGGTGAGTGCATTCCTGGAAATGGTGCTGCATTCCTGGCAATGGTGAGTGCATTCCTGGCAAGGCAATGGTGAGTGCATTCCTGGCAATGGTGGTGCCTTCCTGGCAATGATGAGTGCATTCCTGGCAATGGTGAGTGCATTCCTGGCAATGGTGCTGCATTCCTGGTAATGGTGAGTGCATTCCTGGCAATGGTGATACATTCCTGGCAATGGTGGTGCATTCCTGGCAATGGTGGTGCATTCCTGGCAATGGTGCTGCATTCCTGGCAATGGTGAGTGCATTCCTGGCAATGGTGGGTGCTGCATTTCTAGCAATGTTGAGGCTACATTCATGGCAGTGGTGGGTCTGCAGATGGGCACGTGTGAGGCTGCACGTGGGCACTGGCCCTTATTTTGTTTCACAGTTCTTTATTTAAAATTTTTTTTTTCCCTGAAACTTCCCTCTTAAAGTGAAGGTGCATGTTGTACGCCAATAAATACGGTATATCCAAATAATACACCCAAGCTCATCCTTAGACTCTTCACCACACACAGCCACAAAGGCAAGAGAATTCTTGTTTGGCAGTGTATTAGTGCTTGAACGAACACACTTATGCCCCGTACACACGGTCGGATTTTCCGACGGAAAATGTGTGATAGGACCCTGTTGTCGGAAATTCCGACCGTGTGTAGGCTCCATCACACATTTTCCATCGGATTTTCCGACACACAAAGTTTGAGAGCAGGATATAAAATTTTCCGACAACAAAATCCGTTGTCGGAAATTCCGATCGTGTGTACACAAATCCGACGGACAAAGTGCCACGCATGCTCAGAATAAATAAAGAGATGAAAGCTATTGGCCACTGCCCCCTTTATAGTCCTGACGTACGTGTTTTACGTCACCGCGTTTAGAACGATCTGATTTTCCGACAATTTTGTGTGACCATGTGTATGCAAGACAAGTTTGAGCCAACATCCGTCGGAAAAAATCCTAGGATTTTGTTGTCGGAATGTCCAAACAAAGTCCGACTGTGTGTACAGGGCATTAGACCGAAGTTTAATGGTTCAAAGAATGTCAGGCAAAATGGTTGGCCCTCACGCATGTTCACTTCATCAAATCTGGCCCTCTGAAAAAAGTTTGGACACCCCTGCTGTATAGTATTGCACATTTATTTCTGGCTTGAACCTTTCTCATCATACAAAGCAGAGAATCACTTTTACTAATATCTAGAACAGTGGTTCCTAACATCAGTCCTCAAGTACCCCCAACAGACCATTTTTGGGAATTTCTCTAAATAAAATAGAGAAATAGATAAAATAGCTGTCCAAAATACCAAGCCATTGACGCTGATTTAAAGCACCTGTGCAAGATAAAGAAAAACCTGCAAACATGGCCTGTTGGGGTTACATGAAGACTGAGGTTGAGAACCATTGATCTAGAATACCACTAGATCACCAGTAGATGCATTTACACATTTGTTTGAAATACAACACTGAAACTATGGAACAGCAAACAAAAATGTAAACATATCATCAAAAATTATTCACAGGTAAATGTTACAAAAATAACTCAAAATGTGTACTGTAGCTTACCCACATAGGAGCTGCAGATTAAAGGGATCTCCCACCCCACTCCTGCTCAGCCAGGCACACCGAATCTTCCCAGGCATACAGAGTCAGTGAACAGTCCGTAGCTTTAGTTTTGCTATTTAATAGGGGGTTAATAACTTGGATAGAGATAGGAGGTTGTTGGATGGCTGCTTGCCTTCAGCAATCTTCAGGGACAACTTCCTATATACAGTTATATACAGACTCCACTTCACTTTCCTCCTGCACACTCTTGGCCTCTCTCATGCTCAGCCTCTGCCGGTACACTCCCGGGAGGGACTTAACAGTCTCCTTATCAGTTCAGCAACAGCTAATCACGGGCAGGAACTCATAGGGGTTGATTTACTAAAGGCAAATAGACTGTGCACTTTGCAAAGTGCATTTGCACTCTGCAAGTGCAGTTGCTTCAGAGCTTAGTAAATGAACAGAAGCTCTCTGACTTCCATTATTCAATCGTGTGCAAGCAAAAATGCAGTTTTCTTTATTTCCCTTGCATATGATTGGGTATTCTTTGCAATGTGAAGCCTTACCTCATTTACTAAGCTCTGGAGCAACTGCACTTGCAGAGTGCAACTGCACCTTGCAAAGTGCACAGTCTTTTTGCCTTTAGTAAATCTACCCCAATGTCCCTTAACAGTAGCACACGTGGGGGTTATTTACAAAGGGTAAATCCACTTTGCACTGCAAGTGCAAACTACAAGTGCATATGAAATTGCACTGAAAGTGCACTTGGAAGTGCAGTCGCTGTAAATCTGAGGGGTAGATCTGAAATGAGGAAAGCTCTGCTGATTTTATTATCCAATCATGTGCAAGCTTAAATGCTGTTTTTATATTTTCCTTGCATGTCCCCCTCGGATCTACAGTGACTGGACTTCTAAGTGCACTTTCAGTGCAATTTCAAGTGCACTTTGCTCTTGTAGTGCAAAGTGGATTTGCCTTTAGTAAATAACCCCCATGGAGTGACACAGCATGTAACTTCCCCTCAGCTTCCTTTGTGGTCGCTGATCCCAGCACCACTTCTTCAGGCCCTGCAAGCCCTCCTGGCTGCAGCTGCCACTCTACACCAATCCACTGGACTGACTCTTCACCAGCCCACCTGCTGACTCTTCACCCGTTCAGGTGGCTGACTCTCAGGAGATCTCTCAGGGAAGGATTGAAGACTTAAAGCCACTGCTGTATTTAAGGGAGACTGGCTACACATGGCAGTTTCCCACCCTTTGTTAGTCCTCAACAGTGTTGATCTACTCACTCTGTCCCCTCTTGCTCCCATGCCTCCAGGAATATCTCCTCCCATATGTTTTAGCAGGATTCTTCTAGCACCCAAGCCCCGACCCAAGACAAGACACCCCCCAGACTAGGGGGCACCCCTCAGGGTCACCGAAAGGCATCCTCAACACTGCATCTCCATCTTCCACCCGACTGCCCCTGCTGGCAGGACCCATGACTACTTATGAAATTGTCTCCCTGCCAGCCCACCACTAGGGATTGGCTGAGACCTCAAAAATATGCATGACTGCTTCTCCTAACCCCATCCTCTAATTCTAGAATTACTTCCCAGACCAGGGGTATTCTGCCAGGATGAATCATCCAGCTCTGAACTCTAATGAACCTTTACCCAATTAAGACTCACCAACTTACAATATGAGTCAGAGTATGGTTTGCCTACACTAATTTCTAGCACACACTAGAGGGTGCTACAGTACTTACTGGAAATATACTATAGTTTTCTTTTAATGGTAATTTCATCGAAAATTGTATAATCCTTGGACTACTACAAAGGTTCCACCGACCATGTCAATGGCATTGGGAAATACTTTTTATAATATGGGTCAGAGAGTAGCATAGGGTATTTTGTTTACATTCGGGGTCTGTGAGTCAACAGACGATATACAAAAAGGAAACATAATAAGTCAATATCTTAAAACTGGTAGCAACATTTTTATTATTAAAAAAAAGCAGCAGCATAACCAAGGAGAACCAAGATCCCTATACATTTATCTCTTTATATACCCACAATAATAATTACCGGTATTCTCTTTTTTTAGAAATAAAAGTTATGCTAATGTTCATGAATGAAACTGTGTCCACCTTCCTCATCTTCACATGCGATAACTCAATTGTTAATCTATTCTTCTATCCATGTAGCGCCATGACATTACAACAGAGGCCAAAAGGAGACCTTGAAGATTGCTGCTCTGTTCTTAATGTAAGTGTCATTACATTAGCGCTGAGCATGTGGTTGACGTTGACAGAAAAAATTATACTTCGTTCATAATTAAGACTTTGGTACTCATAAATGACAATTTCTTCCATACAAAAGTTAACAGCTTTCAAAGGTTTGATTATCTTCATACATATTTACAATGGAATTCTTAAAGAATGTTCTCTAGACAATAGAGCTCTTAATTCCAACCTTGAAAAGGTCATGGCATCTCACAATTTCTTTGTTAAACTTTGTAGTATATTTGGAGGCTATTCACTTAATTACAGTAAGGCACAATGGCTTATTTCACATACATAGTTCACAACTGTACAATGTATATTGGCAGGGGAAAATCACTGGTAACACATTTATGTGGCCAGCCTTGAGTCTTGCTCCAGTCCGCTTTTTGATATTGTTTTATTTATTTCTAATACCTGTCATCCAAACTATGAAATTAAATGAAAAAAAAAAATGTCTGCAGTATGACGAAAACCCACCATTAACCTTATGTTATATCAGATTATGTTCACTAAGTGTTTTTTTTTATTTTAAATGTGATTATATTCAATAAGGGTGAACAATGCCGTTTCTGGGTGCAGAAGAAAAGTGATCCTGTGCTGCAGATGTGCCCATGTTGGCTGGTCCCCAACAGTCCTCTTGTGCTGATATTAACACTGAAACTCATCTCCTGGATCCTGAGAGGACCCTGCTGCTGTTGTTCATACAAAAAGGAAAAGTTCACATTGCGCAGACAGTGGACACCACCTCCTGTAAACAGAAAAAGAGAGAAGAGTTAGCTGAAGAACACCTTGTGATCGCAGATTTCGTTGCGTAAAAGGGGCATTTAGAAAAGTTTAGTTAAAAAGGAGTGAGAGAAGGGGTGTCTGTGTGTGTCTGTGTAAAGATATAATAGTTCATTCATATGCCCCGTACACACGGTCGGACATTGATCGGACATTCCGACAACGAAATCCTAGGATTTTTTTCCGACGGATGTTGGCTCAAACTTGTCTTGCATACACACGGTCACACAAAGTTGTCGGAAAATCCGATAATTCTGAACGCGGTGACGTAAAACACGTACGTTGGGACTATAAACGGGGCACTAGCCAATAGCTTTCATCTCTTTATTTATTCTGAGCATGCGTGGCACTTTGTGCATCGGATTTGTGTACACACGATCGGAAATTCCGACAACGGATTTTGTTGTCGGAAAATTTTATAGCCTGCTCTCAAACTTTGTGTGTTGGAAAATCCGATGGAAAATGTGTGATGGAGCCTACACACGGTCGGAATTTCTGACAACAAGGTCCTATCACACATTTTCCGTCGGAAAATCCGACCGTGTGTACGGGGAATTAAACTATTCAAACTGTGGAGGCTTACTTTTGAAGCACAAGGAATCATTTAAAGACATTCAAAGACAAATGAAACCAAAAGTTTCCAGACGCATGACCATCACAACTAAATAAGGTTGTTGGATAAAACCAAAAACCATGGGCATTAATATAGGGATGACCCCTTTGTGGCTGTAAAAGCTATCACTCTTTGTACTCTTCAGCCAAAAGTGCATTTGTAAGGTCAGGTACTGCTTTGGATGAGAAGACATGCCTTACAACTCCAGTTCATGGCTTACAGCCCAATGTTTGTAGATGTATGATCATCACACCTCTATGAGTCTGTTGGACAAAACCAAAACCATGGGCAAGAATAAAGAGATGACCTCCTTTGCAGGTTTAACATCTATCACTCTTTGTGCCCATTCAGCCAAAAATACATTTTTAAGGTCATCTATTGCAATTTGATGAGAAGACATGGCTTACAACTCCGTTTGATGGGATACATCCCAATTCATCCCAAAGGTGTTCAGCAGAGCTGAGGTATGGACTGATGTCAGAAGAGTTCCTCCACACCAAACTCATCAAACCATTTATTTATGGACCTGAATTTGTGCACAGGGACACACTCATTCTGGAACTGAAAAAGGCCCTCGACAATTGTTCTCACGAGGTTGAAAGTGCACAATTATTTAAAATGCTTCTCTAATGTTGAAGCATTAACAGTACTCTTTACTGAAAACATTAAAACTTAATAATCTGTCCACATACTTATGGTCATAGGTGAATCTGCATAGGTACAATACTTTCACAATCAAACTCTTGTACTAGCCCAGTTTTGACTTTTGGTCCTCTTTAAAGATTGCCTGCCCTGATCATGATGTGTTTGGCCAGCCAAAATGTAATGCTTTATGCATAATAAAATGGGAGCCTATCCTTGACTCTCGTAAACTCCTTTGTGTGATAACAACATATAGGACAAAACGAGTTTCATATGCAGTGGCAAGAAAGATAAATGAAGAAGCAAAAGGTTTTAGGGCTAATTAAAGCATGTTTAAACATTAAAAGCTGATTTTTTCCTATGTGACCCTCACCATTCTCCTCCTGCCTGCCCTTCCTTTTGATTAGAAGCTCATAAATATTAAACATCTCTGTACTACAAGAAATACAGACAGAGATTTGGTGAAAAAAGAGGAAGGAAAATCCTTCATAAATCCTATAATTTAGTGGTTAATGAACTTTAAAACTGCCAGTTTTCCAACTTAATACTTTGATACATCATTAATCTTGATATCTTCCAAAGAATTCATTAAGGTGGTTAAAAACAGATGAAAAATTTAAATTTTATGTTGTTAGATAATATCTATCTATCTATCTATCTATCTATCTATCTATCTATCTATCTATCTATCTATCTATCTATCTATCTATCTATCTATCTATCTATCTATCTATCTATCTACAGTATCTCTTTCTGTCTGTCTATCTACATCTACCCTATTTATTGTAACCAAGAGTTTTAACAGGTGTGAAACCTAATGTACCTTATAAGCAATGTTGTTGAAATCACAAATAAATCTCAGCAGCTGCAAATACTGTAGATAAATACTTTAATAAAAAAACAGTCCCCAATCCAGGGATTCAGAACTGTACTCCTCCTGGACGGTTCTTCACTGGTCTTCAGGTCCCTGGTGCTGCCATCTTGGATGTGGGAAGCTGGCTGTGACTTCCTGTGGCTTCGCAGCCGGCTCCCCACTGCGTATGCTTGAGTCACACTGTGCTTTGTGAATGGACCTGCAGTCTCCTGGGACCTGTGATGTGCCCCAGGAGGTTGCAGGCGGTGGCCAAACATACACCTGGATCGTCTAAGCAATCCAAGTGGAAGTGGGAGCAGATACATGCCAGAAATAGGTACCCATTCCCTTAAAAAAAAAATCCAAAAATGTTAAAGGAGGGTAGGGAGATAAAAAAGGATCTTCCCTTTCCAGGTGAAGTTCCTTTTTAACCGCTTCCGGACCGCCCACTGCATATATACTGCGGCAGAGCGGCCTGGCTGAAGCTGCTGCTTGTTCACTTCCTGGATTTACACAGACACACAGATGCATTACTCCAGCTCTCATGAGAAAAGATGGTCCACAACTCCTTGCTTGCTCTTTAAAATCTTCAAAATCTTTTGATTCTCCATAAAAGACACAGACAGCAGATGTAAACGCGTTTCAGCCTTGCGGGCCTTGTTCCCTACACCTCCAGCTCTGCAGCTCTCATTGGCCCTCTTATGACTCACCTTCCTTGCAAACTCTCATGAGAGTGAGAGAACTGTGCATGATGTCATAAGCCTAGCCTTATTACCAGACAAGAAACAGGAAGTGGGCTGTATAAGGTATTTATTGGTAGAAAAAAATGTTTTACTATCCAAAGTTAAAACAGCAAGGGCAGAAGATTTAATAGATGGAAAGTTGAAAAAATGACTGAAGGTCCGCTTTAAGTACAGCTTCCCCTTCAGCAAGAAAAACAGTGAGCAGCACAGTAATGACATCAACAAATCTCACTTTAAATCAGGCAAGACCTCACTCCGAAGCTATACAGACTTGAAGTTACAGGCATAGGAGCACACTGTTTTTTTTCAGGAGGAATCCAAGACTGCATAAGTGGTCCACCGCAGAGGTAAATGGAGGGTCCAATTGTATCCACCTGAAAAACAGACAGGCAGCCCCGATTGGACTGATCATGTGAAAGGAGCCTAAGGCAGTGCACCTGTGGCTTTTCTGCGGGTTAGCTGCACATCACCATAAAATGATATTTTATCCTGTAGGTGTGGTGCACTTTCAGAAAGCTCACCAAACCTGCAGATAATAGCAAAAGTCTATGGCTTAGTGCAGGAAACCCGCAGGTACACTCCAGTTTGAAAGCAGCCCAGAGTAACCAGTGCAGAACTAGAACAGATATGCCCATGTGATTTTAATTTAAAAAACTGACCTTTATTCACAATCTTCACATCAGGAATCACTCTGCAGGTATCGCCAGCTGTTGCTGTCCCAAGCGAGGTGCATTTGGTATCACTCCACCTGTGACAGGAGCTGGTGCTATACAGGAAGCTCTGCTCTCTACTCCGCATGCTTCCTCTATTGCTGGCTCCAGTCTCAACTCTGATGCTCTGGGATGGTGGGTCGGAAACCCATGATCTGGGCTTGCCAACCTGCCATCCCAGAGCAGGAGGACGCGAGCCACATCAGAGGGCTCCCCTGGTGTAAAGGAACAGCATAACACATTTACTCCAAACAGGAAGCAGAGCCTATGTCCAAATATGGCTGCCTCCAAACACACAAGCTATACACAGAGACAAGATTCTTAAAATAATAACACACACTGATAAAATGATTTTCAGCAAGAGCACCCCTTTTTATAAGGTTACAAGTGTATCTAATACATGTTTTGAAATGACTATACATTCCCTTTAATTTGCACATCTCTATGAAGCAAACACAAGTTTGCCAGTCTGCCTTTGGTAAGTCAGCCCCGACTAACGGAAGCCAAGGCAGGCAAGTACTTAGAATCTTCTGAAAGTCTGTTTCCAGCAACATCAAAGTCCATTAAATCATCATCACTATGGAATGACTTCGAACAGCAGTCTTGTCCACATAAAAAAATAATTTCTAAAGTAAACATAACATTGTACAGTGTATGTCCATAATAATGAACAGCAGTGTGTTACTCATTTTCAAGACATATCTGCCCTGACAACGTGATGGTTCGGATTTCTCTGCGGGGAAATCCTTATGAAATTCTTATCATTTGAGTTGTTTAAAAACGACATGTTATTGTATTACTCTGGTCTAGTCTTCCCTTTCTACCAGTCGGATTTCAACCAATGTGTCTTTTTGGCACTGTCAGAGAGATCTGACAGAATCACAAGTCAGCCTGTTATTCATAAAGTGGTCACATGACTGGGAAATAAAGCTTTTGCCGCATTCTGAGGCTGGCGGATACCACACTGGAAAGGTTATAAAATATTCACATGCAGTAAGGTAATTATTAATCATTTCACATCCTCAAGGAAGAGCTGGAATTAAAAAAAATGAAGCTAACATAAGTTTTATAATATATTTAAAGGAAAGAAATGAATGAATACAAGGCATACCCTTGTGTATAACTATAAAGATAGAGAATGAGGAAGACATTTAGATCAACATTTAGTGGATTTGTTTGACGTACAAAGATGTTTTGTATACCCTTACAGTACCATTTATATAGCAGTTTATGACATGTGTTCCATTACTTTTTATAATTATTGTATTTAATCAAAAGCAGTTGAAGTTAAAATGACCCTTTTACCAATTTAAAAAAATGAAGGTAAAAGCACAGAAAAAATAAAATAAAGTATTTTAAATGCTTTCATGCAGTTTTTTTCTTTCCCTCAGTGATTCACTTGTAATGTGCCTTTGAACTTGTTATAAAAACTCATAACTCACAATTTGTTATAAAAATTCACATCCCCCCCCGCACTTCATAACCATTTCCTCTCCTGGGAGTGTTCAATTACTATCTATGCTGGGCCAGCTCCACCACCCCTCTATTCTCTTCATAAAATTTTATGGAGCGGCTATGGGGTGGGGGTGGGTGAAAGGGAATACTATAGAATGTAAGTTGAGTCACAGCTCTGAGTATGCTAGGGCTGCTGACCTCACATCCAAGATAATCCAGGCATCTCCAAACTACGGCCCTCCAGCTGTTGCTTAACTACACGACCCATGAGGCAATGTAAAACTCTGACATTCACAGACATGACAGGCATGGTGGGAATTGTAGTTCCTGAACAACTAGGGCCATAGTTTGGAGACCCCTGGATAGCCCAACAGCAGTCTCAGGGCTTTTGAATGTCTACAAAAGAAAGTATATGGCTTGAAGCAGAAGTGAAACTGGGAGGAGGGCCAGCATGATGGGGGGGCAGTGAGGCAGAGTGAATAAGGGGTATTATTTGAATAAGGAGGGTATTCACCTACTTGATTGGGTCCTGAAGTGATGGGGGTCCAGCAGGGTGTGGAGGGAGGAAGTGTTCAGTTGGAGAGTAGTCGGAGCTTCTCGAAGGGTAAGGAAGGTGTCTCTTCCCATGCTGTGAAGGAAAAGAGTATAAGAATGAGTCATCTGGACATCCAGAGGCTCTGGGGGGCTCCAGGCTACCGTTACTGATTTACTTCAGGAGCCCAGCCAGGCCTCAACATATTCATCTCCTGGCCCCTCTCATGGGGCGACATTTGGGGTCCGGGCCGTTCAGGGAGCCCTTTCGAAGGACCCTCCGACTCCACCGGCCAAGCGTAAGCCTGCTTCTCACAGTGTGGGAGGCAGGAGGAATACCCATCCACGGTGGGCCTGGAGGGGATCTACATCTCCAGCCTGCTCCCTTCCCTCCTCTACTTGCTAGCGGGACCACGCAGCCAGCTTGAGTGCGGCCCGGCGCGGGAGAGTTAGTTTGACGGGTGCTTGCCTGGTTCCTTTAGCGGCCAGGCCCCCTGTGTCTGAGGAAGTGGGTGGCGGTGGCGGAGATCCCAGGTGGTGGTCCAGCATCGTGCGGCGGTTCACGTGGACGAAGGAACCAGTGATGTGGCTAGTGGGGCTTCTCCTGCCCTGCTTAGAGCTCAGTGCAGGAGTTTGCTGGATACGGCCTGGGGCTCTGGTACGGCGTGGGTGGATGACATCATTGGGAGGCGCCCGCCAGCTCCTGGGGCCAGCCCGATCCTTCCTGGAAGGCCAGAGCAAAGAGGGACCGCCAGGGGAGAACACCTGTCGGAAGGGCAGATCAACGGCTTTGAGGAAATACCAGAGGCGGCGCAGGGAGCTGGAATTGCGGCTGGATGTCCTATTGGATAGCGGTAGCCAGGTGAGCCTGTGGCCTCTTTACTATCTTTCCACTGCTGTCTCTGCTGTGGGGGGCTCCAAGGATAGGGAGAGAGGCTCTGGGGGGACTGGGGCGCAAGAGGGAGCGGCTACATTGGGGGGTGATGGTGGGAGGGTTCTTCTCTCCCTGCTTTAGCGGGGTCCCAGAGTGCGGATGGTGTTGTGCACATTCTACTGGCTGGCCTTAGGGAAGTGCTGGCACGCTACGAGGCTGGGGATAAGTCATCGCCAGTTGTTTCATGGTCTAAGGCACGCGCCTCCACATCCAAGGGCGATAGTCGGGGGCTGTCCTTCCCATCACGCCTCCTGCGGATCCAGGTATGGCTTAGGCTGGCTCTCTTAGTGCTGGAGCGGGAGCAGCAGCTGGGGTGAGTTCAGTGGTTCAGGCGGCAGAAGCCACAATGGCTAGTAAGGGCATCGCCGGGGTGTATGGATGGCGGAGTCCGCAAAATGCAAAGTGTATGTGTGTTTCGAGGGACCTTTGGGTGCTCATTTGAAGCAGGTTGTTGCCGTTGAAGAAGTTTAACTTGGAAAAAGTTAAACCTGATGAGAGTAAGAAAGAGGAGGAAGACAGACAGCAGAATTGACTGATTCCTCGTACGTTCACAAACTGGTTACAGTCGTTTGCGATTTTGGCGAACGTCATCTGAGAAAAGGCCCCTGAGAATTGCTCGCCCCTATTTTGCTATTTGGACTGGATTGGCAAAGCCCAGCGAGTTTACATGGGACTGCTTGGCTACGATATGACAAGCAGTTCAATGTAAGGCGGTCCGCCCTGCTTTGCGGCGGGACCACAAGGACATCTTTGGATGAAACTGATGTCGTCCCTGTGTAGTTCAGTTCCCCCCTTTCAGGGTGGGGGCCGGGGCTGCAGCATCCTCTGCACAACCGGCCAGGGTTTGCAAGAGTTTCTGCTGGCAATACAATGCCAGAACTTGCAAGTTTGGAACTGCGTGTCATTTCCGGCACGAGTGTTTAGGTTGCGGAGGGTCTCTTCCTTTGTTCAGGTGCTTCAAGCACGGAAGAGGTAGAGGGAGTGACACTGGAAAAAGGGAGGACACCAGTGAAGGCAAGAAGGATGGCTCCTTTCCTAAGGTGCTACCCTAATCGGGAGGTGGCTCTTTTATTGGAACTTGGTTTTTCGGAGGGATTTAGGATCCATAGTCATTTTCGGGTCGCTTTTCCAATCGCCAACAACTTACGACCATCTAGTTTGCATCCGGAGGTTGTTACGAAAAAATTATTTAAGGAAGTTTCATTGGGTCGCATGGCTGGACCATTTGGTTCGCCGTCATTGCCCTATCTTGTTGTTTCTTCATTGGGTGTGGTGCCCAAAAAGGGGCCGAATAAGTTCCTCCTCATTCATTACCTCTCCTATCCAAGAGGTGGGTCAGTCAACGACTCCAGTGACCCTGATCTTTGTACGTGTCTTATACTTTTTTCGATACGGCTGTATCGTGGGTGCGCCGGTATGGTCAGAATTCATTGTTGGCAAAGACTGATATTGAGACGCCTCGTTTGTTACCTATGCATCCTGATTGTAGCCAATTGCTAGGCTGTCATTGGCAGGGGCAGTTCTTTGTTGATAGGTGTTCACCCATGGGTTGTGCTATTTCGTGTTCACTTTTAGAAAAGTTCAGTTCTTTTTTTGGATGGGCGGTTTGGGATGTTTCGGGCCTAGCTTCAGTCATCCATTATTTGGATGATTTCTTGTGTACATGTCCTGCGGACAGTACTATATGTGCGTCCCTGTTGGCTACAGTCCAGCATGTTTTGCGGTTTTTTGGGGTACCTTTGGTCACAGACAAGACTGAGGGCCCGGTCACGGAATTGTGTTTTTTGGGTACTGTTATCGATACCTGGGCAATGGAATGCCGTTTGCCTTTGGATAAGCTTGCTGATCTGAAGCAGACAGTTTCAACAGCCATGTGGAGCAAAAAAATTCAGCTTAAGGAACTACAATCTCTCTTGGGCAAGTTGAATTTTGCTTGAATTATGCCAATGGAACGTGTTTTTTGTAGATGACTGGCGTCAGCTACAGCTGGCATCGGGGAGTCACATCATTACATCCGTTTGGTGCGGGAGCATCGAGAAGACTTGCAGGTTTGGGATTCCTTTTTGGCATTATATAATAGTAATTCTCTTTGGTTAGAGCATGCCCTTTTGAATTTTGACATGGAGTTGTTTACTGATGCAGCAGGATCGGCAGGTTATGGGGCCTACTTCCATGGTCAGTGGAGTGCTGGGTGTTGGCTTTTGGAATGGAAAGAGGTTAGTTTGGTGCATAATTTGGTGGCTCTTGAATTGTTTCCCATTGTGTTGTCAGTGGAGTTGTGGAGTCCAAAATTCAGGAACAAACGTGTTAGGTTTCATTGTGACAATTTGGGGTGTGGTACAGGTCATTAATAATATTACGGCTTCTTCTCCTGCTGTTGTCTGCCTGCTTCACCACCTGGTTCTTACTTGTTTACGTCTTAATTGTTTTGTGTCTGCTGTGCATGTCCCGGGAATTGATAACTAAGTGGCCGATGCTTTGTCTCGTTTCCAGTGGGAATGATTCTGTCGTCTGGCACCGGAGGCGGAGCAACGAGGGATTTCATGACCCGACCATCTGTGGAGCATTGCATTGCCATTTCCCAGTTCTTGATTCGTGAGTCAGTATCTGTGGCTACTTGGTCTTCATACAGCAGGGTATGGCAGGAATGGCGGGACCTGGTGAGTGAAGTCGGGGCGTGCTGTCAGGATGAGGATGGGTTGCACGTTTACTTTATTTTATTGGCAGGAATATCAAATGTGGTGTTTCTGTCTCTTCTATGTCTCAGAAGTTGGCTGCGCTGGCTTTCATATTTAAGTTGGCTGGTCAACGGGATTTGACAAAGGTCTTTATGATGCCGGGTTTCCTTTTCAGTCCTCAGCACGGCTGTGGGTCAATTGGCTGGGGTTTGTGCATCTGAGTATGAGGTGGCTTTATTATGGGCGGTCTTTGTGCTGGCCTTTTTTGGGGCCTTTCGAGTGGGAGAACTTGTCAGTGGGAAAAAAGGGGTACAGGGGGTTTAGGGGTAAAGGATGTGTGGTTACGGGACAATACCGTAGGTGTTTTTCTTCGGAAATCTAAAACGGTTGGGGAGGGGCTCGAGAATTGAGTTATGTGCAGACCCCTCTTCCCCTGACACCTTTGCAGCCATTGAGCTATATGCTAGGTGCTCAGTCTGCTCCTGTACCTTTAAGAAGGGGTGGGCTCCCCTTCAGTCCACCTGCCCTCAGCTATCCATCAGAATGCATGTGCCTCCACTGTGGGGACACTTATAAGTTAGTGTTAGGTACCACAGATACCAGATATGCTTTTAATGCATACAGTTAGACAGGTTTAATTGGTTATCTGCAAGCTGGTCAGTAAGTAAGCTTGTTTTTTTTTCCCTTGGATTTATCTTTGGCCCTGTTTATCTCTTCCCCAGTGTGCCCAGTTCAGGCAGTGAGGTTTTTTTTGTCTCAATTCCAGTTTAAGTTCAAGAAATGTTTATTTCCGCTGGATTGAGTGGGGACAACTATTCTTCTCATTCTTCCCTATATTGGGGCGGCTACGAAAGCGGTCAGATGGGGCCTGGATGACCAGGTGGTTCAGCGTATTGGGAGATGGGAATCGGTTCAGGTTCAGGTCCTATGTGCACCCCCATTTATTGTTAGGTGGTGGAGTACGGGTTTTTTTAATTTTTTATTTCTGTGGGTTTCCTGCTTTTCTTCCTCCATGTATGATTGGTTTCTTCTATGCTTGTTGTTTGTCTCTGGGGTTTTGGGTCTTTTGGGGTGTTATGTTTCCCCTTCTCTTGTTCTTTTTCTTTCAGATGCAGAGGCGTGCCTGGTGTGGATCCTGGGTCACTCCTATGTTTATTGGGGGGCCAGGAGGGCCGAGGTTCGGCCAGAGGATAGGCACCTGGGTTGGGATAGGGGAGAGGTTAGTGTTAGTGTTTCGGTCCTGCCCGAAATGCACCGTTACGCCCAATTGGATGGGCCCCCTGACGTGGTGGTGTTGCATTTTGTTGGTAATGACCTTGGCTTTTGATGCTCCTGTGAACTAGCCAGGGACATTAAATTCGATTTTTTGAGACTTCGGTCCTATTTCCCGGATACGATCTTTGTGTGGTCCGACATTGTGGCTTGGTCCGCTTGAAGTTTAGCTTGTTCTGTTGAAAAGATCAGCAGAGCTAGAACAAAGGTCAACAAGGAGGTGGCAACATTTTTTGGCGCAATTGGGGCTTGACAATTCATCATCGGGATCTTGAGGAGGAGACCTGGCGTTTCCTGAGGAGGGATGGTGTTCATTTGAATGCTGTGGGCATTGACTTGTGGCAGCTGGGTTTGCAGGATGGGATCCAGTGGCCTTTTTGGGTTTGGAGGGCTACATGACCGTAAGGTGTCATGCTCGTGTGCTGTGGCGGGTGGTCTATTGGGTCTTTGAAGTCGGTGCTGGAAAAAATCCTGGAGAATTAGGGGGGTTGGGCCCATCTGGAGGTATGGGTGTCCCTTCCCTTCATAATAATACAATGTTAACATCGGGGGTTTTTCAAGTTGGTTGTATCTGGTAGTAAGTAAGTGGTACTTGTCCCCGTGCCAGTGTTGCTGCTGGGGGTCTTTCGTAGGTGGTAAATAGAAAATAGGCCTTCAAAGATCTTTAGACCGGGTAGGATTAGGCTGAGGTTTTTTGTTAATGGGTTATGTATTGTATGTAGTTATGCATTCCCTGTTTATGTATTTTTTGTATTTCAATTTGTTTGAAAGAATAAAGCAAAGGCTGCTATGGCCATTCGACTCCAAAAATTACTGTGTCGTCTGGTTCGTCTGGTTAATTTCTGAGGGAAAGGAAGAGGTCAATGGCTAATGTTATAGGTAACCGGAGCCTCAGCAATCTGCACATCCATCCGTCAAGGTTTTTACAAATAAACAACATGCATAAAATCTGTTAAATCCATATATAATCTTGTGTAAATAAATATTTTTTTTAAATTATGTCAATAGTAATTATGAATAGTAGGTCTTTTTTAGGGCACTTGCACACGGGTGTTTATAAACACTATTGGTTTGATTTAATAAAGGCAAAAAGACTTTGCAAAGGACAGTTGCACTCTTTAAGTGTAGTTGCTTCAGAGCTTAGTAAATGAAGTAATGCTTCACTTTGCAAAGAATACTCAATCACGTGCAAGGAAAATAAAAAAAAAAAACAGCATTTTTGCTTGCCCATGATTGGATGATAGAAGTCAGTATAACTTCTGCTCATTTACCAAGCTGTGGAACAACTGCTCTTGCACAGTGTACAGTGTATTTGCCTTTAGTAAATCAACCCCTATGTTTTTAGGCAATCAGGCCTTTCTTTACTGATCTAAATGCAGCCCATTGATTTTAATGGTGTGTAAACTTGCACTGCATATAGGTCAGTAAAAAAACAAAATGCATTGCTGGTCAGAATTATACGCATGTATACACGCATAGGTGATCATAGACCGCCCCCCCCCCCGAAAAGCTTAAATCATTTTTTAACGCATCTATGCATACGTGTGAATACAAACATTTACTATACAGCTCTTCCTTGCATTTTTCTACTGGAACTTTCTGTATGTTTAAACATCAGTACCATGTGCAAATACCCTTTCTAGAATATCAAAATGCTAGTAAGAAACTTAAAGTGTAGCAATTACATTTTTCACTAATTTTTACACCTGTCAAGTGACCATGACAACTCTGTGCCACTCGCTGCTCGCATGGGTGGGGGGAGTGGTCAATCGAAAGCATCCAGTTAGTGCTAGCTGTTGGTTGTGATTGCACATGTCTTTCAATGCTACTAGGGTATTTGCACCTCAGCATGGGGAAGATCTTGACAGGTTCACCAGGTAAAAAATAAAAAACGTATTTTTCAAGCTTCCTCTTTCAGAAAGATTCGCATAAGCTTTAAATATTATGTTAAAGAGGAACTGAACTCGGAAAGCTGTGCCATGCAAAAAGTGGGCAAACGGCAAAGAACTAGTTAGCAATTTCGCGTGTGGTCTCCCAGCAGCTTATCTTTTCCCCATTAGGGATTTTACCATGTCTTATTCTACGCAATGGTGTTAATTTACTAAAGGCAAATTGACAGTGTACTTTGCAAGTGCAGTTGCACTCATTTTCCTCAGAGCTTAGTGAATGCTATTTTTGTTGTTTATCGCCCATTCTGACTTAAAGTGATATTAAAGTCTCTTTTTTTTTAGTTAAAAATAACAAACATGTCATACTTTAATCACTTCAATACTGGGCACCCCCCCCCCCTTCCTGCCCAGGACAATTTTCAGCATTCAGTGCTGTCGCATTTTGAATGACAATTGCGTGGTCATACAGCACTGTACCCAAACTACATTTTTATCATTTTCTTCCCACAAATATAGCTTTCTTTTGGTGGTATTTGATCACCACTAGGGATTTTATTTTTTGCTAAACAAACTAAAAAATAGTGAAATTTTTGAAAATTTTCTGTTATAAAATTTTGTTTTCTCCTTCACTGATGGGCACTGATGAGGCTGCACTAATGGGCACTGATGAGGCGGCACTGATGGGCACTGATAAGGTGGCATTGATGAGGAGGCACTGATATGTAGAATTGATGGGCGCTGATATGCAGCACTAATGGGCACCGATAGGCTACACTGATATGCATTACTGATGGGCACTGATAGGCGGCACTGATATGCACTGATAGATGGCGCTGGATAGGCAGCACTGATGAGGAGCTACTGACAGGCATTACTGATTGGCATCTGAAGGGCACTGACAAGCATTACTGATGGGGCACTAATTGGCACATTTATGGGCACTGATTGGCACTTTGATGGGCACTGACAGGCGTTGCTGAAGGAGTACAGACTGGCAGCTGATGGGCACCTCTCATGGGGGCTGCGCTGATAATCAATGTGCTGATTATCAGCGCAGACCCCCCCTCTGACAGGGAGAGCGGACGATCGGCTCTCCCTGTCAGTGCGAACCAAGGAAAGCCGTTTACCTTAAAGCACTTCCTGGTTCACGCTGTGATCAGCTAAGGCTCCTTACCACGATCGGAGATGCGGTGTGTCAGAGTGACAAACAGCACCACTAATCGCTGTGCTCGTGCTCCGGCATGTTATCCTGAAAGATGCCATATGATCAGGAAAACAGAACCGCCGCCCGGCCGTCATTCTGCTATAGGCTGGGCGGGAAGTAGTTGAAAAAGTGGTCAGGCACTGATGTTGGAGAGAAGGTTTGGCTCGCAGTCTCCACTCTAAGTGACCCCAAAGGTGTTCTATCGGGTTTAGGTCAGGACTCTGTGCAGGCCAGTTACGTTCCTCCACCCTAAACTCACTCATCCATGTCTTTATGGACCTTGCTTTGTGCACTGGTGCGCAGTCATGTTGGAACAGGAAGGGCCATCCTCAAACTGTTTCCAAAAGTTAGCAGCATGAAATTTTGTCCAAAATGTCTTGGTATGCTGACGCCTTAAAGCCGCGTACACACGATCGGATTTTCCGATAGGAAATGTTTGACGGAAGGCTGTTGGTGAAAAATCCGACCGTTTGTACGCTCCATTGGACAATTGTTGTCGGATTTTCCATGGGCAAATGTTGGATGGCAGGTTTGAAAATTTTCCGCGAACAAATGTCTGTTGTCGGATTTTCCGAGCGTCTGTACACGAGTCTGTCGGACAAAAGTCCAAAGTACAAACACACATGCCCGGAAGCAAGGACGAGCCAGAAGCGGTTGGTCTTGTAAACTAGCGTTTGTAATGGAGAATTAACATTCGTGACGTGGCAAATTATGAAATCTCGAAATGTAGCGCACATTCTCTTCTTTAATGGGATAATAATGAAGCTGCTTTGCTGGTAATACTGATGGAGTTATGGCAAACAAATTTTCAAAGGCTTTTTTTCTAGTGATATCAAGAATAATATTATTATGCTTTTTTTTTTTACATTGTATTTTTTAAATGTAACTGCCTACTCCCAAACTGTCATTTGAAGTAAAACACATAGCCAAGTATTATTCTCCACAATTTTTTTTATTGTGCATTAAAAAAAGAAAAGAAATAAAATTAGACATGCTATCTGCCAATAGAACTTAACCAAAAAGTGCATTCTATGCATCCAAAAATATAGAAAATATAACAAATCAAATCATTATTATTCAACCAATAAATAAAATAAAAGCCTCATGCATGTGTCCTGCTTCTTAATATAGGGGGTCAACAATGCCAAGAGTTGGTGAAAGCAGGGGTCCGTCATCCAGAGATAATTCCGAAAATCATCTGGATTATTGTCCTGGAGCTCCTGCAGCAAAGACATATGACATAATTGGTCATGATTAATAAAGCAACCAATTTTTGGTCCAAGAAATCCTCCTCCTCCTGTTCCTGGACTGGACTTGGGTCAAAGCAATAACTCCAAGGCCAATCATGTATTTCTCTCATGGTTGAGAAGCAGGATCTTTCATTCTATGAATAGTGTAGGACCCACTGATAATGAAGTACTTTGACACAGTAGTGGGCTTAATCACTGTATGGCCATATTGGGTGACCAAATCCCCATATTTTTGCTTAATATGTTCAGGTGCTTTAAATAGCCTTGCAGGATTTAAATGTAATTTTTGTATGTGTGCGCTATAATCTTTTGTTCTTGTTGTACAAACACAATCCAGAAATTACTCAGTACACTTACCAGCTAGTTCTGTTTGTATGGTCTTTTAACAGCACCATCTTTAATGTAATGCATGTTTTTGGGTGTGCCTCCCAAGTCTTTGTTTGTTTGTATACAATAAGAAGGACCCCTACCACACTCAGCATGTGCACCCTATGTACAATTCCTGAGACCACACAGAAAGAGAAAGACCTGGCCAGTAGCACGCACGTCAGGGTGACTCTGGGGAGTCTTGCAAGGCAGTGGAGATAGAGTAGGCCCCATACACACTATTACAGTAAATTTTCTGCAGATTTTTTTTCAGATGTACCAAAACCACGTAGTGCAAGGGCCCGCCTAATTGTATACAAATTGAAACTCTAAGGCCAGGTTCACACTGGTATGACAAACGCTCAGACATTGGGAGCTCATGTCGCATGACGTGTGAAAATCAATGTTTCCCTATGGGAGCCGTCTTAACTGGTTCGACACAAGTCGGTCCAAGTTTGAAAATAATCCCTGCACTACTTTGGTCAGACCTTGATCCTACTTCAGTCGATTAAATGTCACTGAAATCGGATCAAAGTCAGGTTGCCGTCTTGACTGATCCAACTTTGGCATGCGACTTGTGCTGTGATGATCTTGAAGGGGAACTCCACGCCAAATTAAAAAAAAAATGGCATGGGTTCCCCCTCATGAGCATACCAGGCCCTTTGGTCTGGTATGGATTTTAAGGTGAACCCCACGCCGAAAAAAACGGCGTTGGGGTCCCCCCCAACTCCGTTGTCCTCATCAACATGGTCCCCTCCATGTTGATGAGGACAAGGGCCTCTTCCCGACAACCCTGGCCATTGGTTGTCGGGGTCTACAGGTGGGATGCTTATTGGAATCTGGAAGCCCCTTTAACAAGGGGGCCCCCAGATCCCGGTCCCCCACCCTATGTGAATGAGTATGGGGTACATTGTACCCCTACCCATTCACTTGAAAAAAAGTCTCAAAAATAAAACACATTACACATACTTTTAAAGTAATTTATTAAGGCAGCTCCGTCGTCTCTTCCGATCTCTTCTTCCCTCTCCGGGTCTTCTCCGCTGATGTCTTCTAACCCTCTTTGTTTCTTCTCCCTCTGTCCACTGTCTTCTGCCTCTGCTGGGTCTTTTTCGCTATCTTCTCGCTCTTTTGCTGGGTCTTCTCCGCTGTGTTCTCCCTCTGTTCTTCTTCAGATGTTTACTCGACGCTCTCTCCCGTTCTAATGCCGGGTGCGCAGTGTGCCACTACTTATAAAGGGCATGGGGTGGGGTCACTTGGGGCCCACCCCTTATGACATCACCACCCAGGGCATGATGGGGCAGTGACGTCATAAGGGGCGGGCCTCCGGGTGACATCACCCAGTGACCCCGCCCAATGCCAATATAAGTAGGGGAACACCACGCACCTGGCATTAGAGCAAGAGAGAGCATCGAATCAACACTGGAAGAAGAACAGAGGGAGAAGACAGTGGAGAAGACCCAGCAAAAGAGCGAGAAGATAGCAGAGAAGACCCAGCGGAGGCAAAAGACAGTGGACAGAGGGAGAAGAACCGGAGAGGGTTAAAAGACATCAGCAGAGAAGACTCGGAGAGGGGAGAAGAGATCGGAAGAGACGACGGAGCTGAAGACATAAATGGAGAGCAGAGAAGACCCGGAGAGGGGAGAAGATGTCAGCGAAAGAGGCAGAAGAGCCGGAGAGGGGAGATCGGAAGAGACGCTGGAGCTGCTTAATAAATTACTTTAAAAACATGTATAATGTGTTTTATTTTTGACACTTTTTTTAGGTGAATAGGTAGGGATACAATATACCCTATACTCATTCACATAGAGTGGGAGGCTGGGAACTGGGGGCCCTCTTGTTAAAGGGGCCTTCCAGATTCCGATAAGCCCCCCACCCGTAGACCCCAACAACCAATGGCCAGGGTTGTCGGGAAGAGGCAAAGCACCCAGCCCCCCCATGTTGAGGGCATGCGGCCTGGTACGGTTCGGGGGGGGGGGGGCGCTTGCTCGTCCCCACCTCCTTTCCTGACCTGCCGGGCTATGTGCTCGGATAAGGGTCTGGTATGGATTTTGAGGGGTTTTTTTGGTGTGGGGGTTCCCCTGAAAATCCATACCAGGGCCTGGTATGCTCTTGGAGGGGAAACCCATGCACCCATTGTGAACCCAGCCTTAAGGTTTGACCTCATATTATATGGTTTTTGTAAATCTGAAGACAAAAATCTACAGAAAATCTAATAGTGTGTATGGGCTCTAAGAAATTAATTACACTCCACTACAGAGGGAGGTATGCTACAAAAAGAGGCAGAACACAGAAAGATAACTGAAAACATGCATCATGAAAGCTATGCGGTTACATTTCTTTTTCTTCAGAGAGGGTTCAATAACAATTTAAACTCTTACTGCTTGATAGGATTATATAACTGGTTTAACCTCCATAGTCTGGGTGCAGGAGAACGTGTTTTTACTATATGTATGTGAGTATAAGATGTCGGCCATTTAGCACAGGCATTATTCAGAGAATGCTTTGCATGTTCTCAATGATATCCAAGCATTCTCTAATAGGAAGAGATGAAGAGTGTGATGTTACTGCCCCTCTTCTCCACGTTATCCAATTAAAAAAAGTCTAAGAATAATTTAGAAAATGTAAGGCATTCTCTGAATGGTGTTTGTGCTGAGCGGTAGGCCTTCTGTTTTCAAAACTCAGCAGGGCAGCCGCTCAACATGATACTCATAAGCTAGTATTGGTCCAAGCCATACCTAGATTTCTTTTTAACCATATTGTTACATCTATTGCATAGCCTGGACTTAAAACATACTACTGGAATATGAAGTTTTGCTAAACACAGCGTCTTATTTTCTATATGCGAGACTTGCTATTCTTGCGATTGTATATGTATCTGATCTTTTCATGACTGTGTGCCTTATAAAGCATTATTTTAAGCTCACAAACCTGCCAAAAATGAAGAGCTCCTGAGAGTATTAATATAACATTTTAAGAGGGTTTTATTTTTCTGGCACATATATCTTGATTATGAAGTGGCACCCTCCTTGAGCAAGGATTTCTCAATCAGCTACTTTAGAGAGGGTCAATTATTAGCTCTTAATGATAATTAACATTTATAATCTCATGTGTGTTTGTGTGTTCTTTTTGATTCTGATTGAACCTGAAGACGGCACTTTGTAATCAGAGACGAGTGTTCTTTGGAGGATTGAGGGTCAGCAACCTCTTATGTCATATCAATGAGAGAAATATGACCGGGGCTCTTTTTATCCAACCCTAGGATTTGGTCAGTTGACTTTGTGGGGTGATCTTTTTTTCACAAACTTATGACATCAGTATACACTGGCTGAATATCTACCAGTTTGTTATAGACCTAATTTGCAAACAATCGCATAGAACATGCAGTTTACCTGGGTGTCACTGGACTCATGACACTGAGTAGGAGGTCTGCTGCATGTGATCCAGGTGCCAGGTCTACTGACACCCAGGGGGCTCATATACATAAGGTCCTATATATACATAAAAGCTGTGGCGCTGTATAGAAAAATCATTTGCAAAGAAAAATTTTAATTCAATAAAACTGATTACAAAAAAATGCTGAACTGCTTTGAATTATTCATTTGACAAAGTTGTGGTTTTTAGTTTTTAATGGAATATATTAAATATCAGTTTTTCATTACTATTTTGACACCAAAAAAGTCATAAATTAAAGCTAAAGACTCCTGTATGACAATTTAAATAAGTCCCACGTCCAGTTACTATGCGGAACACAAACCTCATAAAGTAAAAACAAAACCTTCCTTTAAAAGCACATCAGAGATGATCAGGCACCACTTGAAGTCCCAGACCTAGGAAAAAACTTTGTGACAGCAAGAACGTCCATACCTGCTAGAGACAACTCCTGCAGGGAGTAACCATTAAAACCACATCCATATTTCTCTATAGAGCGCTTAGGACAAGTGTGGGTTTGTCAAGAGCTTATTAGTATCTCTGATTGAGCAATGTCTCGAATAATTGGTCACCAGTTCACCCAAAAGAGTTAAAATTGTAAAAACAGTTTATTGACCTGCTTGGTCACAAACCAAAAACACAAAAGGCTATAAACTATAGGATATAATAAATGGTAACTGAGTGGTTCCCATGCTACCAACAGCCAGATAGCCTTATTAAAATTCCAGTGGCTGTATCAGCCTACATGCCCACAGATGAAGATGTAAGGAAAAGGTCCTCGGCTGATGGAGGGTGCATTGCGATGGTGCTGTACACCTGGACCCACTGGTGGGGTGGACCACCAGTTACAGCACCATCGCAGTGCCCCCTCTATCAGCAGAGGACCTTCTCCTTACATCTCCATCTGTGGGCAAGTAGGCCTACATAAGAGTTGCAACTCTGTTCTGCAAGAAACAGTGCAGCATTGTTGCCACACCATCACAGGACGCTACATTAGGTGGACGGACTTCACTGGCAGGATCAACACATACGTGGAACTTTGCATGAGGACAAAGAGAAAACTGCTTGTTTTTTTTAATTCAATATTGCAACACATATTTTTACCGGGAGGCCATAGTTTTACTTTTCAGTTTGTCATACGTTGTGCTTTTTAAGGACAGGTTTCCTGCACAGTAATTATTATTGAGTAATTTTTAACGAGGATATTTTTAAGATACAAAATCAATCTATATGACACAGTCTATGCATATGAAACGTATTCACGGAGACATGTGATCATACGAAATAGTTACATTTTGTCAGGAAATGTTCCATCCGCTGGTAATATCTGTTATTCGGCATGCAGTACTGAGGTCCACCAGCAGGTGTCTCCTGGCAGTTTGGAACTGTCAGGAGAGCTTTTCCCTGTTAAAGGGGTTGTAAAGGTATTTTTTTTTTTTTTTTAAATAACAAACATGTTATACTTACCTTCACTGTGCAGCTCGTTCTGCACAGAGTGGCCCCGAACCTGGTCTTCTGGGGTCCCTCGGCGGCTGTTTCAGCTCCTCCCCGCAAGCATTTACCACCTTAATGCGAGCTCCCTCGCATGGTGGTGAGTGCTTGCGGGCGCGCTCCCGTGATACAGCCGGCGGCTATAGCCGCTCGCTGTATCACTCGGGCCCCGCCCCCCGGCGTGCCGCGTCATCGGATGTGATTGACAGCAGCGCGAGCCAATGGCTGCGCTGCTTTCAATCCATCCACTGCAGCCAATCAGCGACCAGGCTGAGCTGCAATGAAGATGACGAGGACGAGCAGCGAAGATTCGAGGCGTCAGGTAAGTAAAACGGGGGGGCTGGGGGCGGCGGTACTGTCAAAAGTTTTTTCACCTTAATGCATAGAATGCATTAAGGTGAAAAAATTTTTACCTTTACAACCCCTTTAATGTTATGTCATCTTTGGGCCGCAGTACTGGCGTCCACCAGCGGATGGATCCTGGCAGTATGGAGCAGGTATTCCCCTCTACAGACAGGTGTCACCTTACGTTAATTAGCAGAGCTCCAGTATAAATACCTGGCAATTGCACACTTATGTTGCCCTGGTATTGTGCTTGAGCCCTGACCTGCATCCTGTAACCTGAACCCTGATTCCTGGAACCTGGAACCTGTTGATCCTGTTTCCTGTCCATTACCTGAACCCTGGACCCTGAGCCTTGTACCTGACCCCTCCCTCCTGTATCCATCCATCCTCTCTTGTCCTGTTTATCTCCCTTCCCAGCTACTGATTCCGTGTTTATGACCCCGGCCTGGCTTGACTACGATTCTGGTACTCCCTCTTGCTACATATGCTGGTTGGTTTTATATCACTGATTGTTTGGTTGTTCACTTGTATTTGTGGTGTGTTCACATATGCATTTTCCTTAAATAAACTTACTTTCACCTATTTATGTCTGGTTCACTCTGTTGCAGTCACACAGTTCTGGTCACATCTGGTTTATGACAGAATACCAGGGCCATCCCTGACCGGAAGTGGCTGCACAGGGAAACCATTTTGATTCAGTTGGTTGCAAACATGAATGCCGATGAGGTTATTTATTTTTCTCTGCTGGCATCTGAAAGTGGTGATTATTGCCGCCAGGCTTTGAAAGGATGGTCTAGTGACCAGTTGTTTGCCACTATACGTTTGGCTCACTCCCTGGTGGATCAGGGTTATATATTGTTTGGGGAGGTGCAGCCTTTGATCAAGATCTGTACTGAGCTGGCCCTGCCCTGTATTCCAGAGGGCCGTGATGATTTCACTCCTCCTTTTGATATGAATCAGGTTGTATCCCTAGTGTGGCTTTTTGAAGATGATCCAGCCGATTTTTGTGAGCACTACTCAGCCTGTTCCCCACAGGTGATTGCGGAGTGCATTGTGTCTGCTCAGTCTTTTGTTAGACAGGGAGATTTAAAAGCACAGTTTGTACAACCTATACTTTCAGCATGGTCTGACATGGTGCAAGCAGCTCCAGCCAAACAAACCACCTCTGCCACCAAACACCAGCCTACCCAAATGTATGTTTCCCCTTCACCCATGTCAACCGCAGTTGCAGCTCAGTATACGCTGCTGCCAACCAAATATTCATATCCAGTCTCTGTTCCCTGTACCTATCCTGCATTCAACCCACCTGCCTCTTCTCAGCTGCCTACTAACCCACAGGAACTTCCCCCAGCTACTGTTACCTCTTCTCTGCCATATCCCAATCCTCCTTTCCAGTCTGCTGCACCCCTCACCTACAGAGCTTCAGTGGCTAAGCCAAAGAAAAAAACGAAAGTTTTTTCCAACCAAGACAATCCTGCCAGTAACCCAACCTGCCTCCGCACCAGCTAATCCAACCCAGTCTGACATCTCTGTGCCTGCCTTCCAGCCTGATGTCTCTGTGCCTGCCTTCCAGCCTGATGTCTCGGTGCCTGCCTTCCAGCCTGATGTACCTGCCTTCCAGCCTGACGTGCCTACCTTCCAGTCAGATGTGTCCGCCTTCCAGCCTGATGTATCGGTGCCTGCTAGACATGTGCACAGCCAAAAAATTCATTCATTTTCGTTTCATTAATTTTTTTTTTTTTTCGTTTTTCAGATCATTCGTTATGATCGCGATTCGTAAATTCGTTCATTCGTAAATTCGTAAATGCGTTCGTTCGTACATTCGTAAATTTGAACATTCGTTCATTCGTACATTTTTACATTTGTTCATTTGTTCATTTGTAAATTCGTACATTCGTAAATTCGTAAAATCGTACATTTGTAAATTAGAAAATTCGGAAATTTGTAAATTCGAAGTTTGAAAATCCAAAAACCCGAAGATTCAAAAATCTGAAATAGTAACTAAATATTAAATTATAGGTATTGTAATTTCCTTTCAAATTTGACTGTCAGTGAACGTAACAAATACGAATTTATCCGAAGTTACGAATTATCCAAAGCTAAACAAATGGAACGGAACAAATTAATAATAAATAATAATAATAATAAAACATTGTTATTATTATTATTGTTATTTATTATTATTAATTCATTACGTTCCATTCCATTTTTTCGGATCATTCATAACTTCGGATAAATTTGTATGTGTTACGTTCACTAACAGCCAAATTTTAAAGGAAATTACAATACCTATAATTTAAAAGTTACTAGTAATTACTAATAGTTAAGTTATTATTAGTTAACTATTATTTCAGATTTCCGAATTTTCGAATTTACAAATTTACGAATTCACCAATTTACTAATGTGCGAATGCCCGAATTTACGAATGTCCAATTTTATCGAATTTACGAATATATTCGGAAAAAATTTGTTAAACAAGTTTTCGTTAATTCGGATATTCCCGAATTATCGAATTTGTCGAAATTCGTTAAAAAACTAATTCGGAATGAAACGAATTGCACATGCCTAGTGCCTGCCTCCTAGCCTGACGTCTCGGTGCCTGCCCTCCAGCCTGACGTCTCGGTGCCTGCCTTCCAGCCTGACGTCTCAGTGCCTGCTTTCCAGCCTGACGTCTCTGTGCCTGCTTTCCAGCCTGACGTCTCTGTGCCTGCCTTCCAGCCTGATGTCTCGGTGCCTGCCTTCCAGCCTGATGTACCTGCCTTCCAGCCTGACGTGCCTACCTTCCAGTCAGATGTGTCCGCCTTCCAGCCTGATGTATCGGTGCCTGCCTTCCAGCCTGATGTATCGTGCCTGCCTTCCAGCCTGATGTATCGGTGCCTGCCTTCCAGCCTGACATCTCGGTGCCTGCCTTCCAGCCTGACGTCTCGGTGCCTGCCTTCCAGCCTGACGTCTCAGTGCCTGCCTCCCAGCCTGACGTCTCGGTGCCTGCCTCCCAGCCTGACGTCTCGGTGCCTGCCTCCCAGCCTGACGTCTCAGTGCCTGCCTCCCAGCCTGACGTCTCGGTGCCTGCCTCCCAGCCTGACGTCTC
This sequence comes from Aquarana catesbeiana, assembly GCF_042186555.1. NCBI lineage: Eukaryota > Metazoa > Chordata > Amphibia > Anura > Ranidae > Aquarana > Aquarana catesbeiana. Next base: position 490,372,527 of record NC_133326.1, on the reverse strand, counting down.
GGTGCCTGCCTCCCAGCCTGACGTCTCGGTGCCTGCCTCCCAGCCTGATGTCTCGGTGCCAGTGTTCCAGCTTGAAGTGCCCATGCCTGCTGCCCAGCTTGAAGTGCCCATGCCTGCTGCCCAGCTTGAAGTGCCACCGTCTGCTGCCCAGCCTGTTGTGCCACCGTCTGCTGCCCAGCCTGTTGTGCCACCGTCTGCTGCCCAGCCTGTTGTGCCACCATCCGCTGCCCAGCCTGAGGTGCCAGTGTCTGCTGCTCAGCCTGTTGTACCAATGCCTGTGCCCGCTGTCCAGATTGAGGGTCTAGTACCTGCTGCCTGGTCTGATGTCTTGGTACCCGCTGTCCAGTCCGATGAGCCCGCTGCCCAGCTCGAGGACCCGGAGCCCGCTGTCTGGCCTGATGTGCCCGCTGTCTGCCCTGACGTGCCTGATGCCCCGCCTGAAGTGCCTGTGGCCCAGCCTGATGTACCCCCATCTGTTGTTCTGCTTGATGCCATAGACTATGGACAATTACAACCAGTTGGAGCGTCCGGAGGCCGCTCCTTTGAGGAGGGGTACTGTCAGGAAATGTTCCATCCGCTGGTAATATCTGTTATTTGGCATGCAGTACTGGGGTCCACCAGCAGGTGTCTCCTGGCAGTTTGGAACTGTCAGGAGAGCTTTTCCCTGTTAATGTTATGTCATCTTTGGGCTGCAGTACTGGCGTCCACCAGCGGATGGATCCTGGCAGTATGGAGCAGGTATTCCCCTCTGCAGACAGGTGTCACCTGATGTTAATTAGCAGAGCTGCAGTATAAATACCCAGCAATTGCACACTTATGTTGCCCTGGTATTGTCCTTGAGCCCTGATCTGCATCCTGTTACCCTGATCCTGCAGCCTGATCCTGTAACCTGAACCCTGATTCCTGGAACCTGGAACCTGTTGATCCTGTTTCCTGTCCGTTACCTGATCCCTGGACTCTGGACTCTGAGCCTTGTACCTGACCCGTCCCTCCTGTATCCATCCATCCTCTCTTGTCCTGTTTATCGCCCTTCCCAGCTACTGATTCCGTGTTTATGACCCCGGCCTGGCTTGACTACTATTCTGGTACTCCCTCTTGCTACATATGCTGGTTGGTTTTATATCACTGATTGTTTGGTTGTTCACTTGTATTTGTGGTGTGTTCACATATGCATTTTCCTTAAATAAACTTACTTTCACCTATTTATGTCTGTTTCACTCTGTTGCAGTCACACAGTTCTGGTCACATCTGGTTTATGACACATTTATTGGTTGACAAAAAAAAACAGATATCTACATGAAATTAAAATACCGATTGCTTTACATGAACATCTTGAAAATCAATAAAAACACTTGCAAAAATGGGCGCGCAGTGCCTTTGACATAATACCACCATGATAACTTCTTGGTAGAATCAATAACCTTATGAAATTGCCAATTAAACAGAATGTCTTTATTTCACACGTCCAACCGTTACTATACTGCAGGTAAGTAAGTGGTTAACAATGTGAAATAAATTAGATGTTTGTTTTGCCAATAAAAGTGGCAACTATGCAAAAAGAAAAATATAATGAAAAATTTGAATCTTTAGAGAAAAATCTACAAAGCAGTTATTGATTCGGGAGAACGATTATCAATTGTATAACATTCAGTAATTCAATATTTGTGAGAACATACAAGATAAAATCAACATGACATAATTACCCATTCCAAAATGGCTACTGTTCCTATTGGCTGGTTACCAGAGTTAAGATGGCTGCCGTGGCTTTCAAAATGGATACTCTTAAAAAGGATTTACTTCTTGCGACCTCCGAGTTCCAAGGATCAGGGTTCAGTAATCTTCATGAATGTCAAAATATGTATTCATGCATGGTACATGAGTGTCAGTCTGTCTGAGAGTGTGTGTATCTCCCAGTGTCCCCCCTAAGGGTGTGTCCGTCAGGGTGGGTCCCCTGAGCCCCCCTTAGCTCTTCCTGAGCTTTCTCCTTCCTCCTCTTCGTGGCATCTTACTTGCCTCTAAATACCATCTCAGACAATGAGACTATAAAACTTATACTAAATTCTGCCCAAAAGGATGTGGCTTCTTTTCTATTGGTTAAGGAAAAACTTAATCATTTACCTTTCCCGAAAATTTAGTGAGTTCAAATAATATCACCTTCAACCACCAGGTGTCTCACATGTGTTTTGAGTTTATCTTTTTAAGTTAATACGTTCTATTTTCATAGTGTGTATAATGGAGAGAAGAATATATACCTTTAAATATTCTGCTAATCGGTCTAATGTAAAATACAATAGGAATGGTGCAGCGCTAAAAAATATTAATGTAAAAATGTCCCAATAAGAACCAAAATAAATGTGGTCAAACAAAAGTCCTCTCCGTCAGGAAGAAATAATACTCAGCGAGATCCATATTGAAAGGAGACACAGAAGAGAGATAAAAACACCGTCACCAACACCCAAACAAACTAACCCTTACCATCAGTGTATGGGTTATACACATGTGTAGAAAAAAGGCAGTCTTCATAGAATAAACCAACGATCTTCTAATGGAGTAGCACCAACATATTCCCCTCTGAACTAAATGGAAGGCTTTAGATCTCCTTTTGGTAGCTGGATATTAAACCAAGTATACTCCAGTATGCATATGCACCTCAAGATCGTGGTACGTAGGGAATAAAAAGAAAACGCTCATTGCGCAATCTCCATAAACAAGGATAATTTATTGAAAAGATAAAAAACACTCACATTTAGTAAGAAGGTATACAGCAGTGTGAAGCGTCCAGCGCTTCTAACCACAAAGATGGCCGCCGTGTCACCGTCCCACCACGTCCTGCGTCGCCAGTCTCTATCATCGCCCAACGTTTCGTCATCAACATGCGTCTTCAGGGGCGTAGTTATGACGCAAACTGACGTGTATTTATAGGAACTGCACAGGCAGAAATCAGAGGACAGGAAGTGTGACCTTCCGAACCGGAAGTAATATATCTCAAAGAGATTGATATATTAGATAATAGTAATACTCAGTTTAGGCAAATGACTTGAATCAAAGATAAAAATATCCTCAAAACAAATCTTATTATAAAAACAATCGAAATATGGGTGATCATTAAATCAAAAATGTAGAGACGGAGCAGCGGTGGTCACCGGTGGTGGCGACATCTTGTGGGCAAAATACAAACTACCATATAAATAATAAATGCAAAGAATTTTGATACAAAAAATACCTCACCCCAATGAATATCACTGGAGGTGGCGGCATCTTGTGGCCAAAGTACAAACTACCATATGAATAATGAATGCAAAGAATCTTGATAAGAAAATACTTTACACCAATGAATATCAGGAGGTGAAGAAAAACGACCACACCACATGATACCCAAAAAACATACTGAAAACATAATCAATAATGCAAAAATGAAACAACATAAAATAAAAATAAAATAAAATAGAATAAACGCAGGAAACCTAGCTGTTGCTAATAAAGGCATTCAAATCCCATTCCACATTCATCCCATATGGAAAATAGGTCCTGGCTTGGTATATCCATTTGGTCTAGCTGAGAGACCCCTCTAGTCATGTTGCTTCCCCTCCAATGGCCAGAGAATTTATCAATTCCCAAAAACACAGTGCCCTTTGGATTACAGTCATGTTTCAGAGCATAGTGCTTCGAAAGACTATGCTTAGGGAACCCCCTTTTTATATTATCAACATGTTCTTTAAGCCTGATGTGTAATTAATGGATAGTACGCCCTATGTACTAGACATGTGGTGTATATTATTATTTGCCCCTGTGGGCTTCAGCCCTAAAATAAGTCCTGACTCTTTCTTCTTTAACCGCTTGCCTACTGGGTACTTTCACCTCCTTCCTGCCCAAACCAATTTTCAGCTTTCAGTGCTGTCATGCAATGACAATTGCATGATCATGCAAAGCTGTAGCCATGTGAAATTGTTTTCATTTCTTTGAGACAGATAGAGATTTCTTTTGGTGCTATTTAATCACCCCTGGGTTTTTTAATTTTTTGCTCAACATACAAAAAAAGCCAGAAAAGACTGAACATATCGAAAAAAAATGTTTTTCTTGTTTCTGTTATAAAATTTTTTGCATAAGTAATTTTTCTCCTTCACTGATGTGTTCTGATGAGGCTGCACTGATGGGCACTGATGAGGTGGCACTAATGGGCACTGATGAGGCTGCACTATTATGTGGCACTGATATGCGGCACTGATAGGCTGCACTGATGGGCACTGATAGGCAGCATTGATGGGCACTGATTGGTACTTATGGGACTGCACTAATGATCAGTGCCCTGATGATCAGTGTAGATGTCCCCTGTGAGAATCACCGGTTACCTGTCACAGTGCCTGAGGAGAAGACTGCCGATAACCAACAAGTCTGTTTACACTGTGATCAGCTGTGATTGGACACAGCTGATCATGTGTAAAGGACCATTATGATTGGCTCTTTTACCTCTATCTGTGGACACAGCGATCACAGAGCATGCCCCATGTGCGAGCGGGGTCCTGGGAGGACGTCAACAGCCAACTGCATTTGACTAAAGCACGGTTGCCAATTGGTTAAAGAGGTGCATCGCAACACAGCATATGGTATGCACATTCTGATGCTCTGCACTATGGTTGCAATTCCTGCTATGTACCAGTGTGTTGGATGCCATACAAAATAAATGCCAACACATTTCCCCTAGACTGAGGTAAACACACTAACGTGTAATGTGCAGTAAATCACGTTTTTGGTCAAAAATGTAAGAAAATTTGTAACAGGTATGTTTTCGTGAACTGAAATATGGGCTGAAAACTTTTTTTGCTTCCAAACAGTAGGAAGTAAGGATTCTATATTGTTGCATGTATTTGCTTTGCCTGGAGTTCTCCTTTAGGTAGATTACAATGTCTGCTCTTCTGTGTATATGGATATACAGTATCTCACAAGTGAGTACACCTCTCACATTTTTGTAAATATTTTATTATATCTTTTCATGTGACAACACTGAAGAAATGACACTTTGCTACAATGTAAAGTAGTGATGTACAGCTTGTATAATAGTGTAAATTTGCTTTGCCCTCAAAATAAGTCAACACACAGCCATTAATTTCTAAACCGCTGGCAACATATGTGAGTAAACCCCTAAGTGAAAATGTCCAAATTGGGCCCAATAAGCCATTTTACCTCTCTGTTGTCATGTGACTCGTTAGTGTTACAAGTTCTCAGGTGTGAATGGGGAGCAGGTCTGTTAAATTTGGTGTTATCGGTCTCAATCTCTCATACTGGCCACTGGAAGTTCAACGTGGCACCTCATGGCAAAGAACTCTCTGAGGATCTGAAAAAAATAATTGTTTCTCTACATAAAGATGGCCTAGGCTATAAGAAAACTGCTAAGACCCTGAAACTGAGCTGCAGCACAGTGGCCAAGACCATACAGTGGTTTAACAGGACAGGTTCCACTCAGAACAGGCCTCGCCGTGGTCAACCAAAGGAGTTGAGTGCACGTCCTCAGCATCATATCCAGAGGTTGTCTTTGGGAAATATATATGAGTGCTGCCAGCATTGCTGTAGAGATTGAAGGGGTGGGGGGTCAGCCTGTCAGTGCTCAGATCATACACTGCACACTGCATCAAATTGGTCTGCATTCCTGTCGTCCCAGAAAGAAGCCTCTTCTAAAGATGATGCACAAGAAAGCCCTCAAACAGTTTGCTGAAGACAAGCAGACTAAGGACATGGGTTACTGGAACCATGTCCTGTGGTCTGATGAGACCAAGATAAACTTATTTGGTTCAGATGGTGTCAAGCGTGTGTGGTGGCAACTAGATGAGGAGTATAAAGACAAGTGTGTCTTGCCTACAGTCAAGCATGGTGGTGGGAGTGTCATGGACTGGGGCTGCATGAGTGCTGCCGGCACTGGGGAGCTACAGTTCATTGAGGGATCATCATGAATGTCAACATGTACTGTGACATACTGAAATAGAGCACGATCCCCTCCCTTCAGAGACTGGGCCGCAGGGCAGTATTCCAACATGATAACGACCCCAAACACACCTCTAAGACGACCACTGCCTTGCTAAAGAAGCTGAGGGTAAAGGTGATGGACTGGCCAAGCATGTCTCCAGATCTAAACCCTATTGAGCATCTGTGGGGCATCCTCAAATGCAAGGTGGCGAAGCACAAGGTCTCTGACATCCACCAACTCCATGATGTCGTCATGGAGGAGTGGAAGAGGACTCCAGTGACAACCTGTGAAGCTCAGGTGAACTACATGCCCAAAAGGGTTAAGGCAGTGCTGGAAAATATTAGTGGTCACACAAAATATTGACACTATTGAGATGGGAACGAGGGACACCTATCAGCGAAAGGATGTAGGCAGAAGACACCCCCCCCTGTCACGCCCCCTTAAAGGAGAATTATACACAAAAGAATGAATCGTTAAAGAATGAATGCTTTTTTTTACCACTAATATTCCTTTCTTCATAATGACTTTTAAAATTTACAAATGCAGCAATTTAGAAATTGTATGAAAGGTTTAGCGCTGGGAAACACTTTTTGAAAGATAAGTTGTGCATTTTAAATACAACTATATAGATCAGACTAAAATGAGGGACAAATGAGAAGGAAAGAGGGACAGAGGGACTTTGTTCCAAATCAGGGACAGTCCCTCGAAATCAGAGACAGTTGGGAGCTATGCTTTGGGCCCAATTTAGACATTTTCACTTAGGGGTGTACTCACTTTTGTTGCCAGCGGTTTAGACATTAATGGCTGTGTGTTGAGTTATTTTGAGGGGACAGCAAATTTACACTGTTATACAAACTGTACACTCACTACAGTACTTTACATTGTAGCAAAGTGTAATTTCTTCAGTGTTGTCACATGAAAAGATATAAAATATTTACAAAAATGTGAGGGGTGTGCTTACTTTTGTGAGATACTGTACGTTAAAGGACCAAACAGGCACAGGAGGATAAAGTCTCAAGAGAAGAAGGTTTTACAGAAAAATATCCAATAACATTGCTGTTACATAGAAATATTCCAACACAGTGTTATTCCCCCATGGGCCCTGTTATGAACAGCGTCCTTCTCCCATTCCAGCTACCCTGGTGATCTTGCTGTCACCAGAGGGCAGGAAATCTGATCTAAAGCTGTCAAGGTTGTTGCATTAAGCTCAAGCCAGGGATCTGCTGTTCGACATAATGATTCTGTAATTCCTCTTAGCCGTGATGAGTTTTGACAGCGTGTTTCAGAGGCTGATGCCTGGGTAACCAAATACCTTCGCTCTTGATCTGTTTGCCACTTAGGCCTAATGGACTCCTTTTGCATGAACACAGCAGAACTTGACTTCAATTAAAGGCAACATCAATATCCAGGTCCCTTAGAGGAGCAAATGAGGAGAGAAGAAAAGATGTTTTGGAGGAAAAAAGAGATCATAGGGGAGGGGGGAGGAAATAACATTGTCTTCAAGGGGAAAGGGATAGCACAAAAATCACTTTAGGATTTCAAGGGGTTGAGATTAAATGATGTTCTGCTATACTAGGGGGAGATACAACATAGTTACAAGTGTTAAATATAAAGAAAAGAGAAGCACTGTGCATGTTAAAATCATCATAAGCACATGTTTCTTTTTGATCTCTCCATACAAAGTATACTTTATAATAAAAACGGGATGGAACGTTTAAGATAAAAATATGAAAAAAATATTCTGATCAGTCAGATTTGTGTTTACAAAATTCTCCAGTGTCAAAAGCGATTAAAGAGTATGTAAGCCACAAACTCTTTTTTTTTTAATTGAGAGGGGAAGGATTAAAACCCTTATTAGTTTATTATTTTCTGTCTTGGAGAATGTTCACTTTACTTCCTCTTGGATATGCAACAAGAAATGAGAGGAAATTTCATCTACAGTGAAGGTAATTCTCATTTATGACAGCTGTCACTAGAAAAGTGTCCCCTTGGAATTTTTCTCTTCACCTCTTGCTCTCATGTCAGCTCCAACATTTTGGATTTCTCCTTACTTTCTGTTTCGATGACAGTGGTCATTGGGACAAACAGAGGGGTAAATCTACTAGTGGGGACCCAGACAACAGTATAAATGTGGTACAGGGAAAAAAGCTTTCCCACTCTAGACAAAATTAGAAAAATAAAATTGCAGAAGAATGAGCCGCACTCCAATGATGTCACAAAAGTCCAACAAGTTTATTAATGGACAGCACACATTGGGATTGATTTCCTAAAATTGAAGTGTGTAAAATCTGGTGCAGCTCTGCGTAGAAACCAATCGGCTTCCAGGTTTTTTTTTGGTCAAAGCTTAATTGAACAAGCTTAGAAGTTGATTGGCTTCAATGCACAGGTGCATCAGAGTTTGCACTCTCTGGTTTTAGTAAATTTACCCCACTATATCCTTCCACTCTAGGTCTGTTCCTCTAATGTGTTCCACCCATCCGAGCTTAGTTGTAGAGATGGGACAGACAGGGAGATGGACTCCTATATAGGGCAGATCACAAAATTAACAGCTTATTATGGGAGGACGTACAATGACGTCCTCCCAGAATCGTGCTTTCTGTGAGCCCCTTGTGGCATGCACTCAGGAATGTCCGTGTCCGTTGTGTCCTCACGAATCGGGGTAAAAGGCCAATGACAGCGGCCCTTTACCACATGATCGCTCTGTCCAATGACGGAGCGATCACTTGTCACCAAACTGGCGCATGTTCAGTTCAGCTCTCTCCTCTCCTTGCACACAGTACACACCAATCGGTACACCGTGCGAATAGAGGAGGGAGATTGCAACAGGGCTCATCCGTGACTAACCAATGCCTCATTTATGCCCATATGTGCCTCATTCATGCCTCATCTGTGCCTCATTCATGCCTCATCTGTGCCTCATTCATGTCCATATGTGCCTCATTCATGCCTCATCTGTGCCTCATTCATGCCTCATCTGTGCCTCATTCATGCCTCATCTGTGCTTCATTCATACCTCATCTGTGCTTCATTCATTTCCATATGTGCCTCATTCATACCTCATCCGTGCCTTATTCATGCCCATATGTGCCTCATCTGTGCCTCATTCATGCCCATATGTGCCTCATTCATGCCTCATCTGTGCCTAATTCATGCCTCATCTGTGCCTCATCCATGCCCATATGTGCCTCGTTCATGTCTAATATGTGCCTCATTCATGCCCATATGTTCCTCATTCATGCCTCATCTATGCCTTATTCATGCCCATCTGTGCCTCATCCATGCCTCATCTGTGCCCCATTCATGCCCATATGTGCCTTATTCATGTCTCATCTATGCCTCATTCATGCCTCATCTGTGCCTCATTCATGCCTCATCTGTGCCTCATTCATGCCCATATGTGCCTCGTTCTTGTCTCCTCATCTGTGCCTCATTCATGCCCATATGTGCCTAATTTATACCTCATCTGTGCCTCATTCATGCCCATATGTGCCTCGTTCTTGTCTCATCTGTGCCTCATTCATGCCCAGATGTGCCTCATTCATACTTTATCTGTGCCTCATTCATGCCCATATGTGTATCATTCATGCCTCATCTTTGCCTCATTCATGCCCATATGTGCCTCATTCATGCCCCATATGTGCCTCATTCATGCCCATCTGTGCCTAATTCATGCTCATGTGTGCCTCATTCATGTCCATCTGTGCCTCATTCATACCTCATCTATGCCTCATTCATGCCCATATGTGCCTCATTCATGCCCATATGTGCCTCATTCATGCCTCATCTGTGCCTCATTCATGCCCATATGTGCATAATTCATGCCTCATCTGTGCCTCACCCATGCCCATATGTGCTTCGTTCATGTCTCATATGTGCCTCATTCATGCCTCATCTATGCCTCATTCATGCCCATCTGTGCCTCATCCATGCCTCATCTGTGCCCCATTCATGCCCATATGTGCCTTATTCATGCAGATATGTGCCTCATTCATGTCTCATCTATGCCTCATTCATGCCCATATGTGCCTCGTTCTTGTCTCATCTGTGCCTCATTCATGCCCATATGTGCCTCATTCATGCCTCATCTGTGCCTCATTCATGCCTCATCTGTGCCTCATTCATGCCTCATCTGTGCTTCATTCATTTCCATATGTGCCTCATTCATACCTCATCCGTGCCTTATTCATGCCCATATGTGCCTCATTCATGCCTCATCTGTGCCTCATTCATGCCCATATGTGCCTCATTCATGCCTCATCTGTGTATAATTCATGCCTCATCTGTGCCTCATCCATGCCCATATGTGCCTCGTTCATGTCTAATATGTGCCTCATTCATGCCCATATGTTCCTCATTCATGCCTCATCTATGCCTTATTCATGGCCATCTGTGCCTCGTTCTTGTCTCATCTATGCCTCATTCATGCCTCATCTGTGCCTCATTCATGCCTCATCTGTGCCTCATTCATGCCCATATGTGCCTCGTTCTTGTCTCCTCATCTGTGCCTCATTCATGCCCATATGTGCCTAATTTATACCTCATCTGTGCCTCATTCATGCCCATATGTGCCTCGTTCTTGTCTCATCTGTGCCTCATTCATGCCCAGATGTGCCTCATTCATACCTTATCTGTGCCTCATTCATGCCCATATGTGTATCATTCATGCTCATCTTTGCCTCATTCATGCCCATATGTGCCTCATTCATGCCCCATATGTGCCTCATTCATGCCCATCTGTGCCTAATTCATGCTCATGTGTGCCTCATTCATGTCCATCTGTGCCTCATTCATACCTCATCTATGCCTCATTCATGCCCATATGTGCCTCATTCATGCCCATATGTGCCTCATTCATGCCTCATCTGTGCCTCATTCATGCCCATATGTGCATAATTCATGCCTCATCTGTGCCTCACCCATGCCCATATGTGCTTCGTTCATGTCTCATATGTGCCTCATTCATGCCTCATCTATGCCTTATTCATGCCCATCTGTGCCTCATCCATGCCTCATCTGTGCCCCATTCATGCCCATATGTGCCTTATTCATGCAGATATGTGCCTCATTCATGTCTCATCTATGCCTCATTCATGCCCATATGTGCCTCGTTCTTGTCTCATCTGTGCCTCATTCATGCCCATATGTGCCTCATTCATGCCTCATCTGTGCCTCATTCATGCCTCATCTGTGCCTCATTCATGCCTCATCTGTGCTTCATTCATACCTCATCTGTGCTTCATTCATTTCCATATGTGCCTCATTCATACCTCATCCGTGCCTTATTCATGCCCATATGTGCCTCATTCATGCCTCATCTGTGCCTCATTCATGCCCATATGTGCCTCATTCATGCCTCATCTGTGTATAATTCATGCCTCATCTGTGCCTCATCCATGCCCATATGTGCCTCGTTCATGTCTAATATGTGCCTCATTCATGCCCATATGTTCCTCATTCATGCCTCATCTATGCCTTATTCATGCCCATCCGTGCATCGTTCTTGTCTCATCTGTGCCTCATTCATGCCCATATGTGCCTAATTTATACCTCATCTGTGCCTCATTCATGCCCATCTGTGCCTCATTCATGCCCAGATGTGCCTAATTCATACCTTATCTGTGCCTCATTCATGCCCATATGTGCCTCGTTCTTGTCTCATCTGTGCCTCATTCATGCCCATATGTGCCTCATTCATGCCTCATCTGTGCCTCATTCATGCCTCATCTGTGCTTCATTCATACCTCATCTGTGCTTCATTCATTTCCATATGTGCCTCATTCATACCTCATCCGTGCCTTATTCATGCCCATATGTGCCTCATTCATGCCTCATCTGTGCCTCATTCATGCCCATATGTGCCTCATTCATGCCTCATCTGTGTATAATTCATGCCTCATCTGTGCCTCATCCATGCCCATATGTGCCTCGTTCATGTCTAATATGTGCCTCATTCATGCCCATATGTTCCTCATTCATGCCTCATCTATGCCTTATTCATGCCCATCTGTGCCTCGTTCTTGTCTCATCTGTGCCTCATTCATGCCCATATGTGCCTAATTTATACCTCATCTGTGCCTCATTCATGCCCATCTGTGCCTCATTCATGCCCAGATGTGCCTAATTCATACCTTATCTGTGCCTCATTCATGCCCATATGTGTATCGTTCATGCCTCATCTTTGCCTCATTCATGCCCATATGTGCCTCATTCATGCCCCATATGTGCCTCATTCATGCCCATCTGTGCCTAATTCATGCTCATGTGTGCCTCATTCATGTCCATCTGTGCCTCATTCATACCTCATCTATGCCTCATTCATGCCCATATGTGCCTCATTCATGCCTCATCTGTGCCTCATTCATGCCCATATGTGCATAATTCATGCTTCATCTGTGCCTCACCCATGCCCATATGTGCCTCGTTCATGTCTCATATGTGCCTCATTCATGCCTATATGTGCCTCATTCATGCCTCATCTATGCCTTATTCATGCCCATCTGTGCCTCATCCATGCCTCATCTGTGCCCCATTCATGCCCATATGTGCCTTATTCATGCAGATATGTGCCTCATTCATGTCTCATCTATGCCTCATTCATGCCCATATGTGCCTCGTTCTTGTCTCATCTGTGCCTCATTCATACCCATATGTGCCTCATTCATGCCTCATCTGTGCCTCATTCATGCCCATATGTGCCTAATTCATGCCTCATCTGTGCCTCATCCATGCCCATATGTGCCTCGTTCATGTCTAATATGTGCCTCATTCATGCCCATATGTGCCTCATTCATGCCTCATCTATGCCTTATTCATGCCCATCTGTGCCTCATCCATGCCTCATCTGTGCCCCATTCATGCCCATATGAGCCTTATTCATGCCCATATGTGCCTCATTCATGCCCATATGTGCCTCGTTCTTGTCTCATCTGTGCCTCATTCATGCCCATATGTGCCTAATTTATACTTACTCTGTGCCTCATTCATGCCCATATGTGCCTCGTTCTTGTCTCATCTGTGCCTCATCCATGCCCATATGTGCCTAATTCATACCTTATCTGTGCCTCATTCATGCCCATATGTGTATCGTTCATGCCTCATCTTTGCCTCATTCATGCCCATATGTGCCTCATTCATGCCTCATCTTTGCCTCATTCATGCCCATATGTGCCTCATTCATGCCCCGTATGTGCCTCATTCATGCCCATCTGTGCCTAATTCATGCTCATGTGTGCCTCATTCATGTCCATCTGTGCCTCATTCATGCCTCATCTATGCCTCATTCATGCCCATATGTGCCTCATTCATGCCCATATCTGCCTCATTCATGCCTCATCTGTGCCTCATTCATGCCCATATGTGCCTAATTCATGCCTCATCTGTGCCTCACCTATGCCCATATGTGCCTCGTTCATGTCTCATATGTGCCTGATTCATGCCTCATCTATGCCTTATTCATGCCCATCTGTGCCTCATCCATGCCTCATCTGTGCCCCATTCATGCCCATATGTGCCTTATTCATGCAGATATGTGCCTCATTCATGTCTCATCTATGCCTCATTCATGCCCATATGTGCCTCGTTCTTGTCTCATCTGTGCCTCATTCATGCCCATATGTGCCTCATTCATGCCTCATCTGTGCCTCATTCATGCCCATATGTGCCTAATTCATGCCTCATCTGTGCCTCATCCATGCCCATATGTGCCTCGTTCATGTCTAATATGTGCCTCATTCATGGCCATATGTTCCTCATTCATGCCTCATCTATGCCTTATTCATACCCATCTGTGCCTCATCCATGCCTCATCTGTGCCCCATTCATGCCCATATGAGCCTTATTCATGCCCATATGTGCCTCATTCATGCCCATATGTGCCTCGTTCTTGTCTCATCTATGCCTCATTCATGCCCATATGTGCCTAATTTATACATCATCTGTGCCTCATTCATGCCCATATGTGTATCGTTCATGCCTCATCTTTGCCTCATTCATGCCCATATGTGCCTCATTCATGCCCCATATGTGCCTCATTCATGCCCATCTGTGCCTAATTCATGCTCATGTGTGCCTCATTCATGTCCATCTGTGCCTCATTCATGCCTCATCTATGCCTCATTCATGCCCATATGTGCCTCATTCATGCACATTTCTGCCTCATTCATGCCCATATGTGCCTAATTCATGCCTCATCTGTGCCTCACCTATGCCCATATGTGCCTCGTTCATGTCTCATATGTGCCTCATTCATGCCTCATCTATGCCTTATTCATGCCCATCTGTGCCTTATTCATGCCCATCTGTGCCTCATCCATGCCTCATCTGTGCCTCATTCATGCCCATATGTGCATAATTCATGCCTCATCTGTGCCTCACCCATGCCCATATGTGCCTCGTTCATGTCTCATATGTGCCTCATTCATGCCTATATGTGCCTCATTCATGCCCATCTGTGCCTCATCCATGCCTCATCTGTGCCCCATTCATGCCCATATGTGCCTTATTCATGCAGATATGTGCCTCATTCATGTCTCATCTATGCCTCATTCATGCCCATATGTGCCTCGTTCTTGTCTCATCTGTGCATTATTTATGCCCATGTGTGCCTCATTCATGCCTCATCTGTGCTTCATTCATGCCTCATCTGTGCCTCATCCATGCCCATATGTGCTTTGTTCATGTCTAATATGTGCTCATTCATGCCCATAGGTGCCTCATTCATGCCCCGTATGTGCCTCATTCATGCCCGTCTGTGCCTAATTCATGCTCATATGTGCCTCATTTATGTCCATCTGTGACTCATTCATGCCTCATCTATGCCTCATTCATGCCCATATGTGCCTCATTCATGCCCATATCTGCCTCATTCATGCCTCATCTGTGCCTCATTCATGCCCATATGTGCCTAATTCATGCCTCATCTGTGCCTCACCTATGCCCATATGTGCCTCGTTCATGTCTCATATGTGCCTCATTCATGCCTCATCTATGCCTTATTCATGCCCATCTGTGCCTCATCCATGCCTCATCTGTGCCCCATTCATGCCCATATGTGCCTCATTCATGTCTCCTCTATGCCTCATTCATGCCTCATCTGTGCCTCATTCATGCCCATATGTGCCTCGTTCATGTCTCATCTGTACCTCATTAATGCCCATATGTGCCAAATTCATTCCTCATTTGTGCCTCATTCATGGCCATATGTGCCTCGTTCATGTGTCATCTGTGCCTCACTCATGCCTCATCTGTGCCTCACTCATGCCTCATCTGTGCCTCATTCATGCCCATATGTACCTAATTCATGCCTCATTTGTGCCTAATTCATGCACATATGTGCCTCATTCATGTCTCATGTGTGCCTCATCCATGCCCACATGTGCCGCATTCATGCCTCATCTGTGCCTCATTTATGCCCATATGTGCCTCATTCATGCCTCATCTATGCCTCATTCATGCCCATATGTGCCTCATCCATGCCCATCTGTGCCTCAATCATGCTCATATGTGCCTTACCCATGCCTCGGTATGTGGCCAGGCTGTGTAAAAGTTTCACATATGTGGTATCGCCATACTCAGGAGGAGTAGCAGAATGTATTTTGGGGGAGTAATTTGTGGTATGCACATGCTATGTGTTAATAATATTGTATAAATGGACAATTTTGTGTAAAAAAGGGCGTTTTCATTTTCCTTCCACATTTTTCAAAAACTTGTGGAAAAAAATGACACGTTCAAAAGCCTCATAATGCCTTATAGAATATACGTTGGGGTGTTTGCTTTCCAAAATGGGGTCATTTTGTGAGCGTTTTCATTGTCCTGGTGCTCCAGGGTCTTCAAAAGTGTGATAGGTTGTCAGGAAATTATATATGTAATTTACGCTCCTAGAACACCTGGAGGTGCTACTTGCATGTTGGGCCTCTCTATGTGGCCAGGCTGTGTAAAAGTCTCACACATGTGGTATCGCCATATTCAGAAGGATTAGCAGAATGTGTTTTGGGGTGTAGTTGCAAGTATGTCTATGCTGTGTGTGAGAAATAACTTAATAATGTAATATGACAATTTTGTGAAAAAAAAAATTCTACAATTTTTCACAGAATTGTGGGAAAAAAATACAACTTAAAAAAACTCACCATGCCTCTTACTAAATACACTGGAATGTCTACTTTCCAAAAAGGTGTCATTTTGGGGGGTATTTGTACTTTCCTGACTTGTTAGGGCTCTTTACACATAATGTCCATTTTTGACGGACTCCGTTTGCTCAGCATGGATCGATCCGTTGATCCCCGCTGAGCTGGCGGATGACAGTTCCAATTCTGCTCACTGTGGAGAGACGGACCTGTCAGATCTTCGCTCTCCGCTATGGGGGATCGGATGAAAACAGATCCACCTGTCCGTTTTCATCCGTATCGATCTGCCAGACAGATGGAAAATAGGGTTTCTATCCATCTGAATTTAGCGGATTGGAGCGAAAAATGTCACCACTGACATCCGTCGCTCCGTAGAACTGTATAGAGCAGCCGTTCAGGTCCGACCTAAAAAACTGACAGGCGGACCTTGAATGGTCTGCATTAGGGATGAGCCGAACACCCCCCGGTTCGGTTCGCACCAGAACCTGCGAACGGACCGAAAGTTCGCACGAACGTTAGAACCCCATTGACGTCTATGGGACTCGAACGTTCGAAATCAAAAGTGCTCATTTTAAAGGCTAATTTGCATGGTATTGTCCTAAAAAGGGTTTGGGGACCCGGGTCCTACCCCAGGGGACATGTATCAATGCAAAAAAAACTTTTAAAAACGGCCGTTTTTTCGGGAGCAGTGATTTTAATGATGCTTAAAGTAAAAAAAAAAAAGTGAAATATTCCTTTAAATATCGTACCTGAGGGGTGTCTATAGTATGCCTGTAAAGTGACGCGTGTTTCCCGTGTTTAGAACAGTCCCTGCACCAAATGTCATTTTTAAAGGAAAAAATCTCATTTAAAACTGCTTGCGGGTTTAATGTAATGTCGGGTCCTGGCAATATGGATGAAAATCAGTGAGACAAACGGCATGGGTACCCCCCAGTCCATTACCAGGCCCTTTGGGTCTTGTATGGATATTAAGGGGAACCCCGCACCCAAATTAAAATAAGGAAAGGTGTGGGGCCACCAGGCCCTATATACTCTGAACAGCAGTATACAGGCTGTAGGTTTGTTGTTAAGTAGAATCTCTTTGTAATTTTGAACGGGTACATTTTTAACGTGTTTAGCTCCAGCCAAAAAATCTTTTTTAAGCTTTTTGGAAAACATAGGGAAGGGTTATCACCCCTGTGACATTTGTTTTGCTGTCTTTCCTCCTCTTCAGAAGATTTCACCTCACTTTTTGTCCCAATGGATTGGAAAGCATCAGTGGAAAGGAGAAATGTTTTTCCCATATTAACTCTTACAGGAGAGAATTTCCCTTCCTAGGGGTAGATTTATTCTCACTTCCTGTTGTCTCCTTCCGTTTGCAAGTAGGAGTCGTTTGTAAGTTGGTTATTTGAAAGTAGGGTCCTGCCCTATATACTCAGCAGAAATTTGGGCCTTAGGTGTTGCTGTGGCCACAACACTGTAAGCCCTCACTTGGCCCTGCTGTGAAATATTAGATCAAGAATTGTAATTACATGCCCCTGTTGAACAGGAGCTGAAAAATTAGGCCTTAGGCACTGGTGCTGGTGCCACAACACTGCAACCCCTCACAGACACTCTAGTTGGAACGCAGGAACGAGCCCTGCTGCAAAGTATTGCATCAAAAATTGTAATTACACGCCCCTGTTAAACAAGGGCTGAAAAATTGGGCCTTAGGCACTGGTGCTGGTGCCACAACACTGCAACCCCTCACAGACACTCTAGTTGGAACGCAGAAACGAGCTCTGCTGCAAAGTATTGCATCAAAAATTGTAATTACACGCCCCTGTTAAACAGGGGCAGAAAAAATGGGCCTTAGGCACTGATGCTGGTGCCACAACACTGCAACCCCTCACAGACACTCTAGTTGGAACGCAGGAACGAGCCCTGCTGCAAAGTATTGCATCAAAAATTGTAATTACACGCCCCTGTTAAACAGGGGCAGAAAAAATGGGCCTTAGGCACTGGTGCTGGTGCCACAACACTGCAACCCCTCACAGACACTCTAGTTGGAACGAAGGAACGAGCCCTGCTGCAAAGTATTGCATCAAAAATTGTAATTACACGCCCCTGTTAAACAGGGGCAGAAAAAATGGGCCTTAGGCACTGATGCTGGTGCCACAACACTGCAACCCCTCACAGACACTCTAGTTGGAACGCAGGAACGAGCCCTGCTGCAAAGTATTGCATCAAAAATTGTAATTACACGCCCCTGTTAAACAGGGGCAGAAAAAATGGGCCTTAGGCACTGATGCTGGTGCCACAACACTGCAACCCCTCACAGACACTCTAGTTGGAACGCAGGAACGAGCCCTGCTGCAAAGTATTGCATCAAAAATTGTAATTACATGCCCCTGTTAAACAGGGGCAGAAAAAATGGGCCTTAGGCACTGGTGCTGGTGCCACAACACTGCAACCCCTCACAGACACTCTAGTTGGAACGAAGGAACGAGCCCTGCTGCAAAGTATTGCATCAAAAATTGTAATTACACGCCCCTGTTAAACAGGGGCAGAAAAAATGGGCCTTAGGCACTGATGCTGGTGCCACAACACTGCAACCCCTCACAGACACTCTAGTTGGAACGCAGGAACGAGCCCTGCTGCAAAGTATTGCATCAAAAATTGTAATTACACGCCCCTGTTAAACAGGGGCAGAAAAAATGGGCCTTAGGCACTGGTGCTGGTGCCACAACACTGCAACCCCTCACAGACACTCTAGTTGGAATGCAGGAACGAGCCCTGCTGCAAAGTATTACATCAAAAATTGTAATTACACGCCCCTGTTAAACAGGGGCTGAAAAATTGTGCCTTAGGCACTGGTGGTGGCGCCCAGAACCAAAAATGTTCTTACAAGCTATCAGCGTGATGATTGAGGAGGAAGAGGATAATTACTCAGGGATAGTCACTCAGCATCAGCATAGGCAGTCTTTGAAGGGATCTGAGATTTCAAAAAAAATTATTCGGTTACATCAGCCTCAGGTGCTTGGTAACTGGTGGTGATCCAAGACTGATTCATTTTTATGAAGGTCAGTCGATCGACCGAGTCAGTGGACAGACGCACCCTGTGATCGGTTACCACGCCTCCAGCAGCACTGAATGTGCGTTCCGAAAGAACGCTGGATGCAGGACAGGCCAGTAGCTCAATTGCATACTGTGCAAGCTCTGGCCAGTGATCCATCCTCAAGACCCAGTAACCCAGAGGATTTTCAGTGGGAAAGGTGTCCAAGTCTGATCTTGCCCCTAGGTATTCCTGCACCATGTAAAACAGACGCTTGCGATGGTTGCTGGAACCGATCATACCTTGGGGCTGCGGACCAAAAAATTGTCTGAACGCATCGGTCAGACGGCCACCTTCTCCACCGCTCCTTCTTTGACTGACCGAAGCCTCAGCAACACGTTGTCCAGAAACAGGAGTTTGTAACCTCCCAGTCTCTAGAAATGCGTTGCACAGACCTTTCTGCAAGGCCTCCCGAAGATGTTTCATCCTCTGCTCCCTCTGCGATGGCAAGATAAGGTCCGCAACCTTACCCTTGTAACGTGGATCAAGGAGGGTTGCCAGCCAGTATTGGTCCTTCTCCTTGATACCACGAATACGAGGATCCTTACGCAGGCTTTGCAGGATCAGGGAGGCCATGCAGCGTAGGTTTGCTGAGGCATTCGGTCCGGAGTCCTCTGGGTCACTAAGGACAACATGGTCCGCAGCCACCTCCTCCCAGCCACGTACAAGTCCATGTGTTTCTTGGGACTGATCCCTTAAAGACTGCTGCTGATGCTGAGTGCCAGGCTCCACCTCCATACTGACACAATCTTCCTCCTCCTCCTCCTCCTCCTCGTCCTCTTCCTGTGTGATCGGCGGGCATGCAGGAACACTGTCTGGATAAAGGGGGCCTTGAGAGCTAAGGAAGTCCTCCTCTTCCTGCCTCTGTTCTGCCTCAAGTGCCCTGTCCATTATTCCACGCAGCGTGTGCTCCAACAGGTGGACAAGGGGGACAGTGTCACTGATGCATGCACTGTCACTGCTCACCATCCTCGTGGCCTCCTCAAATGGTGACAGGACAGTGCATGCATCCCTGATCATGGCCCACTTGCGTGGGGAAAAAAAAACAAGCTCCCCTGACCCTGTCCTGGTGCCATAGTCGCACAGGTACTCATTGATGGCCCTCTGCTGCGTGTGCAGCCGCTGCAGCATGGCCAACGTTGAGTTCCACCTGGTGGGCATGTCACAGATTAGGCGGTTCTTGGGCAGGTTAAACTCCTTTTGGAGGTCCGTCAGCCGAGCACTGGCATTATATGACCGGCGGAAATGCACACAGACTTTCCTGGCCTGCCTCAGGACATCCTGTAAGCCCGGGTACCTGCCCAAGAACCGCTGCACCACCAAGTTAAAGACGTGAGCCAAACAGGGCACATGGGTCATTTGTCCCTGTCAGAGGGCAGAGAGGAGGTTGGTGCCATTGTCGCAAACCACCATTCCTGCCTTAAGTTGGCGTGGCGTCAACCACCTCTGAACCTGCCCCTGCAGAGCTGACAGAACCTCTGCCCCAGTGTGGCTCCTGTCCCCCAAGCACACCAGCTCAAGCACCGCATGGCATCTTTTGGCCTGCGTACTTGCGTAGCCCCTTGAACGACTACGGAGCACCGCTGGTTCCGAGGAAGAGGCCATGGAGGAAGAAGAAGAGGAGGGGGTGGAGGAGAGAGGTGTGTCACAATCATTAGCATTTTGGAGGCGTGGTGGCGGAACAACCTCCAACACTACTGCACCTTGTCCTGCATCCTTCCCAGCTGCCAGCAGAGTCACCCAATGCGCCGTGAAACTTAGGTAACGTCCCTGTCCATGCCTGCTGGACCATGAGTCAGCGGTAATATGCACCTTACCGCTGACCGCCCTGTCCAGCGAGGCATGGACATTGCCTTCCACATGCTGGTAGAGAGCCGGAATCGCCTTCCGTGAGAAAAAGTGGCGTTTGGGTACCTGCCACTGAGGAACCGCACATTCCACAAACTCACGGAAGGGGGCAGAGTCTACCAACTGAAAAGGCAGCAGTTGAAGTGCTAGCAATTTT
The DNA here is from genome assembly GCF_042186555.1 of Aquarana catesbeiana. Lineage (NCBI taxonomy): Eukaryota > Metazoa > Chordata > Amphibia > Anura > Ranidae > Aquarana > Aquarana catesbeiana. The sequence continues at coordinate 490,351,369 of NC_133326.1, read as the reverse complement.
GCCAAGCTAGCATTCAACCGCTGGGCATGTGGATGGCTGGGAGCAAACTTCTTTCGGCGGTGCAGCAGCTGGGGCAGGGAAATTTGCCTGGTACAATCTGACGTCGGTGTACCAAAATCAGATTGCCCACAAGTACTTGGCTGTGACACACCTAATTCTACACCTTCATTCCTCTCAGTGCAGGTCTCAGAGAGGACTGAAGGTCTAGTGGGGTTGGAAATCTCAGCTGATGAGGAGCAAGGAGAGGTCCTCTTTGTTCTTTGGTGTATGTCTTTTAGATACGCTTGCCAACGAACTGCATGGCAGGTCAACATATGTCTGGTCAAGCATGTGGTACCCAAGCGGGAGATGTTTTGGCCACGCGAGATACGCTTGAGACATATGTTGCAAATAGCAGCGGTGCGATCTGATGCACTTGTCTCAAAAAAGGCCCACACCAAAGAACTTTTTGAATAACGCGCAGAGACTGCAGCGCCCTGCACATGTGGAGCTTTGGGGTGTGATGCAGTCAATGTGCTGCCCTTAGGCTGGCCCCTGGAGGGCATCCTGCCTCGTTGGTGATGTGCCGCCTCCTCCTCCTCTCTCCTATCAGGCACCCACGTTGAGTCAGTGACCTCATCATTCCCTCCCTCCTCATCACTGGAGCAAACCTGGCAGTATGCTGCAGCAGGGGGAGCATGACTGCCAGATTGCTGTCCTTCTTGGGCACCCCCTCTGTCCGTGCTCATGTTACTGCCTTCATCAAGCTCAGTATCATCATCAGAGCCTTCCAAACGCTGGGCATCCTCCTGGAGCATGTACCCAACACTGTGGTCAAACAGTTTGAGGGACTCCTCAGGAGGACATGGTGGGGCTAGGGAAGGAGTCACTGATGACATTGAGCCGAGGGAAGAGGCCGCTGCTTTGCCAGACAAAGTACCCTGGGCATGGGTGAGAGAGGATGAGGAGGATGAGGACGGCTTGGTCATCCACTCGACCAAGTCTTCCGCATGTTGCGGCTCAACATGGCCAGCTGCCGAAAAAAAGGCCAAGCGTGTCCCATGGCCACGTGCTGATGAGGATGCACCGTCTCCACGACCAGCACTAGACACAGAGCCTGCTTGCCCTCTCTTATTGGCTTGTGACTGTCTGCCTCTCCTTCTTGGCCTTCCAGACATACTAATGGCCTGTAGCTGCACTAAGCTGGGATATATATATATATATATATATATATATATATATATATATATGTGTACTGATACTGCAGCTAGCAAAATCAACTGCCTGCCTGTAGTATGAGAACACCACCAACCTTCTACAGGTAGCTTTAGCTGAACACTGTGAGGTGGACGCACCCCACTAACTTGTAGGTTTAGCTGAACACTGTGAGCAGGACGCACTGCACTAACTGTAAATAGTCTAGCTGCCTGACTGTGGTACTAATAGGATCAAAAGAACACCAGCAATTTTCTTCAGGTAGCTGTATTTACTGTAACAAGACAAGCCTGCCTGTCAGTAAGAAGATAACAGAAACGGATCTAGCTGAACACTGTGAGCAGGACGCACCCCACTAGCTTGTAGGTTTAGCTGAACACTGTGAGGTGGACGCACCCCACTAACTTGTAGGTTTAGCTGAACACTGTGAGCAGGACGCACCCCACTAACTTGTAGGTTTAGCAGAACACTGTGAGCAGGATGCACTGCACTAACTGTAAATAGTCTAGCTGCCTGACTGTGGTACTAATAGGATCAAAAGAACACCAGCAATTTTCTTCAGGTAGCTGTATTTACTGTAACAAGACAAGCCTGCCTGTCAGTAAGAAGATAACAGAAACGGATCTAGCTGAACACTGTGAGCAGGACGCACCCCACTAGCTTGTAGGTTTAGCTGAACACTGTGAGGTGGACGCACCCCACTAACTTGTAGGTTTAGCTGAACACTGTAAGCAGGACGCACCCCACTAACTTGTAGGTTTAGCAGAACACTGTGAGCAGGACGCACTGCACTAACTGTAAATAGTCTAGCTGCCTGACTGTGGTACTAATAGGATCAAAAGAACACAAGCAATTTTCTTCAGGTAGCTGTATTTACTGTAACAAGACAAGCCTGCCTGTAGTATGAGAACACCACCAACCTTCTACAGGTAGCTTTAGCTGAACACTGTGAGGTGGACGCACCCCACTAACTTGTAGGTTTAGCTGAACACTGTGAGCAGGACGCACTGCACTAACTGTAAATAGTCTAGCTGCCTGACTGTGGTACTAATAGGATCAAAAGAACACCAGCAATTTTCTTCAGGTAGCTGTATTTACTGTAACAAGACAAGCCTGCCTGTCAGTAAGAAGATAACAGAAACGGATCTAGCTGAACACTGTGAGCAGGACGCACCCCACTAGCTTGTAGGTTTAGCTGAACACTGTGAGGTGGACGCACCCCACTAACTTGTAGGTTTAGCTGAACACTGTGAGCAGGACGCACCCCACTAACTTGTAGGTTTAGCAGAACACTGTGAGCAGGATGCACTGCACTAACTGTAAATAGTCTAGCTGCCTGACTGTGGTACTAATAGGATCAAAAGAACACCAGCAATTTTCTTCAGGTAGCTGTATTTACTGTAACAAGACAAGCCTGCCTGTCAGTAAGAAGATAACAGAAACGGATCTAGCTGAACACTGTGAGCAGGACGCACCCCACTAGCTTGTAGGTTTAGCTGAACACTGTGAGGTGGACGCACCCCACTAACTTGTAGGTTTAGCTGAACACTGTAAGCAGGACGCACCCCACTAACTTGTAGGTTTAGCAGAACACTGTGAGCAGGACGCACTGCACTAACTGTAAATAGTCTAGCTGCCTGACTGTGGTACTAATAGGATCAAAAGAACACAAGCAATTTTCTTCAGGTAGCTGTATTTACTGTAACAAGACAAGCCTGCCTGTCAGTAAGAAGATAACAGAAACAGATCTAGCTGAACACTGTGAGCAGGACGCACCCCACTAGCTTGTAGGTTTAGCTAAACACTGTGAGGTGGACGCACCCCACTAACTTGTAGGTTTAGCTGAACACTGTGAGCAGGACGCACCCCACTAACTTGTAGGTTTAGCAGAACACTGTGAGCAGGACGCACTGCACTAACTGTAAATAGTCTAGCTGCCTGACTGTGGTACTAATAGGATCAAAAGAACACCAGCAATTTTCTTCAGGTAGCTGTATTTACTGTAACAAGACAAGCCTGCCTGTCAGTAAGAAGATAACAGAAACGGATCTAGCTGAACACTGTGAGCAGGACGCACCCCACTAACTTGTAGGTTTAGCAGAACACTGTGAGCAGGACGCTCTGCACTAAATGTAAATAGTCTAGCTGCCTGACTGTGGTACTAATAGGATCAAAAGAACACCAGTAATTTTCTTCAGGTAGCTGTATTTACTGTAACAAGACAAGCCTGCCTGTCAGTAAGAAGATAACAGAAACGGATCTAGCTGAACACTGTGAGCAGGACGCACCCCACTAGCTTGTAGGTTTAGCTGAACACTGTGAGGTGGACGCACTGCACTAAATGTAAATAGTCTAGCTGCCTGACTGTGGTACTAATAGGATCAAAAGAACACCAGTAATTTTCTTCAAAATACTGTAACAAGACAAGCCTGCCTGTCAGTAAGAAGATAACAGGAACGGATCTAGCTGAACACTGTGAGCAGGACGCACTGCACTAAATGTAAATAGTCTAGAAGATAACAGGAACGGATCTAGCTAAACTGAATACAGTGTATATATATATATATATGCAACACCTGGGATGCATATATATAGACAATACACTTTAAGTGCAGCTAACTGACTGACTGTCCTGCCTAATCTAGCTAACTCAAATCAAATGTCACTGTCTGTCTCTCTCTCTCTCTCTCAATGAACGCCGGAACACACACTACACAGGGCCGCCGTGCAGGCGGCCTTATATAGTGTGGGGCGTGTACTAAATCCCCTGAGCCATAATTGGCCAAAGCCTCCTTGGCTTTGGCCAATTACGGCTCTCTGTTAACGCGGGTCATAGTGCATGCTTGGCCAGTCATCAGCCAGCAATGCACTGCGATGCCGCAGTGAATTATGGGCCGTGACGCGCCACACGAATTTGGCGCGAACGGCCCATAAAGTTCGGAATTCGGCGAACGACCGAACAGCCAATGTTCGAGTCGAACATGGGTTCGACTCGAACACGAAGCTCATCCCTAGTCTGCATGTATGAAAGGTGCCTTAAGCTTCATACACACGATTGGATTTTCCGATGGGAAATGTGTGATGACAGGCTGTTGGCAGAAAATCGGACCGTGTGTATGCTCCATCGGACAATTGTTGTCGGATTTTCCGTGGACAAATGTTGGCTAGCAGGTTTTAAAATTTTCCGCGGACAAATGTCTGTTGTCAGATTTTCTGAGCGTGTGTACACAAATCCGTCGGACAAAAGTCCAAAGTACAAAAACGCATACTCGGAAGCAAGGATGAGCCAGAAGCAGTTGGTCTTGTAAATTAGCGCTCGTAATGGAGAATTAACATTCATGACATGGCAAATTATGAAATCTTGAAATGCAGCGCACAATTTTCTTCTTTAATGGGATAATAATGTTGTTGCAAACAAATTTTCAAAGGCTTTTTTTTTCTAGTGATATCAAGAATAATATTATTATATGCTTTTTTTTTTATTTGGGCAAATTACCATAACACCATTATCCCATGGTTTTTAAGATCAAAGATACAACTATGTTGGTGTCCCTTGTTAATTTTACATTGTATTTTTTTAAATGTAACTGCCTAATCCCAAACTGTCATTTGAAGTAAAACACATAGCCAAGTATTATTCTACACATTTTTTTTATTGTGCATTAAAAAAAAAAGAAAACAAATAAAATTAGACATGCTATCTGCCAATAGAACCAAACCAAAAAGTGCATTCTATGCATCCAAAAATATAGAAAATATACCAAATCAAATCATTATTCAACCAAAAAAATAATGTCAAAGCAATAACTCCAAGGCCAATAATAAATAACACGTTATCTCCTCCGATTCCGCAACCTGTCTGGTTGACGAACGGTCGTTCAGAAACAAACTGAAAAGCACAAAATGAAAAGTGCAAAATGAAAAGCGCAAATCAACACTCACCAAACCTCTGCTAACACAAAATTAGCAGAAGGAGCCCAAAGGGTGTCACTAAAGAGCTGAAAAACCATGTAGTACGTCACTACATTCGTGATTGTTTGGGCCAACACTCTTAGGACAAAAGTCCACGGTTTTGTTGGCCAACAATCTAATTTCTCAAGAAATGAGATAGGCCATCAGTACATAGGTGTGATCAATTTTCACTGATTGGCACCATAACTTGTATACTCTTGTAGACTTTCACAAAGACCAAATAATATATACTTATATGGGTTATTTTTACCAAAGATATGTAGCAGTATAACTTTTGGCCAACATTTATAAAGAAAAATTACTCATTTGCAAAATTTTAAAAACCTAAATGAAGAAAAATGCATTTTTTTTACAAATCATTTGGTCTTTTTTTCTTTTATAGCGCAAAAAATAAAAAAACCCAGTGGGGATTAAATACCACCAAAAGAAAGCTCTATTTGTGTGAAAAAAGGACAAAAATTTCATATGGGTACAGTGTTGCATGACTGAGTAATTGTCATTCAAATGTGAGGGTGCTGAAAGCTAAAAAATGGCCTGGTTAGGAAGGGGGTATAAGTGCCCAGTGGGCTATGGTTAAACAAATAAATAAAAGCAATTAGGGGGACAGCCACAAGAGGCACTATAATTGCACACATGGGGGTTGATTTACTAAAGGTAAATCCACGTTTCCCTTGGAAGTGCACTTGGAAGTGCAGTCGCTCTAGATCTGAGGGGAAGATCTGAAATGAGGGGAAGCTCTGCTGATTTTATCATGCCATCATTAGCAATCTAAAATGCTGTTTTTTATTTTCCTTGCATGTCCCCCTTCAAGTCTACAGCAACTGCACTTCCAAGTGTACTTTCAGTGCAATTTCAAGTGCACTTGTAGTGCAAAGTGGATTTGCCTTTAGTAAATAACCCCCCTAATCTGCTAACCATATGTGCATGGGACTAAATATGCCACTTATGGTCCATGGAGAAAGACATAGTAGTGCAAATAACTTTATTTGAAAACATCATATCTGTCTAAAAAATATTTTTGGACACAGATCAGTCTCTTTATAAAAAAAATACCAAAATTGTTAGTTATTCAATAAAAAGGTCCGTATGAAAAAGGACAGTGGAAATTTCTCAAATGATCGATAATATATATAATATTAAATAAACAGAATATATAAAAGAATACATTGCTGAATGAGGGAAAGGTAAGTTTTTGGTATTTCTTCTAAAACAATATAAGTTTTACCTTTACACACACTATAATGCCTCGTACACACGGTCGGATTTTCCGATGGAAAATGTCTGATCGGAGCGTGTTGTCGGACATTTCAACCGTGTGTGGGCTCCATCGGACATTTTCCATCGGATTTTCCGACACACAAAGTTTGGGAGCAGGCTATAAAATTTTCCGACAACAAAATCCGATCGCGTCAATTCCGACCGTGTGGGGCCAGTTCCGACGCACAAAGTGCCACCCATGCTCAGAAGAAATTCCGAGACAGAACAGCTCGGTCTGGTAAAATTAGCGTTCGCAATGGGTACAGCATTTTCGTCACGCTGCAATGTAAAAAATGGTTTAATACAGCGCACTCTCTTCTTCTTTATAATGTGAGAAGAATGAAGTAGTTTTGCTGCTCATATTCACACAGACTTCTCACAAACTTATTTCTTTATTATTTATTGGGATTCCCTCAATATATTTTGATTTGTCACATCTGACCAATTTTATTTTTGGTTGTTTTTAATTGTTAAAAATTTTTTTTCAAGGCTGTTTATTTTTTTTTTTTTGGGTTTGTATTTTTTTCAAGGCTGTTTTTTTTTTTTTTTTTTTTTTTACTTTTTTTTGCTTTTTACTCCAGAATATTTTTGTGTGTGTTTTGTGTGTCAAGTTACCACAACACCATTATTATCTTGTATTATTTAATCTCAATGAGATTGTTTGGTGTTGGTGTCTCTTGTTAATTTCACATTGTATTTTGAAATATACCTGCCTCCTCACCAACAAACTGTTTTTTTTAAGGAAAATACACATAGGCTAGTATAATTGACCCAAAAATTCCTTTATTAAGGGCTCACAACCAAAAAAAGAGGGAGGCAACGCTAGAGAAACAGCAGAAATTGGTGAAGCCTTTGACCCCCAGGGCACACATCAATTATTTTACTGCAAAATTGGTGGCCTGAGGATTCCATATCTAAGGGAGTGCAGTCTGGTCCAGAAGTCCCAGAGATCCGGAAAGCAGCAGATGACATCTGTGTCCCCAGGCTGTGGTACTACAAGAGGCTGCATCTTTTGTCAGACCAGACTGAACCCAGGTCATCGCTCTCTGGTCTTCCTTCCACGCTTCTGGTCTTCCTTCCACGCTTCCTTCCACGCCGTGGCTCTGGTGGTGGAGTTTTGGCAGGAGGAGGAGGATGGTCCACCTCAATCAAGTCGGTCTTGGGTGTGATTTTGCCACTCACCCCCTTAGTTAGGACTTTATAAAGAAGTTTCTCACACATGAGGCGTTGACCCTCCTGCATGCCCTTCAGTTTGGTGGCAGCCATGCAGGCAAAGGCCTCTTCAGGAGTGGGTAAGGCTCTGAGGGTCGCAGAAGCCTCCTGAATGAGCCTGAACGCTGAATCCTGAACGTGACTCCCCTTCCTGGGTCTTTTGTATGGAAGGCGGAGGGGAGGAACCTGCGATTCGGTCAGGCTCCTACTGGTCCCAGGCTTCTCCTGGCTGCCACTTAGCCCCGCCTCCTCCTGGCTGCCACTAACCCCCGCCTCCTCCTGGCTGCCACATTCCACAGCCTCCTCCTGTGTGGCACATTCCACAGCCTCGTCCTGGCTGAGGTCTTCCTGTGTATAAAAAAGGGACATAGTTTTAGTTTTTGATTCATCAATTACACACAATTTTCAGCTCATGACTGTTGCAAATTGAATGTTAACAAATATAACAGACTATCATTCTGAGCCCAGCATTTCTCATTCTTGTCCCAATCATTTTTGCCCACTACTGTCTATTGATATGTAAAACACTTTCTTAAATCAGCAATTAGTGATCAATAATAACATCTAGTAAACATCATTTATTTATTGTCCAGAAATCTGTAGAAGAATGCTATACCTGACTCCATCTGGGCTCCTCCACTTCTTCCTGGCTGGAAGTCCCAGGTTGGACATCGGAAGCCTCAGCTGGGGTGGAAGGAAGAGTGGAAGGAAGGGTTGAGAGGGATTCCCTGACTTCAGTCTGGTCTGACAGAAATCGCAGTCTCTCATAGTACCACAGTCTGGGGACATAAATGTCATCTGCTGCAGCTCCGGATCTCTGGGAATCCGTGACCTTCTTGCGCTCCCTAAGATAAGTGCTCCTCAGGCCACCAATTTTGGCTTTTAAATAGGGGATAATTGCCGTGGAGACCACCGGCTTCACCAACTCCAGCAGTTTCTCCAGCGCTGTCTGCCTCTTTTGTTTATGATTGTAATGTGGATGTTTGACCTGCCACAGACAGGGCAGCTCCCTGTACTTGTCTATGAACAGGGGGAGGAAGTTGTGATCATTGAAGCCATCCATTTTATCTGCAAGACACAACACAAGACAAACCCTAATGTCAGGCGAAACTCTCCTAATCTTGTTACAATATAGGCCTCAATCTAGAAGCAGTATAGGCTCAAGTTTAGATCTTACCTTCGTTATCACGATAGGTGCCTCCGATACTCCTTCCTCCGCTCACAGATTGTACGTACTACGCATACGTGTTACGCTTTATACACACTGCGCATGCGTGTAACTCCGCCCGCCCCTGACGTTCTTTCTAGTCTATTCTCCGCCCCTTTTCATTTGGCGCAGTGGGGGAAGAGCACATCGCGGAGACACAGCAGGTGCATGCTAATTATAGCAACGAGGAGGAGGGGGAGGAAAGCCCGTAGCCAGAAACGTCTGGATCCAGAAGGAAACGATTTAAGGCCTCAAATATGTCCTTTGGGGAGATGTTGAAGATGGTGGACATCCTGAAGAAGGCCGACTATGACGGGAAGTATGGACCTTACCCCAACCCCAATGTCCATAAGGCCAAGATCATGGCGAAAGTGGTCAAATGTCTGCACCGGAATTTCGGGGTACGACGATCGAAAGATCAGCTCAGGAAGCAGTGGTCGGACCTAAAATTAAGAGAGCACGAGCAGTACAGAAAGATCCGGAGAGTGCTGCAAAAAAGTAAGTAGTTGTGCTGTGTTCCTATTCTTTTTGTGTTTATTACGTCCGTGCTGCTCCATGTGCTTTTCTTAACTGTTATCCAGTTTAAAATGTCAACTTTCATGGTCATGGGCACATTATTCGTTCGTATCAAACATTTTTCTTTCGGCCTATAAAACACCATTGTTTTGGCCATATGCATTTGACCACATTTTTTAGGGCCTACTTGTCTGAAAATAATGTGGTTGTGTAGATGGGTTTGTTGCTAGAATGAAATGCAAACTCGATTCTGTGTAAGGAGAGGACACTCAGCAGCAGTTTTCACATCTGGACGCTGGAGCACTAGTGTGGGACACAAGAACACACAGGTGCTCCAGTGGATACTATAGGGGTGTCTCCATCTGTGAAGCTTGGACAAAACAGGTAAAGTATTGAAGCTTGACAAAGGACACTAAAAAATTCAACATCTTGGAACTCTGCCAAAACAGACAATTGTACCCCACTTCCAAGCAATGTTTCATATTTATAGTTCTTCTCTCAAATATCTGTGTGCTAAGTATACCATTTTTTTTTTACATAGGGGAGAAAAGACTCGGAGAACACCCCTCATCCGAGGAGACCAGAGACCCCCCCACCTCTGGAAGAAGGGGAAATCCAACCAAGACAAGAAGAACAGGAGGAGGAAGACGTGGTGGAAATTGGCACCACAACAGCTGAGTGTCTGCGACCACAGGCTCAGGTAAGAGATGGATGCCAGCATATTTATAATACATGTTTTTTTTTTGGTTTATCGTGATGTTGTGGATCCAGATCCTTTCATCTCGGAAAGTGCACAGATCCTGATTGGGGAGATCATGGGGTGTAATAGGGACTTGGAAAACATCAAGAAAAACATCAATGATGTTCTTCAAAAAATGAAGAACATCATTGATGTTTTAGGGAGAGTTTGAAACCCCTCCAAATCCCTTTGTTTTTTTGTGTGCTACAAATTTTTGACATTTTTTGACAAATTTGAGAAAAGCCAAGTTTTGAAGAGGCACACAGTGTGTCAACATGTGCTATCTGCCATCACGGGAGATCAATGGACGCGTTTTGGGGGTTCAGCTATTTGTGTGCATCTTCAAAATTTGGCTTTTCCGGGGGTGACTTCACCCTATCTGAACGCAATATCAAACACAGTTTCTAAATACTCATGTCTGATATTGCCTTCAAGTTCTAGCAAATGTGAACTTTGTAAGTTCAAGATTTGTGTCTTTCTTGTGGGTTTTAAACATGCCTGTTTTATCTTAAATGGACATTTCTACTTTTTCTAATGTGACCCCAAAAATTGTTATACAACAAACATGTTGGTTTGTTTTAAAAACCATTTCTAAATGCACATGTGATTGTGCAGGTATTAAAAAGATTGTTAATCAAGAATGTGTGGATTATTGTCTCAACGCTACAACACTTTTGGGGTGCTCTAATTGCTGCTTTCTGTGACAATGGGTGTTATTTCCTATGGGCAAATCCACTTTGCACTACAAGTGCAGTTTCAAGTGCACTTGTAGTGCAAAGTGTCTTTGCCTTTAGTAAATAACACCCAACAGTGCTTTGTAAGGTTACACAGTCACGCCATTTTCAGGACTCACCACATTTCTGTCAGGGTCAGCTAAAACAAACATAAGCAGTAAATGTCACCAAAGATTTGCTTATTTTGTTTTATTTTTTGTTTGAAAAAGGTTTTAAACATTGTCGGGCATATTGATAGCCCCCCTACCCGCGAATTCAAGGTATCTTAGCCGGACATCATGGGCACTCAGGGGGGGCAAGCCAGGACGGCCACTTTCAAGCGCCGTCAGGGTTGGTTCATTTTGAATTCTGGCCTCAGGCCCAACTGAGCCAGCATAGTTGGCAGAATGTTGCCGTAAAAAGTTGTGTAGAACACAGCACGCCAGGATAATGTGATTCAGTTTGTACTCCGCCATATGTATGGGTGTAAGAAATAGGCGGAACCGGCTGGCCATGATTCCAAACGTGTTCTCCACCACTCTTCTGGCTCTGGCTAGCAGGTAATTAAAAACCCTCTGGTCTGGGGTGAGGGTCCTCATCGGGAATGGCCACATAAGATGGTCCTGCAGCGCAAAAGCTTCATCCGCAACGAAGACGAATGGGAGTCCTTCCACATTGTCTTCTGGAGGTGGCAAGTCCAAGCTGCCATTCTGGAGACGCCTATAGAACTCAGTCTGGGCAATGACTCCACCATCGGACATCCAGCCATTCTTCCCCACGTCCAAATACAGAAATTCATAAGTAGCTGACACCACCGCCAACATCACAATACTATTGAACCCCTTATAATTATAATAGTACGACCCTGAGTTGGGTGGTGGGATGATGTGGACGTGTTTTGCACATAAACAGGGAAAGCAGATTAGACACAAACATTCTTGGCCAACATCAAGATAACATTTATTTATGGGAATTTTTAAAGAACAAAGTACACATTTGAGCACATTTGGACATTCTGCTATTACCTATCAAGATAATAATAGGATACAAAAACTTTAAACAGTACCATTTGAAAGTATACAGGCAGGCCCTTGCACTACATGCTTTGGGGAATTCATCCATACACCTGAGCACAAAAGAGATGGGTATAGTGTGTATGGGTTTGGCAAAGTCAGCAGATAGATGATTGAGGATAGATAGAGAATTGGTATCAGCTGACTTAGCAGTTGGGGGGAGGGAGGGTTCCAAATGATTTGGGGACCCCCCAAAAAAAGCCTCTGGCACTCTGCCTGAATTTAAAGCACAAATCACATTTCAAAACATTTTAGGGGTGTTTGGGGTAAAGCACTACTATGGAGCTGATAAAATACATTGTTAAGTGACTACATAAGGTGCATATAGGCCCAGGAGGCCATACTGGGGAGGTAAGTGAAGGCAAATATGTATGAAGGACAACAAAAATGATTACATAAAAAACCAGCATGCATGAGGACAAAGGGGACATTCACAGCATATTCCAATCATGGTAATTAGGGAATGAGGAAAGAAATACAATATATTATCAAACATTAAATACAATAAAATGTGATATTAAAGGATAAAATAACCTTAATATACTCCTTCTTCAGGACCTGTATGATGGCAGAACAGGTCTCTGGGATAATGATCCCCAGAGCCTGGGGGGAGATGCCTGTCAAGAACTTCAAGTCCTGCAGGCTTCTCCCCGTCGCCAAGTACCGCAGGGTGGCGATCAGCCTCTGCTCCGGAGTGATGGCTTGCCTCATGCAGGTATCCTGCCTGCTGATATAGGGGGTCAGCAAAGCCAACAAACGGTGAAATACGGGGTCCGTCATCCTGAGAAAGTTCCTGAAATCATCAGGATTATTCTCACGGATCTCACGGAGCAAAGGCATGTGACAGAACTGGTCACGCTGAAGCAACCAATTCTTGGTCCATGAACTCCTCCCCACCCTGTTCATGGACTGGGCTTGTGTCAAGGTCAGGACCCCAACACCAAGCCCCCGCACAGCACGAACTCTACGAGGAGTACGTATATGCAACATGGCTAGAAAACGGTCGGCTGCTCAGAACGAAGTAACAGAACGCACTGAAGAACAGCAAGACCTGTGAAGAGCGACCTGAAAAACAGTAACGAACGAACTAACACGAGATTAGCAAAAGGAGCCCAAAGGGTGCCGCGCTTGGTTCTGAACTGGCCTTTTCTAGTCTTGTCGTACGTGGTGTGCGTCACCGCGTTCTTGGCGATCGGAAATTCCGACAACTTTGTGCGACCGTGTGTACGCAAAACAAGTTTGAGCCAACATCCGTCGGAAAAAATCCATGGATTTTGTTGTCGGAATGTCCGATCAATGTCCGATCGTGTGTACGGGGCATAAGAATTGCCTTGACCAATAATGAAATAACATTGCTTGGGATTGATGTATTAAAGCATCTACTGAACTGCAACGTACCTTGATTATTTCAGAGTAGTGATCAAGCAGTCACATGAAATCCATCTAGCTAGTGCTGTATAGACCAAATTCTGATCTAACGTAAACATATCTCAAACCTGGACAATACCTGATGAATAATAAAGTGTACCTAAATGTAAGAAAAAATGTAATATCTTACTAACCATTCCTTAGATGTGATAGCTGCTTTTTTTTTTTCTTCACCTTGAGAGCTTGCTAGTAACACACTTCTTGTTTTGGGGCAATTCACTCCACAGTATGAAATGGGCGTTGAGCGACAACCTCCTGGTATATCTAATATCATCAGGTATACAAAACATTTAAAAAATCATAACTTTATCACAAAGTATTAAGTAGAGATTTTGCATCAGGTAGGCAATGTAAAACCCCCATACATAAAATCAAAGAAAAGGTAGCTGTCAGACTGTTCGTAGAGCTTGCCTACACGTTTCGCGGTCGAGGTTGCTTCTTCAGGGCTTCAGTCTCTCATCATCTGACTAAGTACCTAATGGGCCCATCATATCCATTCAGGCTACAGGGACACAAGTAAGCAGAAACCTAAACCTGGAAAACCAACCTATGGAAATGGATCAGATTGGGAAACACCCCCAGGAACCAAACAAGCTTCACTTATGGAGACTGCAGAGGTAGTCACTCCAGAATATCACTTAGCAGTGAGGGATAATGGTATGTCTAATTCAGACAGAAGGTGTGTAAATGGTCAGTAAAACAACAGGAGGGGAGAAGTTCCAAGATGTCAGAAAGCGCCCTCTGCTAATGGCCCATCAGGTAAAGGGTGTCCAGAAAGGTGCCTAGGTCTCCCGAGGACCTGATCCCCCAGCAGGGGACATACCATTATCCCTTACTGCTAAGTGATATTCTGGAGTGACTACCTCTGCACCTCTGGTTCCTGGTGGTGTTGACCAGTCTGCTCCATTTCCATGGGTTGGTTTTCCTAGGTTAGCTTTCTGCTTACTTGTCTCCCAGTAGCCTGAACTGATATGATGGGCCCATAAGGTACTTAGTCAGATGATGAGAGACTGAAGCCCTTAACCGCAAAATGTGTAGGCAAGCTCTATGAACAGTCTGATTGCTACCTTTTCTTTGATTTTATGTATGAGGGGTTTACATTGCCCACCTGATGCAAAATACATTTTTAATACTTTGTAATAAAGCTATGATTTTTTTAAAGTTTTGTATACTTGATGATATTAGATACTCCAGGAAGTTGTTTGCTAAACGCTAATTTCTTTTTGCTTTCCCAAGTTTGAAAACATTAAAACAGCACCTTCCTTAGTGGTTATAAAGTCAAATATTTTTTTTACCTTAATGCATTCCCTGCATTAAGGTAGAGAATATCCCACTGCCTGTTCTCCAACCCTGACCCCAGGAACCCCTGGCTCCTGCTCCTGTCAATCAAATCCTGTAAGGAGGGGGTGGGACCAAGCCGTGCTGTATGTGCTTATGGAGAAGAGAAAAGCCTCGGAGGTGAACGAACCCCAGAACAGCAGGTAAGGGAAACCATTGCACAGAGCAGGTAAGTATAAAGCTCTTTTTTATTATAGGAAAAAATGCCTTTACAACTGCTTTAAGTTCAGAAATGCTAAAAAGAGACCTCAGATATTTACTTGTCCTGCAAAAAACACCTTTCAGAGCCAAACCTCCACTATGGTTGGTCCTGTGACTCCATGCCTAGCCATTAATCATGTGATCTCTGCACAGACTTTCATTTAATAGTTATAAAATAAAGAGAATTTAAATAACTATAGACCCACTTTAAAATATACTGCACATTTTTCCCTATATATTTATGCTCAGGTCTAGCTAGGTACGGAAAAATAATAATTTTAAAAAAGAGACTAAAATGAGTCAAAACACATTTGGCCTTTAAAGTAATCGAGAGGCTAGCAGTAAATGCAAATATTGGAGAACAAATATAAAAGCAGTCTTTGAATACAAATTAGCTCAAAGCACGAGGGATAACCTGGACAGCGTCTATGCTCATATAGGTAATTCAAACACAATTGGACCGCTTGGCAAGATGAATTATATCATGGAAGAGCGTGATGAAACTACAGGCAACTTATTAAACTTGTACATTTCATCCAATTACAGCTGTGCAAAGGATCATGGTAAAAAAACAAATCAAGGACAAATCCAAATAAAGACTGTTTATTTTATTTTTTTATGAAATCATGAAAACCATTAAAATTGTAGCACTGGACGTTGTATATACATCATAAATATTATTTCTAATCAACCAGAAAAAATGCACTTTAACTGTGTTATATACAAGAAGAAGAAAGCATACACACAAGCATGACCCATGTACAGTATGGTTAACCATTTATAGTTATTATTGATATTTTATTATTTATTATATTGCATTATTTAGTGGATTTATATAGAGCCAGCAGTTTGCTAAGTGCTTTATGAAATGGAGGGGGGCAGTACAGTTACAATACAATTAAATACAAGAGCGATCAAAGGTCCCTGCTCTTTACAGCTTACAATCTAAAAGGAAGGGTCAATTGATACAAAAGGTAAGAAATGTTAGGGGTAAACTGATGGAGAAATTAAAGGAAAGTTTATTAGTTAAAGGCAGGATAGGCCGATCTAAAGAAATGGGATCTAAAGAAATGTAGGAGATAGTCGGACTGATGGGAAAGGCTCTGGAGAAGTAGGTGAGAATGGAAGGTGGTGACAAGGGAGCTAGAGAGCAGGAGGTCTTGGGAGGAGTGAGGAGAATGGTTTGGTTGATATTTTTACACAAGGTTGTTGATGAAGCTGGGGGAAGAGTTGTGGAGGGCTTTGTAGGTTATTGTTAGTATTTTGATTCTTTTTTTTTTTGGGTGAGTGAAAGCCAGTGGAGGGATTAGTAGGGAGCAGTAGTGGGGTCTCTTGGGGGGATTGCCTATGTAATGGTAGGCCAACGGGTAGAGAGTTGCAAGAGTCATGGCCATTGATAATCAGGCAGTGAATTAATAGCTTTGTGCTGTTGTTGGTAAAGGACATATTTTGGAGTTGCGCCCTTGACTCAGCTAAACTAGGGAGGAATAACTGGGCATTTACGCCATTACTTTGACATTAAATACCGGGGTTATGGCTGCAGCTAGATGCCGTAACCCTGGTATTTTCTTTTCCCTCAGACAATAAAATAAATAAAAGTGATCCCAGCAGTGGATTTGCCCTGGGATCAATTTTATAAGCGGCCAAACTGGCCACTGCTCATCTCTATACCTTTGGAGAACCTGAGTCACGTCCAGTTCTCGGACCATGTAAACATGTTTTTTCTTTTGTAAATATTTAAAAAAAATTTTTTTGATCTTTTGCTTTTAAGGGTAGAGGAGAGATTTGGGGACTTTTAGACCCCAGATCTCTCCATAAAGAGGACCTGTCATGCTGTATTGTTATCGCAAAGGACATTTACATTCCTTGCGATAGCAATAAAAGTGATAAAAAAAATGCTTTTAACTACTTCCATACAGGGCATTTTCACCCCCTTCCTGCCCAAGTCAATTTTCAGCTTTCAGCGCTGTCTTTGAATAACAATTGCGCGGTCATACTACACTGTACCCAAATGAAATTTTTATCATTTTTTCCCCACTAATAGAGCTTTCTTATGGTGGTATTTGATCACCCCTGCGTTTTTTATTTCTTGTGCTATAAACAAAACAAGAGTGACAAGTTTGAAAAAACACAATATTTTTTACTTTTTGCTATAATAAGTATCCAAATTTTTATTTTTTTTAAAACAAATTTTTTCCTCATTTTAGGCCGATACATATTCTTCTACATATTTTTGGTAAAAAATATTGCAATAAGCGTATATTTATTGGTTTGCGCAAAAGTTATAGCGTCTACAAAATAAGGGGATAGATTTATAGCATTTTTATTATTTTTTTTTTTTTTACTAGTAATGGCGGCGATCTGTGATTTTTATCGTGACTGCGATATTGCGGCAGGCACATCGGACAATTTTGACACATTTTTGGGACCATTCACATTTATACAGCGATCCGTGCTTTAAAAATGCATTGATTACTGTATAAATGTGACTGGCAATGAAGAAGTTAACCAGGAGGGGGCGCTGTAGGGGTTAATGTGTTGCTAGGGAGTGATTCTAACTGTGGGGGGAGGGGATTCACAAGGGGAGGAGACCGATCGGTGTTCCTCTGTACAAGGAACACACCATCGGTCTCCTCCCATCTGACAGGACGTGGATCTGTGTGTTTACACACACAGATCCACGGTCCTGCTCGGTTACCGGGCAATCGCGGGTGCCCGGCGGACACCGCGGCCGCCGGGCACGCGCACCGGAACCCGAGCGATGCGGCGGGCGTGCGCACGCCCCCTGGGCTGCCTGGAAGGCTGCGCCGTCATATGACGGCGGCCCAGAACAACAGCGGCACCGTCCCGCCGTCATATGACGGCGGGCGGGCAGCAAGTGGTTAAAAGGACATTGTTAAAATAAAAACAAAAATTTATAAAATAAATAATAATTTTTTTTTAAAGGGCCCCTGCCTCCGTGTGCTTGCACGCAGTAGTGAATGCATACGAAGGTCACGCCCACATATGTAAACCATGTTTGCACAACACATGGGAGGTATCGCTGTGAACATCCGAGCAAGACCGATAATTCTAACAATAGACCTCTTCTGTAACTCTAAACTGGTAACCTGTAGAAATGTTTAAGGCGTTGCCTATGGAGATTTTTAAGTACCGTAATTTGGCGCCATTCCACAAACGTGCTACATTTTAAAGCGTGACATGTTAGGTATCTATTTACTTGGTGTAACAATATCTTTCATATTATACAAAAAAATTGGGTGGTATATATTATATATATTTTTTTTATTCATTAAAGTGTATTTTTTCCAAACAAATTGCGTATGCAAAACTGCTGCGCAAACACTGTGTGACATAAAAAATTACAATGACTGCCATTTTATTCTCTAGGGTCTCTGCTAAAAAAATATATAATTTTTGGGGATTCTACGTAATTTTTTAGCAAAAAATACTGATTTTTACTTCTAAATAACAAATGTCAGAAAAAGGCTGGGTCCTTAAGTGATTCATTTCCATAGTTTTACCTCTATTTTCCAGTTACAGCAGGTGTCTGGAGTATTTAAATATGACTGTACATTCTAACAGGCATCAGTTAGGCAAAGTGCTCACTGTAATTAGCATTCCGTAAAATACCTGGTCTGACACATGGCATTACAAGTCTATGTAAAAACACTTGTTCTGAGAAGGGACAGGTACTCAGTTAAGCCAACATAGATCAAGATCTGTCATACAAGGGTACAGGAATAAAAAGTCCTTTATCTGGAACCTGTGATGTTATAGAGACATGGATGTTGGCATAACAGAGCACCTTTAATATTTCAGGGGTCCCCGGATGCTCCATAAGGGATTTAAGTCTTTTATGTGCATCTTCTTTTTAATCATATCACACATTCATACTTTGCTTTTGAACAAGAGGCTACTTTCAATCAGCCAAGCAATTTCCTGCACATATTTGCTTAAAAATGCACCTGGATTTGCAAACCAACCCCAGAATCAAGACATTTTCTTTCTTAAAGAAACTGTTGGAAAGTCTGAAATATCATCATATACAGTGCCTTGCAAAAGTATTTACCCCCATTGGCATTTTTCGTGTTTTGTTGCCTTACAACCTGGAATTAACATGATCGCTTAACAAGTCACTTTGGATAAGTCTCTATGAGCTTGCCACATCTTACCGCTGGGATTTTTGACCATTCCTCCTTGCAAAACTGCTCCAGCTCCTTCAAGTTGGATGGTTTGCGCTTGTGAACAGCAATCTTTAAGTCTGACCACAGATTTTCTATTGGATTGAGGTCTGGGCTTTGACTAGGCCATTCCAAAACATTTACACATTTCCCCTTAAACCTCTAAAGTGTTGCTTTAACACTGTGTTTGGAGTCATTGTACTGCTGGAAGGTGAACCTCCATCCTAGCCTCAAATCACACACAGAGTGGTACAGGTTTTGCTCAAGAATATCCCTTTATTTAGCACCATCCATCTTTCCCTAAACCCTGACCAGTTTCCCAGTCCCGACTACTGAAAAACATCCCCACAGCATGATGCTGCCACCACCATGTTTCACTGTGGGGATGGTGTTCTTTGGGTGATGTGATGTGTTGGGTTTGCGCCAGACATAGCGTTTTCTTTGATGGCCAAAAAGTTCAATTTTAGTTCCACCAGACCAGACCACCTTCCTTCATACATTTTGGAAATCTCCCACGTGCCTTTTCGCAAACTCAAAACGTGCCATTTTGTTTTTTGCTGAAAGTAATGGCTTTCTTCTGGTCACTCTGCCATAAAGCCCAACTCAATGGAGCGTACGGCTTATTGTCATCCTATGTGCAGATACTCCAGTCTCTGCTGTGGATCTCTGCAGCTCCTCCAGGGTTACCTTAGGTCTCTGTGCTGCCTCTCTGATTAATTTCCTCCTTGCCCGGTCCGTGAGTTTTGGTGTGCGGCCGTCTCTTGGCAGGTTTGCTGTTGTGCCATGTTCTTTCCATTTGGTTATGATAGATATGATGGTGCTCCTAGGGATCATCAATGATTTGGATATTTTTTTTATAACCTAACCCTGACTTCTCAACAACATTGTCCCTTACTTGTTTGGAGAGTTCCTTGGTCTTCATGGCAGCGTTTGGTTATTGGTGCCTCTTGCTTAGGTGTTGCAGCCTCTAGCGCCTTTCAAAAAGGTGTGTATATGTAATGACAGAGTATGAGACACTTAGATTGCACAAAGGTGGACATCATTTCACTAATTTTGTGACTTCGGAAGATAATTGGTTGCACCAGAGCTTTTTATGGGCTTCATAACAAAGGGGGGTGAATACATACGCACATGCCAATTATCAGTTTTTTATTTCTGAAAAATAGTTTTATGTATATCTTTTTCTAATTTTACTTTACCATCGTAGACTATTGTGTTCTGATCCATCACATATAATTCAGATAAAAAAAAAAATTGATCTAAAGGCTGTAATGTAACAAAATAGATAAAAAGCCAAGGGGGGTGAATACTTTTGCAAGGCACTGTACATTTTTATATTTTAAGTATTTTGCCTCTAATGAAATTTGGGATAAAGTTTTGGAAAACCTGTGGAGGTATCATATAAGGGGCATAATACTTTTAGAAGTGCAGAATTTACATTTGAGAAACATGCAAATTTGTTTGACAGTTTGCAGTAAGGTTGCAGGGCAGGACCCATTCATTCTTGCAAACATATTCAGTAAGATCAAGCAAGCAAAAAGCAACAAGGAATAATAATGTTGACTCACCCTAAGCTTTTACTATCATACCAAAAAATTGATAGCCATAGTTTAAATTTGGCTTGCTCTAACTACACTTTCCACATCATGATTGGTCATTCAGTTCTTACTAATAACCCAACTGGAGCCAGGTCCTGGTTGTTGTTGCTGCATCCATAACTCCTGTTTTAATTCACCATAATTACTACCATCCTGCTTCCTGTAAAATCCTGCTACTGTAAAAAAATCATATGTAATACTGACATATAATCACACACACAGGTTGGACTTGATGGACTTGTGTCTTTTTTCAACCTCACCTACTATGTAACTATGTAGCATAGCCTACCTTTACCTCCCCATATGTCAATACTAATTCTGGCTCATAGCTCTCAGTAAACCAAACCAATGTGCTGCTTTAAGGAGACTTAAAGGCATTTAACAGCATCCTTATATTGGTGGAGAGAAATTCCGGATATTGGCCATTGAATGTAAACATTTGTGAATGGATACTAAATTGATTAACTCAACAAAGGCAAAAAGTAGTAATTGATGGTGTTCATCCACTGCAGTGCTGGATTACTCATGCTGCTCCCGCAGGGATTACATCTATTGCTGGGAACAGGAATATTGGAATTCTTGCAAAATGCTTTTCCAACGGAAAATACTGATAGCTTTTTACCTTTCGTAGAACACTTGATAGACCATTGTTTGCTGAATGGAATAATTGTTTTATTGCTGAGATTCTTAAGAGAAATAGGAAGCGAAGAAGGCATCGTTGGTAGAAGGTCCTGCATGAAAGAAAAGGCTGTTGCAGCATTGTCACTGTGTAGTTCTCAGCAAGAAGTACAGTGCATGAACTTAAAGTCACAAAAAATACTTACATAAGATAAAAATGTACATGTATACAGAAAATATATTTTGAGTTTACATAAACTTTAATGCTGGATCCACTTTAGCAAATGATGATATCGATTCACGTGTGGGTACTTTTTGTACTGAGCCCTTATTTCTTATGGGCACCTCATATATTACAAAAGCTACATAATTCAGTTTGTCCACATTTTATCATCCATTCTTCACTGTTTGTACTTGAACATATATCAGTGGGCACTAATCAAAGCTCTATCCATCAGTGTGCACCAAAAATAGGAAAAAAATAGCTTTGTCATTTTTAGAAGTGTTCACTTGGACATATTCTAAGAGCATATATAGAAAGATCTGTTGAAAAAGCCTTTTAAGAAACTGTTTGCATAAGATTCAAAGATGTCTACGTTTTAAGGGATATCATCATTCTTTCATAAATACAATTGCATCAAATTTCAGATCATAAACATGATGCACACCGCCTGCCAGAAAATAGAACCGGTAGAAAATGTAATTTAATATTGTACAAGGTTTCATTTACTGCCTGCATCTTCAAAGAAAAGCAAAGCCCACTTAGGCATCTTCCAAGTTAGGAAAGGCACAAAACATCACAGTGAAATGTAACCCAAGCTCATTTAATATAAGAGTAAAACAGAAGAAGGCAGCAGAAATGCAAGTGCTCTATAACACAGTAGGAAACTGCAGAGGAATATAAATGAGCTTTCTCTGTCTCTGGATCAACGTAATACATATGCAGGTGCCAAAGTCCAATGGCGGAGCTCAATAAAGCCTTCTGGGAATCATTTACTTTCAAGGGAAAGACAGAGAGGATAGAGGAAAATGTGAAGCCATTTAAAGGAGAACTCTGGGCCAATTAGGAAATTGAGATATAGTTTAAGCAGTTCGCTGCAGTCAAATGTTTTATGGAAATGTGGCATTTGACCTATTTCAGGGGACACATTCTGTACTGATTAGGGTTGATTTGCAACAAGCAAATTGACTGTACACTTTGCAAGAGAAGTTGTACTTTGCAAGTGAATTTGTATCATATCTTCGTTAATGAAGTGAAGCTCTGCTGACTTCCATCATCCAATCATGTGCTAGCAAAATTGCTGTTTTTATTTATTTTCCCTGCATGTGATGGGGTATACTTTGTAAAGTGAAACTTCAACAGATTCACTAAGCTCTGAGGAAATGCCCTTGCAATGTGAACAGCCTATTTGTCTTTAGTAAATCAAGCTAATTTTCTATAAATCTCATCTTGGATAGTTATCATATACACCTGAATGCCCCTTGCTCCTGAATTCCCATTTCTTTTGTAACTTGATTTATTTCTGTATATTATTATTATTATATAGAATATATATAGCACCGCTAGTTTACACAGCACTTTACAACGTAAGGGCAGACAATACAACTACAATACAATTTAGTACAGTAGGAATCAGAGGGCCCTGCTCGTTGGAACTTACAATCAAAGAGAGAGGTTTCTCATTTTTAGGGACTCATTAATGACTGGAATGGTAACACTGGATCGGCATAGGGCCAGTATGGTGCCCATATTTATAAAAGGATCAAAGTCTTTACCAAGTAACTATAGACCTGTTAGTTTAACTTCTATAGTAGGGAAGATACTTGAGAGTTTAATAAAAGACCACATAGACGAGTTCTTGCTGGAAAAAAATATTTTAAGCAACAGACAGCATGGATTCATGAAAGACAGAAATTGTCAAACAAACCTGATTCCTTTTTTGGCGAGGTAAGTAAAACCTTGGACAGAGGGGTAGCTGTGGATGTGGTATACTTGGATTTTGAAAAATTGTTTGACACAGTTCCCCACACACGTCTAATGTGTAAGGTAAAGTCTACAGACTTGGAAAGATCAATTTGTAAATGGATAGAAAACTGGCTAAAAACTGAATTCAGAGAGTAGTGGTTAATGATTCTTACTCTGAGTTTAATGTTGATAAATGTAAAGTTATGCACTTGGGGGCTAAGAATATGCATGTATCATATATACTAGGTGGAGTACAACTGGGGGAATCCATAGTGGAGAAGGATCTAGGGGTTTTGATAGATCATAAGCTCAATAATAGCATGCAATGCCAACCTGGGGTTTCCAAAGCGAGCAAAGTCCTTTCTTGTATTAAGAGAGGTATCATTATACCCCTGTACAAATAATTAGTAAGACCTCTGGAATATGCAGTTCAGTTTTGGGCACCAGTTCTCAAAAAGGATATTGGGGAACTGAAGAAAGGGCAGAGAAGTATAACCAAACTGATAAGAGGCATGGAGGAGCTCAGCTATAAGGAGGGATTAGAGGAACTGAATTTATTCTTGAGAAAGGAGATTAAGGGGGATAAGATCAACATGTACAAAAACACAAGTGGTCCATATAGTGAACTTGGTGTTGAGTTATTCACTGTAAGGTCACCACAGAGGACAAAAGGGCACGTTTTACATCTAGAGGAAAAAAGATTTAATCTCCAAATACGGAGAGGTTTCTTCACAGTAAGAGCTATGAAATAGTGGAATAGACTCCCTCCAGAAGTGGCTCTCGCAAGCTCAGTAGATTATTTAAAAAAAAGACCTGGATTCTTTCCTAAATGTACATAATATAACTGGGTACTAAAATTTTTAGGTAAAGTTGATCCAGGGAAAATCCGATTGCCTCACGAGGGATCAGGAAGGAATTTTTCCCCCTGCTGTAGCAAATTGGAGCATGCTTTGCTGGGGTTTTTCGCCTTCCTCTGGATCAACTGTGGGTGAAGGATTGTGTATATGGGATTGTATGATTTTGATTGAACTAGATGGACTTGTATCTTTTTTCAACCTAACTATGTAACTATGCAACTATGGAGGGTCAAGAGATACAAAAGGTAGAAAGTGTGGTGGTTAGGTGGGGGCCGGATAGGCTTCTCTGAAGAGATGAGTTTTCAGGGATCGTCTGAAAGTGGACAGAATAGGAGATAGTCAGACAGATTGAGGTAGAGAGTTCTAGAGTATGTGAAAGGCTCTGAAGAAGTCCTGGAGTCGAGTGTGGAATGAGGTGACAAGGGAGCTAGAGAGAAGGGGGTCTTGGGAGGAGTGAAGAGAACGATTTGAGAAAAACATTACTGTAGAATATGATTGAAGGTAAAGGGGATTATTCATTCTCCTTGAAATTTTCCACATTTTGTCATGTTACAACCAAAAACATAAATGTATTTTATTGGGATTTTATGTGATAGACCAACACAAAGTGGCACATAATTATGAAGTGGAAGGAAAATAATAAATTGTTTTCCAAATTGTTTTACAAATAAATGTCTGAAAAGTGTGGCATGCAATTATATATAGCCCCCCTGAGTCAATACTTTGTAGAACCACCTTTTGCTGCAATTACAGCTGCACGTCTTTTTAACCACTTCAATACAGGGCACTTATACACCTTCCTGCCCAGAGCAATTTTCAGCTTTCAGTGCTGTCGCAGTTTGAATGACAATTGTGCGGTCATCCAACACTGTACCCAAACTAAATTTTTATCATTTTGTTCCCACAAACAGAGCTTTCTTTTGGTGGTATTTGATCACCTCTGCGGTTTTTATTTTTTGCTAAACAAATAAAAAAAGACCAAACATTATGAAAAAAATAAAAATTTTTGCTTTTGTTTCTGTTAAAAACTTTTGTAAATAAGTACGTTTTCTCTTTCACTGATGGGCACTGATAAGGCGGCAGCGATGAGCGGGCACTGACAATGGGCACTGATATGCGGCACTGATGGGCACTGATATGCAGCACTGATGGGCATTGATAGGCGGCACTGATGGGCACTCATGGGTGGCACTGGGTGGCACTGGTGGGCACTGATAGGCGACACTGATGGGCACTGAAAGGCTGCAAAGATGGGTTCTTATGGGTGGCACTGATAGGCAGCACTGCTGGGCTCTGATGGGCACTGATAGGCGGCACTGATACGTGGCACTGATGGGCACTGATACGCGGCAGTGATACGCGGCACTGATAGGCATCCCTGGTGGCACTGGCAGTGGTAGGCATTGTGAGTGGGCACTGATTGGCAGCTGCCTGGGCATTGGTTGGCAGCTGCCTGGGCACAGATTAGTATTTCCCTGGGGGCCTAGGGGGCATACCTGGTGGTCCAGTGTGGATGGCTTCCCTGGTGGTCCTGGGTGGGATCTGAGGGGGGGCTGTGCTGATAAACAATCAGCACAGACCCCCCTGTCAGGAGAGCAGCCGATCGGCTCTCCTCTACTTGCGTCTGTCAGACGCGAGTGAGGAAAAGCCAATCACCGGCTCTTCCTATTCACATCATGATCATCCATGATTGGACACGGCTGATCACATGGTAAAGAGTCTCCGTCAGAGACTCTTTACCTGGATCGGTGTTGCGGGGTGTCAGATTGACACCCCGCAACCGCGATGCGCGTCCCCGGGGGCGCGCAGCGGCTCAATATCCTGCGGACGTCATATGACGCCCAATCAGGATATTGAAACCACTTTGCCGCCGTCATCTGCTATATGGCGGGCGGCAAGTGGTTAAGTATGTCTCTACCAGCTTTGCACATCTAGAGAGTGACATTTTTGCCCATTCTTCTTTGAAAAATAGCTCAAGCTTTGTCAGATTGGATAGAGAGCATCTGTAAACAGCAATGCTGGCTCTTGTAAACCTGCATTGATGGGCATATAAAATATTGTTCACAGGTTTTCAGAGCTGTTGTACTTTGACTGGGCCATTCTAACACATGAATATGATTTGATCTAAACCATTCCATTGTAGCTCTGGCTGTATGTTTAGGGTCGTTGTCCTGCTGGAAGGTGAACCTCTGCTCCAGTCTCAAGTCTATTGCAGACTCTAACAGGTTTTCTTCTAAGATTGCCCTGTATTTGGCTCCATCTATCTTCCCATCAACTCTGATCAGCTTCCCTATCCCTGCTGAAAAGAAGCATCCCCACAACATGATGCTGCCACCACCATGTTTTATGATGGGGATGGTGTGTTCAAGTTTATGTGCAGTGTTAGTTTTCTGCCACACATAGCATTTTGCTGTTAGGCCAAAAAGTTCAATTTTGGTTTCATCCAGGGCTTTTTTTCAGCAGGAACGCAGGGGAATGCAGTTCCGGCACCTCCAGCACTGAATGTATCTAATGGCAAGGGGTGCTGGGGTGTGCTGGAGGGTCTACTGATGCTGGCTGCTGGAAGATCTATTGTTGCTGGAGGGGATCTGTTTTTGTGTGGTGGCCTATTGTTGCTGGGGAGGTCTATTGTTGCTGGTGGGGGATCTATTGTTGCTGGGGGTCAACTGCTGCTGGAAGGGATCTACTGTTAAAGGAGGGGTCTATTTTTTCTGGCTGCTGGAGAGTCTATTGATGCTGGCCGCTGGGAGACCTGGTCTTGCTGCCGGGGGTCTATTGTTGCTGGGATGATATTTTGTTGCAGGGGTCCTATGTTGCTGGCGGGTCTATTGTTGCTGGGGGTGGGGAATATTGCTGCTGCCCTGCAGGGGATTTATTGTACTGCTTTTCTTGTTATCATTACCAATTTCCATACAAATTTCTTTAGCATAGCATGACATAATCATACTTGGCTCTGTATTCTCTGAATGAGACGGTGCTAGGAGGTGGGTAAGGGGTGGAACCAAGAGATGTTGTTTGGAGGTGTGTAGGGGGCAAAGACAAGAAGTGACTTAGTAGGTGGGAGTTCCAGCACCTATTCTCTGAGAAAAAAAGCCCTGGTTTTATCTGACCAGAGCACTCTCTTTCACATGTTTGCTGTGTCCCCCATATGGCTTTTCGCAAACTGCAAACAGGACTTCTTATGGCTTTCTTTCAAAAATGGCTTTCTTTTGCCACTCTTTCATAATGTCAAGATATGTGGAGTGCACAAATAATAGTTGTCCTGTGAACAGATTCTGCCACCTGAGCTGTGGATCTCTGCAACTCCTCCAGAGTTATCATGGGCCTCTTGGCTGCTTCTCTGATTAATGCTCCCCTTGCCCGGCCTGTCAGTTTAGGTGGACGGCCATGTCTTGGTAGGTTTACAGTTGTGCGAAACTATTTCCATTTTCGGATGATGGATTGAACAGTGCTATGTGAGATGTTCAAAGCTTGAAATATTTTTTGACCTATCTGGTGTATACCTTGGTTCTGTAACAAACCTCTGAAGTTCACAGAACAGCTGTATTTATCCTGAGAATAAATTACACACATGTGGACTCTATTTATTAATTAGGTGACTTCTGAAGGAAATTGGTTCCACTAGATTTTAGTTAGGGGTATCAGAGTAAAGGGGGCTGAATACAAATGCACTCCACATTTTTCACATATTTATTTTAAAAAAATGTGAAAACCATTTATCATTTTCTTTTCACGTCACAATTATGTGCCACTTTGTGTTGGTCTATCACATAAAATCCCAATAAAATACATTTACGTTTTTGGTTGTAACATGACAAAACATGTAAAATTTCAATAGGTATGAATACTTTTTCAAGGCACTGTAATTTCATAAAAACTGTTTGGTTTACAAGAAAATCCGCCCTAACCCGTAATCCCACCACTGCGCTCTAGGAAATGAGAAAAGGTGATCCTATGGCTGCCACTTAAAAAAGGCAATATGTGAACCAAATTCTAACCTAAATAAATGTGAGAATGAATAGTGGCGCTCCCATACAAAGAATGATTTGGAATCTATGTGAATAAAAAAGATCAAATACTCAGTGAAAGTGAAATAACATATGTTCGAACAAATAAAAGACACCCTGTGACAAGTGTAAAATATAAATAACACTTCTCAAATTAAAAATAAAATAAAAGTGAATGGTGACAAAGCATAAGAACAAACCATATACAATGTAAGCAACAAGCCACAAATAGACCTAGTGAGTTAAATGTGTCACTTCTCAAAGCAGAATAAATAAATGGTGACAATCCATATATAACGTGAACCAAAACAAATTAAATATACCTTGTGATAAATATGCCATGTGTATATCACTTATCAAGGAATGATAAAATGAGAAAACAGTCCATTAGTAGTGTGAACAAAAAATCCAAAAAGTGATGAGATATCCGGTAAGCAAAATGAGAATCTTGTAATCATCCACTGCACCTCAGTGATGTGATTCCACTCCCTTCTAAAGTGCAAACTCACCAGCTGCTATAGCCTCACACTCTCGTGTTTGGCCAAAATCGCCTCAACCCTCTCATATGAGGGCTTAAACTACGATCTCCGGAGCCCCATGGTGTGTATATCAAGTATTCTTCCTGAAGTAATAGCTCCACATGTGAATGAAAAAGAGCGCTCCAATAGTGTGATAATGTTCACAATTTTTTTTAAATCTTAATAATCCATCACCATTGTACTCACATGTAACTAAATCATAGCAGGCAACAGACAAATCACATCAGAGCAATCCATGCAGTGGTGTAAACCACATAGCAGCGGTCGCGGCAGACCCAGGGAGTGTGGATGCTGGTAACAATCTCACCCGCTCCTAGACCAAATCCTCCGCTTCTCACCGCTGCGTGTCTCGTCATTCCGTCTTATGTCACACATTCTAGAATGCCATATAGCCACGCTCCGTATAGCCACGCACACGAAGCGGTGAGAAGCGGAGGATTTGGTCTAGGAGCGGGTGAGATTGTTACCAGCATCCACACAATGGAAGTCTATTCTGACACAGAGGACAGCTCCCTGTCTTTCTGTCTGTCTTTCTCCCATAGTCTAGGGTCAGGTACTGGGCCATTATCAGTAGCCACATGTGGTAACCAAACAGCTGAAATAACACAGGCTGGCTCTTGCAAATCCACATTGCCATTGACAGATTTGCTAAAAGTCTTGTAACTGTTGCAGCATTAGCATTTTTTTAATAAAAAGTGCATTTCTTGCAGCTGGGAAAATGGTTGCTTGATGAAGAGCACACACCCGGCCAGCAGCTTTTCTAGCAACGTAGGGCAGCTGAGATAGGCATGGACAGTGTCAGAGGATCCCCCTAACTTTGGCTTTCTCCCATTGTCTAGGGCAGGGTTATGCAATTAGCGGACCTCCAGCTGTTGCAGAACTACAAGTCCCATGAGGCATAGCAAGACTCTGACAGCCACAAGCATGACACCCAGAGGCAGAGGCATGATGGGACTTGTAGTTTTGCAACAGCTGGAGGTCCGTCAATTGTATATCTCTGGTCTAGGGGCAGGTACTGGACATTATCAGTAGCCACATCTGGTAACTAAACAGCTGAAATAACACAGGCCAGCTCTTGCAAATCCATATTGCCATTGACAGATTTGCTAAAAGTCTTGTAACTCTTGCAGCATTAGCATATTTAAAAAAAAATGCATTTCCAGAAGCTGGGAAGATGGCAGCTTGGTGAAGAGCACACACCCAACCAGCAGCTTTTATAGTGATGTGGGGCAGCTGAGATAGGCTGATTTTGCTGAGTAATGAAAAAAGAAAAGAGGGCGCACCGACCTTGTGCATTACCACTAGTAGTGTTTATTAAAAAAGTAAAACAGCAAATGGATACTCACAAACAAGCGTGTACATTAAGCATGGACAATAGCTGCATATACGCAGTAACGGGCATCAGAAAGGAATCGGGACCGGACATCAGATGGATGAGGCAATGGCTGACGCGTTTCTGGGGAGAACCCCTTTCTTCAGAGCCTAAGCGGGTGGTTAGGCTCGCTTAGGCTCTGAAGAAAAGGGTTCTCCCCAGAAACGCGTCAGCCATTGCCTCATCTATCTGATGTCCGGTCCCGATTCCTTTCTGATGCCCGTTACTGCGTATATGCAGCTATTGTCCATGCTTAATGTACACGCTTGTTTGTGAGTATCCATTTGCTGTTTTACTTTTTTAATAAACGCTACTAGTGGTAATGCACAAGGTCGGTGCGCCCTCTTTTCTTTTTTCATTTCTTTGTAGTTTATGAATACCCAATGTTCTGAAGAGGGCTGCAAGACGGCAGACACCACTGAAGCATTTTGGCCCTATCACTCATTGAGGTTCTAGTCACCCGAGCGCAGGAGAGAGATTTTTTTGTCTATGATTTTGCTGAGTGCCATTGGGAAACAAAAAGCCTGAGATGGTCTTTACAAACTGACTGAATTCTTCACAGCCAGTGAGTGCCTCTCCTCACCAAGATGGCATTGCTGCCCACAGATCATTGGCCTCATCTAGCAGCTGGTCCTAGGGCAGAACTGCACGCTCAAATCCTCCTCACAGCAACTCTAATAACCATGTCACCTTGGGACTCTCTATTTATCAGCCCACAAAAAACAAAGCAGAGGAAATCTTCTGAGTACCAAACAGGTGAGAGTCATGCCAAAAGCATTTCCCTAGATGACATCAGGGAGTTTATTGATAAATGCCTCCTTGATGAATACTCCACTTCAGGGAAACCGATACTTGATATCACACTCAAGAATATGTTGATGTCCCTGAGAGGTACACTGCACAGGGATATAATGACATTTGTCACTAAAGTGCAATCTGAAGTGTCTGCTATATGAAATAGCGTGAGCCACATGGAGAATAAAATGAGTGAATTTGCTACTGCATACAATGTACTTGTGGACATACATTTAACAATTAGTTGATCTGGTGAACAGAACCCACAGACACAACATGAAAAGCTACAGGCTATAGCTGAAATTATCCCCCATGCTATAGCATACTATCCCCCAGCAGATCTAGAGCATTATGTACACCTACTGATTGCTACTCTACTCCCTTCTAACCCAGAAAGGCCATTAATTGAGGATCATGACCATAGGATACCAAAACTGCATCATCTTCCATACAGAGTACTGAGAAATCTGACTGCAAAAATTCACTTTTACCATGTGAAGGATAATTTGATGCAGTTTGCCCTCGTTACCTGAGCCAAACTCAGGCATTTCTTTGTATGCAGACCTCTTTCAACACATGATCTTGGCTCGCAAACAGCTTTTAACCCTCAGTAAGCAGCTGCACAACAACAAAGTGCCCTACAAATGGGGATACCCAACTAAACTACTTATTACCAGAGAAAATTCTAATTTTACTATAACGCCAGTAGAAGAAGGTCTGCATTTAGCCAAGACCTAGAGTCTCCTACCTGCACAACAGCCTAACACTCCAGCAAGCTGAGTTTCTCCAGTCTGGGAACAAACTGCAGGATGATTTGGGAACACCTGCAATTTGCGAATACAGTTTCATTAACCTGCCAATCTAATTATGTTTCTGGCTCGTGTTTGGTGCTAAGGAGAAAAAAGGGGTCCTTATAACCATCAGTAGCTCTGTCTCTTTTCATTTGCATGACATAGATCTGGACCCGCAAGGCCAGTATATTTACTGGTTGCTAACCTATACAACTTCATATATACAATTGTAAATCTATATGCTCCTAACATGGGCCAGCATACCTTTCTGTACTCAAATTTAAAATGAGTCAAAACTGCCCAAACTGCTGTGTGAGGATTTTAATTCCATAGTGGATAAGTCCTTAGTTACTTCTCTAACTAACCACACAGGTCATGGTACTCTCAAATCCTCACTCCATAGTCCAAATTGTATGATGTCTGGAGGTGTTTACACCCACCAGAGTGAGACTATACTTTCTTTTCCTCATAAATCTCTATCTCTAGGATAGATTTGGTTCTTACAGATCTGTCCTTACTGTGTAAAGTATCTAATGCTGAAATTAACTCAATCAATTGATCAGATTATGCACCAGTATGAGTGTTGGTAGAGGAGAGATTTAGTGTGAACCCCCCTATTATGTGTGTAGCGCTACCCCCGCAGGAGCCCCTTAAGTATATTTGTTGCATACTCTGCCTCTCAACCCCAATAACAGTCTCAACCCCTTCTGGCACACCTGGCAATAGTGTAAGTGCAATGACCAACACACACATTATGATAAAACATAGAAATTGTCTTTACTGCAATATTTCTGTGGAAAAGAGTAACAAACAGTAACAATGTATATTAATATATATAGTAATTCAATTGGAGAGCAATCACTGAGATTAAGAGCAATATATTTTGTAGCGCCCACCCACTTAGGTGTGTGCTAGTTAGTCAGTTAGGATTAGTGTCAGGCAAAGTTGCCAGTGTTTTGCCCTGTTGGTTTAAGCCTGGTTGGGTAAAATTGGTTGGGAAAAATGACAGAATAGAAAGGAGGGGTGTGACCACCTGTATTCTGTCTGATTGATGTCTTGTTCTTCCAGTGAGAGGTTCTGGAGGGAAGGTGGGCTGGACACAGGATGCAGTTAGTTTGTGTGGGCCACCCTGGACCAATCGTTAATTTGAATGGGCAGGGGCTATTAGGCCTATATGAACTGGGGGTCACATGCTCCGGGGGGATCTGGTCAGATGGGATTTTCTTTATATATAAAGAAACGTGATTTTGCGCTAACCATACAAAAAATAAAAAAATTGTGCTGCTGCTCGTGTTAGTCCATAAATACAAAAGACCCAAAAAATAAATAGTAAATAGTGTAACCAGCGCGCATCATATCTTAGTGTGTATTAAATATAAGTGATCCCGATAGTTATGACTACTATTGGTATACCACACTTAAAGCCATTTCAATCCGGCCAAAAACTCATGAAAAACGTTACTACTATAGACATATATTTAAAAAATTGTGAAATTGACTTATTTTTCTATATTAGGAACATTTAAATCCTATACTCACACCACGTGTTCAACAGTGAAACAAAACATGTGTTATTAATTACAATGTTACTTATGAAAATCAATCCGCAACAATGTAGTGAGCACCCTGAAACATATGTTGCTAGTAACAATGTTACTTGTGACTATCAATTCGCAACAATGTGGTGAACACCATACATATCCAAATTAGTGCTAAAAATGTTTATCAGTGGGACACTTATTCCCCTTGAACATCTTAGATGTAGAAACATAGATCAGTCCTTGATGGAAATATGCTAGGTTGATATTAGCACCAATCTTCTTTATAGAAAGAGACACACCGATATTCCTCCTTTTCACAAATATGGTAAAAAAAGGCCGCTTACCGGATCAGATGGATCTCAGGTTAGTGAGATCAGATGAGCATGTTGCATTAGCCTGCCGGCCTTAGATTATCACCTAGGCGTTTTCCTGGGAGATTTCCTCAGCCACTGTGCTCCAATACACAGGCAGATCTATCCTCACTGATACAATGTATCCGGTTTCAAAATATTAGTTCATCCATACAGAAGATACACCTCAGTGGGAATAAAACGAAAAGGGCTCCATAGTGCAAATGTGTTTTATAGATTTATTCAAAATCTCTTTCACAGTCACTTTAAAACAATTCTTTCCACTGCAAATGTTCACAGCAACACTCCACTGCACATCAGGAACTACAAATCAAAAAACTCCCAAGTATACACCAAACGGAACTCAGATAAAAAATGGGAACCAGATAAAAATTAGCTAAAAATCAGCATACATGCAGAGCGGGAGCAAACCGGCTGACTGCATGGAAAAAGACCAGACAAACGTGAGCGCGTCACAGCCTCTAGCTCCACCCGACGCGTTTCCCCTAAACAGGCTTCCACTGGGAACGGAGAATGTCTGGGGGTTGTGGATGTCACTGTAGCTTGTGGATAAAACATGGACACCAAGAGAGGTATGGCCGGAGACAAGCAGGGAACATGTTTCTTACAGTGGGGCATCGCAAAGTGACAATTATTTCCTTTTGTAAAACAGTGATTGCTGCTTTGACATGCAGTTCTATGGTGCCTGCCACCAGGGGTCGCTGGCGCGCACTTAATGAAGTGTTACAGTTCCTCGCGCGTTGGACCAGCGAGTCAGGAGGGGGTGGAGCCATGCCCAGGAGGAAGACGTCGTTACAGGTCCTACGTGCCACGCGTTGTACATACAGCGGAGGAAGCTTTACCAGCACACCCGCCATGCAGCAATCCACTGTCAAGCAGGAACAGGTCCTCGTAGACACCGGCATCCGCCTGGAAGTCACCGGTGGGCTAGCGTTGGGAGTAGTAAAGGGAGTGGAGAGACTGTGTCTGATCTGTCCCGGCTGTCGGAAACCCACCTTGGGAGTCACCGCCTGGGCCCGGTGTGGCCAGTGCAGCCTACAACTTACACGGCTGGGACCTGAACAGCAGGAGGTATGCTATTACCACGTAAACAGCACCACCGGACTCTGCACGCCTCAAGCCTCCGGAGGGCCAGAGAGGGTCGAGTCATCTCAGAGACTGCAGCAGAGGAGTTCCAGCCTGCCCAGGAGGAGTCGGATACGCTGGAGGTCCAGGTAGGATCTGTGGGGAAGGCCCGTGGTCTGGTCGGGGACCCAGGGGTTGTTAGTGTTGTTGAGCAAACCCCCGGGAAATCTCCCTTAAATACCGGCCTGTTCTTGTAAGCCCCTCGTTGAACCTGTCAAGTAGGAGCCGCTAGTAGAAGAGGGGGACCCCTCAGGTGAGCTGGGCAGGGGAAGCAAGGGCCGGGCCATGGACTGGGGTCCACCAGAAGTGCTGGAGAAGTACGGGTCCTTAGAACATTTATTTGTTTGGTCCTCTCCAGAGGAATGTGGCTCTAGTGAGGAGGAGGAATGGTATGTGGAAAGCTCCACTTCATTAAGTGCATCAACCGGGGCTCTGGAGAGCATAACCACATTTCCAGCACCCCTAGTACCCCCTACTACGTGCATCATAGGTGCCCCTCATAACAAGGCACCCACGTATCAGCAAAGGGCTGTTAAAGCCTCAAACTCTTGTGTGCTGCCTAGGCGGGGAAGGCCGAAGGAACTGCCATGGCTGTTGCGGTTCCAAAAGGACTTCCAGAACACGGTTGCCCAGGAGTGGGGGTTAGACTACCCTTACGTGACTGAAGAAATTATGGAGTTAGTGGAGGCTTTCCGGGAACAATGGGAAGGGGACCTTATTTGGGACTACTTACACGTGCCTAAACCCCAAAGGACACCTGACCATCAGATGTGGATAAGGTTTCAGGACATTTATAGAGAATGGCGGCAGGGACGGGCCATATACAAGGATCGTGTTTTGGTTCAGAAAGCTGGTCAGCATACAAAAAGTTATTCAATCTCGGTCAGAGGGGAAGGAGACACGCGGAAAAGAAGCCTGGTTGGGCTAAATTGGTTAGGAAAAATGAAAGAATAGAAAGGAGGGGTGTGACCACCTGTATTCTGTTTGATTGATGCCTTGTTCTTCCAGTGAGAGGTTCTGGAGGGAAGGTAGGCTGGACACAGGCTGCAGTTAGTTTGTGTGGGCCACCCTGGACCAATCGTTAATTTGAATGGGCAGGGGCTATCAGGCCTATATAAACTGGGGGTCACATGCTCCGGGGGGGGGGGATCTGGTCAGATGGGATTTTCTTCCCAGGGGAAAAGTGTGGAGTGAAGCAGCAAGAATGTGACTCGCAGGGGTCCAGGCTTGAAGGCCTGGGGGTGTAATGCTCTCAGTGCTGGATAGCACAAGAACTTGAACCGGAAGGCCTGAGGGTTCAGAGACCACAGCGCTGGATAGTACATCAATGCTAAAGTCACCTAAAGAAACTCCAGGAGCAATGTGTCAGACGTCACCGGCTGGGATGGTTCTGGACATGCGGAGCAGGAAGCAGTTGCTAAAAAGATGCAATAAATCGGGGTGCGCCCGGACTTTTCCTGAACTGACCAGGGAGGATTGCAGGAGTCGAGATAGGCAGGTGAGGCCTGGTACCTGGAAAGGTATGAACTAACAGTAGCTCCCAAGGGAGTAGTGCGCTACAATTTCAATACTATATTCAGGCTGCTTTCAGGGGATTCAAAACCTGAGAATGTCCCCAAGAGCAGAGGCACACTTAAATGGCAAATAAATCACAATGTGACACTTTACATTGGATTTGGTTACCTCTATTCAAATTTGGCTCTATGAGTCCAGACAGGAGGAGAGCAGAAAACTGACCCTCTTTATGTCAGACCTCTCTCTTCTGTTTCCTGACATCACAGGCCCAACTACAAACACTGTATTCAATTCACTATTTATTGGCTTAACTTTCCAAATATGGCACTAGTAGCTTCAGTTTCTTTGAAGAAAGATGAGGCTTTGTATCTTCAGCTAGCCACTCTCGTTGGTGCACTTAAACTCCTGAAATGCAGGGCCAAACAACACAACTGGCCTGGGTTATCAAGTAAAGACTGCAGGATCTTCCTCAGCAAGGTGAAAGGACAATGGTGTCTGTATACAGTGTCTTTTTGAATTGATGGCCTTATCCTTTAGCCCTGTGGCACTACAAGTGTCACCAAGATGACTAACAGCAATGATGTCTGTATTCATTGTCCATACAACTCTATCTGTGTGCAGTGTCCTTGTTTCCTACAAATGGGTGAACTCTCACCCAATCCTGTGTTCAAGGCCCAAACAAACGTCCTAAAACAGGCAGGCAACCCTGGCGACCCGACTGGTCACCTTACACCAGAACACTTCACCGTCGGTGCAGGTGCATCTGGATATGCACCTGGGATTCCCCTCTCTCAGGCTGGATGTCCCAACTGGCTACGGATGCCTGGAAACACGCAGTGAAATGACCTGGGAGGCAGCACCTCTCCCCTTGGTCTGATCTCTTCCTCCACCTCGTGGAGTCTGCATCTCGTCAGATAAACAAGATGAAGTCTTTTTGTCCTCTTCTCCCAGAGCATGCTGGTCTTAGTAGTTCCTGTCTCCATACAAGGCCATGGGGCTGTTTGGTGAGGAAACTACATGGCCCAGAATCCATTGCAGCTGCTCCTGCAGCTTGTTACAATCCCTCCGATTGGCTTCTTTAATTGGCTTTTTCCTGCCAATAGGAGCACATGGGAGGAAGCAGAGAGTGGGTGGATGCCTGTGCGAGCGCTGCTCGCTTTACATTAGCTTCAGTCAGTGAAGAGAAGAAAGAGGGGAATATCCCCCGCAGAGCTGACAGGCGCCCTCTCCCTGTCAGGGGAGCCTGTGTATTTGCGGCGGCCGCTTAGCAATGCCACGGAAATAGTGGGGCACCCGCTACACATGGAGAGATAACACATCTCTATTCTCCAAACACTGATGTCAGGTTGAATTGAAGACCAGGTTGCCGGAGTTTTTTTTATGGAATGCTAGCAGAGGGACTAACATTTTCAACATGTGGTGTTCCCATAAAGCCTATTGTAGAGGATTACTAATCCAAATTGCTACTAGGAGAAGAAGTGGAGGATACTGGCAATCACTACCTTAATATCCAAAATGTAACATCTGGAAACACAACATAAAGCTAAGGTGAACCCCGAGCTCATCTCAAAACTAACAAAAAGTAGGCAGGATCTCAAATTACTGTTGCTTTCTGATTATGAGAAATCGTTAAAGAAATTAAAAGCTTTATATTACTCACAGGGGAAAAAAGCTGGTTAGCTTTTGGCCAATTACTTGAGGGCTAGGCAAGCAATGACAAAACTGACTTCTCTTATAGACCCCTCTACCCACTCCCCATGCGTTAAATACTCCTATAGAGTAAAGAGGTGTTGAAGGTAATTTGCTCCCTTGCTAATAAAAAATCCCCAGGAGCAGATGGTTTCCCGGCTACAGTAAATATTATAAAGAATTTGGAGATATCTTAGCACCCCATTTAACTCAATTATTTATTAAAGCTGCAATCTCCACTTATTTTCTGTAAGACATGTTACAGGCTGTTATAGTGACATTTCTAAAGCTAGGGAAAGAGCCTATTAATCCGCAAAACTTTTTATTTCTCTTTTAAATACTGACCTGAAAATGTATTCTAAGATCTTGGAGTATAGGTTGGCTGCTGTAACCCCTTTCCTAATCAAAGCTGATAAAGTTGGTTTTGTACAAGGCAGGCAACAGATGGTACAAGACTGATACTTAACCTTATACAGAAAAAATTGTGGAAACCCGTAAAACGCCATCAGTTTTTGTAACATTAGATGCAGAAAAAGAATTTGATAGAGTGCATTGGGGTTACGCTTAAAAATTTTTGGTATTAAAAGTTTTATTTTGTCAGTTATCCTCGCATTATATACTATGACATCTGCTAGAGTATACATTTCAAATGTAATGTCAGTTAATATTCCGATAAAAGACAAAAACAGAACATTCCATAGATTCCAGATTAACATTGCGTTTAGGACTGCAAGCATACACAGGGTTCCGTGAAGAGGCCTTGCAGCTTAAGCTTGCATTTGCAAATGCGTGCTAACTAAACCCCTGTTGTATCGCAGACTGTTGGACAGGTTAATCTGGTTGGTCAGCAGACTGGTTGGTGAGTTGAGCTATGGAATTCTCTGTTTTTGTCTTTTATGCGTTTGCTCTTCCATGTGCTCCTTGCTGTGAAGGTCAGTTATATGTGGGGGCAGGGGCCATTTGTTTGTTACTGGTGTAAATATGGTCCGGGACATACTGGGCACCTTTGCTCCCACTGTGCTACATGCTGGGTGTCCAGTGTGCTCCTGTTCCTTTAAGGGGGATTGGGCTGCCTCCAGTCCCACCTGCCCCTCATCTATCCATTGAATGCATGTGCTCCCACTGTGGAGACGCTAATAAATTCAGTAACGTTCAGGACTGCAAGCATACACAGGATGCCGTGAAGAGGCCTTGCAAATGCGTGCTAACTAAACCCCTGTTTTTAACGCAGACTGTTGGACAGGTTAATCTGGTTGGTCAGCAGACTGGTTGGTGCTATTTGTTTGTTACTAATATTCCGATAACTAACCTGTCAGGATTGCTCCCTTTTCCCCTTATTTTTTAATTTAATTATGGAATCCTTGGCAGGGGCAATTAGACTTCATCGTGCAGTCTTAGGCATAGGAGTGCCTGCATATACCCATAATATTGGGTTCTTTTCAGATGATGTTATTCTTACCTTGACTAATCCGGCTCCTTCTCTGAAGGCAGTAAAACATATTCTAGAACAATTTGGCAATGTTTCTTATTACAAGGTTAATGCTTCCTAATCATCTACAGTGCCTTGCAAAAGTATTCACTCCTCTTGGCCTTTTACCGATTTTGCTACATTACAGCCTTTAGTTCAATGTTTATTTAATCTGAATTATATGTGATGGATCAGAACACAATAGGCTAATTTTATGAAGTAAAATGAGAAAAACATATACATAAATCTGAGAACATGGGACATAAATGGGCTCAAGACTTTATAGGCACAGTAATACTCGATAAATGATTAAAATGCTAGTTTATTAAGAAAATATTATTAAAAATAGAGGATAAAACAAAAAAATATGTAGAATTCAATTCATGATTGCACAGTTATACAAATTATGCACTCCATACATAGCTAAATGATAAAATTCAGTAGTTTGAGCATTGTTGTAGAGTCAAAAGTCTACCAATGTCCCAGTTAGATTCATCACCAAATTTTCGCAACAGCATCAGAAACTTCGGGACATTCTTAGTAAACATTGGTCGACCCTTCAAGAAGACCCCATTATTAATAAATACATTGGTCCTTCCCCCCAAATCACATTTAGACGAACCAGGTCCCTGGGCGATCAATTAACCTCAAGCCACTTTGTAACTACCCCTAAACATAAACATTCGAAATTAGGAATTTTCCAATGTGGCAAATGTTCCTTCTGCCCATGGGTAAGAGAAGGGAAATCCTTCCTATTACCAAACGGGGAAGAATTTATACCCATATTCTATGCAGACTGTGACACAAAAGGAGTGGTGTACCTTATGCTATGTCAATGCGGCGCGTTCTATGTAGGGAAAACGATTAGACATCTACGCTGTAGAATTAGGGACCATGTCTACTATTCGGGGGAAGGAAAAATGATTACAGCAGTTAGTAGGCACCTTGATCTTTACCACAGGTTCAATGTTTCCCTTATCTCATTCATTGTACTAGCAGTAGTCCCAATAGATCCCAGGGGTGGAGACTGGGACAAAGTAGTTTGTTAAAAAGAAACTATGTGGATAGAACGTCTTTGTGCCACATTTCCCCCTGGAATCAATGAGGCCCAAACCTACAAACCCTTTCTTTAAATAAATATAACTTAATCACTCCCCTTTATCTGGCCCTCTATATTGTTTGCTTCTCTGTCATCTGTGTTTAACTATAAAACTATGTAATAACTGACTGTTATACATTAACAGATGCGATACCCCATCCCCGCCCAGGTACCATATGGTTAATTGTTTTATTCTTCTGACATAGGTATAAAATTTTGTAGCAACCTTTGTTATTCATTAATACTAATATATGCCATGTTTATAGTCTTTGTTATTATTTTTTTACTGTTTACTCTTCTGACATAGATATAAAACTTTGCAACAACCTCTTGTTATTCATGAATACTAATATATGCCATGTCTATATTCTTTAATATTTTTTTATTGTTTATCTGTTGAATTTTCATCATTTCTTTTCCCCACCTCGATTATTGTCACAATTCTAACCGCTTTTTGTTCACTATTATCATGCTTTAATCTAATATGCTCTATCCTTCTTAGATGTACATCTATACCCAGAGACTGCCCCTATACCATGATGCGTGCCTTTCCCCTGCATCGTCTGGCGATGCTTTCAACAATGTGCGGCCGCCCAGCGCCACACCTTCCCTAGGTGACTGGCGCAATTGGTGTTCCCAGTTGCCGTGCCGGCATTGATGCGGCTGCCTAATATCCCCCCATCCCCTTCTGATGAGCCGGCAGCTGATTGGCCTCCACTGAGGGGTGAGTCCCATGCAGTATGCCTCGGTGTTCCTGGTTGCCAGGATACCTAGACGCGGCTGCCTTCTCTCTCCTTGGCGCGCCGTCAGCTGTTCGGCTCACGCCGGGGGTGGGGAGTCTGCGCAGTTGCTTCCGTGTGGACTCGGTTGCTGGGATACCAGGACGCAGCTGCCTCCTCTCTCCCCGCCGCGCCGTCAGCTGTTCGGCTGGCGCTGGAGATTGAGGCATGCGTAGTATGCGTCGGCGGCCGGCCTGAATGACATCACGTCGGCTACGCCGATTGGTGACTACAGGCGGGGCGGATGTGCAAGAGACGCTACCTGCGTCCCCCCTTGTACGATCTACAGCACCAGCCGCTCTCTATGAGACGGCTGTGTGGCTCTATGCGACCAACCCTCTGATATCTACCATTCTTAAACTGCAAATCCAGGTAAGCTCTTACCCACAACTACCTACTAGATATCGCTTCAAAAACGCTGACAGATACTCTAGACTCGTGACTTTTTATCTCTCCCTATGGGTTTATTTTGATGACAGCCTCAGCAGAACTGGGGATTAGGAATAATAACTTCCTAAATAACAAAGTCCATACGAATCCCAGTGTAAACCGTTGTTTATCATCTGACACCAGATCCCCTTGTATCAAACTAAAATTGATGCCAATCAACCACTGAGAGCTACCAATATATACTTATGAGGTTGCTGTCTCTACTATATATAGCTACAAAGCCTATTAGGGTAAGTGTAATATATACTTTAAATCCAATTACCTTTTGTAACAATGAAATGTTGGGAGGCACCCAAAACATCTCATTTGATACCTATAACAGGTCTATCAATTAACTCTATAACCTGACTAATCGTATCTAACTTAGTATTTATATCTGCACGTAACACTGTCCCCGCGTCCCCCGTTTCCCTCCCTTCCCCCCCTCCCCCTCCCTCCCCTTCCCCTTCCGTCCACCTTCTCCTCCCCCCCTCTCCCCTCCTAGCCTCCCCCTCCCTCTTTCCCTTTCCCCTCCCTCTTCCCCCCTTCTTTCCCCTCCCCCTCCCTTTCCCCCCTTTTTCCCTTCCCGCCTTCCCTCCCTCCCCCCCTTTTCTTTCCCCTCCCCTTCTCCCCCCCCCTTTTTCCTTTCCCCCTTTCCTATCTCATTCACACCTGATTATGCAGTTTATATCCCATATTTACTTTAATCCACCTCTTCATTACCAAATTTTAACTATGTTACATACGTCCCCACATTGTTTGTTATTTGCCGGTACCTTGTAGGACAGGCACATCTCCTTGAGTCTTAGGGACAGCCCCTTTCTTATCTTATTACATTGTTTATTTAATCTTATCTAAATTATATTATACCATTATGAATTATTTACCGTACATGTATTGTTCATTACAGTATCCAATTCTGTGCTCCTGAAGAAGCGCATGTGGAGCGCAACATTGTCGAGCCTACACAGAATTTGATTATCACCACTGCATAGCTTCTGTTTCTACGTAATGTAACTATATTGATCAAGTTTTTTGACTCTACAACACTGCTCAAACTACTGAATTTAATCATTTAGCTATGTATGGAGTGCATAATTTGTATAACTGTGCAATCATGAATTGAATTCTACATATTTTTTTGTTTTATCCTCTATTTTTAATAATATTTTCTTAATAAACTAGCATTTTAATCATTTATCGAGTATTACTGTGCCTATAAAGTCTTGAGCCCATTTATGTCCCATGTTCTCTAATCTACTAAGATAAGACGCGGCACCTGTAACTTTGTTCGTATCCGCATGACCACTATGTGCTGATATGCTTTAAAACCTATTAATTAATATGGGTGGAAGCACCCGGGCACCCCTAATTGAATCCTAGTGGTTATTGATACCCCCCGGTTTTCTCTTATAAAATTTCTATCTATTGCGGTTTATCTACTACATGCTCCAATAATTGAGGAATCCCTGTCCCCCCCCCCTCCCTCTCATCACAACTTCTTTTCCCCTCCCTCCAGTCTTCCTATTTTCCCCTTTTCCTTTAGTTTTTATTCACTACTAACCATTTAACACGTGGACCTACTCACCTTTATCATGGATTTTGTTGGTACAGGATGGCTGGGGTACATGACAGAAATCCAAACCAATTGTAACACAGATACCGAACAAGAGATCGGAATAAAGCAATATATGGCCAAACTTAAACGTCTTCTTAAAAAGAAGGCCAATCTGCACTGGCACATTGAGTTCTTACAAAAATATGTACGGGAAAACATCAATCCCCTAGGTCTTAGGATTCAACTATACCCCTCTTTCCAAGTAACGTCCCCAGAATTTAAACTCAAATGGGAGAATATACTGACCCAATGCAGTTCGGACTTAATTAAACTCTTGATCTTTTACTATCAAACAGAATAGAATACGCTAGACCAGGAGATTCTTCTACTACAAACATCGAATGAAAATATTAGGGAACACACGCTTTTTTCTAAACGAGTCCAGGAAACCAAAGATTATGTAACAAGGATTACGAAAGATATAATCTATAAAAAACAAAGTAAAATATCTAAAGATCGGCTAGCCTTCTCTGAAGGCTTTGCATACCATTGGCACAATGCCACGCAAAGAAAGGGCTCTAGAAACTACCGTCATGCAACCAGGACTAATAACAACTATGGGGCTACTGATGAGGACACTGAATCAGACTCCTCATTTAGATCAACCTCTTCCTTTCCAAGACAGGGCCAACACAATCCTCGAGACAATTCTGGAGCTCGAAAAAGAGA
Organism: Aquarana catesbeiana; assembly: GCF_042186555.1. NCBI lineage: Eukaryota > Metazoa > Chordata > Amphibia > Anura > Ranidae > Aquarana > Aquarana catesbeiana. Next base: position 490,307,489 of record NC_133326.1, on the reverse strand, counting down.
CTATGGGGGAGGTTCCTACACACCTTCCTCCAAAAAACGCCCCCCCAATGCAGACACTAGATTACTACCACACCCTCAAACACAAGGGCATACTACACAACCCAATGATCGATCACTAACACAACCCAAATATTTGGGTTTCTACAGCTTTGCAAGCAATACAAATATTGAGCAACCAACCACAAACACAAAATTCGACACAATCCAACACTACAGGCCCCACTGAGTTAGGCCGCACAAACCTGAACCCCACTGAGCTCATGAACTATCAGGGATATAATCCCCCCACCACTCTCCCACCTTTGACACAACGGCAGCCCAACACTAGCCACTTGCCGACCGCCTCACGCATATATACGTGAGCAGAGCGGCACGGGCAGGCAAAATCACGTACCTGGTACGTGATTGCCTTCCCGCGGGCGGGGGGTCCGATCGGACCCCCCCCCGGTGCCAGCGGCGGTCGGCATTTGTCTAGGAGCGATCAGAGATGAGGGGGAGGCCATCCGATCGTGGCCCCCCCCTCGCGATCGCTCCCAGCCAATGAGAAACATCCCCTGCCTCTGTATAGTACACAGAGGCAGAGGATGTGATGTCATCTCAGTTGTCATCTCAGGCCAGTTTCCGTTCCAGCACCGAGGAGAGAAGACATGTAAGTGCACCAACACACACACACAACACAGTAGAACATGCCAGGCACACTAAACACCCCCGATCCCCCCCCGATCGCCCCCCGATCCCCCCCCAATCACCCCCCCCCCCTGTCACAAACTGACACCAAGCAGGTTTTTTTGTTTTGTTTTGTTTTTTTCCTGATTACTGCATAGTGTCAGTTTGTGACAGTTAGCAGTGGTAGGACAGTTAGTATTAGCCCCCTGTAGGTCTAGGGTACCCCCCTAACCCCCCCTAATAAAGTTTTAACCCCTTGATCACCCCCTGTCACCAGTGTCGCTAAGCGATCATTTTTCTGATCGCTGTATTAGTGTCGCTGGTGACGCTAGTTAGGAACGTAAATATTTAGGTTCGCTGTCAGCGTTTTATAGCGACAGGGACCCCCATATACTATCTAATAAATGTTTTAACCCCTTGATTGCCCCCTAGTTAACCCTTTCACCACTGATCACCGTATAACTGTTACGGGTGACGCTGGTTAGTTTGTTTATTTTTTATAGTGTCAGGGCAACCGCCGTTTATTACCGAATAAAGGTTTAGCCCCCTGATCGCCCGGCGGTGATATGCGTCGCCCCAGGCAGCGTCAGATTAGCGCCAGTACCGCGAACACCCACGCACGCACCGTACACGCACCGTACACCTCCCTTAGTGGTATAGTATCTGAACGCATCAATATCTGATCCGATCAGATCTATACTAGTGTCCCCAGCAGTTTAGGGTTCCCAAAAACGCAGTGTTAGCGGGATCAGCCCAGATACCTGCTAGCACCTGCGTTTTGCCCCTCCGCCCAGCCCACCCAAGTGCAGTATCGATCAATCACTGTCACTTACAAAACACTAAACGCATAACTGCAGCGTTCGCAGAGTCAGGCCTGATCCCTGCGATCGCTAACAGTTTTTTTGGTAGCATTTTGGTGAACTGGCAAGCACCAGCCCCAAGCAGCGTCAGATTAGCGCCAGTACCACTAACACCCACGCACGCACCGTACACTTCCCTTAGTGGTATAGTATCTGATCGGATCAATATCTGATCCGATCAGATCTATACTAGCGTCCCCAGCAGTTTAGGGTTCCCAAAAACGCAGTGTTAGTGGGATCAGCCCAGATACCTGCTAGCACCTGCATTTTGCCCCTCCGCCCGGCCCAGCCCAGCCCACCCAAGTGCAGTATCGATCGATCACTGTCACTTTTTTTTGTAGCGTTTTGGTGAACTGGCAAGCGCCAGCGGCCTAGTACACCCCGGTCGTAGTCATACCAGCACTGCAGTAACACTTGGTGACGTGGCGAGTCCCATAAGTGCAGTTCAAGCTGGTGAGGTGGCAAGCACAAGTAGTGTCCCGCTGCCACCAAGAAGACAAACACAGGCCCGTCGTGCCCATAGTGCCCTTCCTGCTGCATTCGCCAATCCTAATTGGGAACCCACCACTTCTGCAGCGCCCGTACTTCCCCCATTCACATCCCCAACCAAATGCAGTCGGCTGCATGAGAGGCATTTATATGTCCTCCCGAGTACCCCTACCCAACGAACCCCCCCAAAAAAGATGTGTCTGCAGCAAACGCGGATATAGGCGTGACACCCGCTATTATTGTCCCTCCTGTCCTGATAATCCTGGTCTTTGCATTGGTGAATGTTTTGAACGCTACCATTCACTAGTTGAGTATTAGCGTAGGGTACAGCATTGCACAGACTAGGCACACTTTCACAGGGTCTCCCAAGATGCCATCACATTTTGAGAGACCCGAACCTGGAACCGGTTACAGTTATAAAAGTTACAGTTACAAAAAAAAAGTGTAAAAAAAAAAAAAAAAAAACACAAACAAAAATAAAAAAAAATAGTTGTCGTTTTATTGTTCTCTCTCTCTCTATTCTCTCTCTGGTGTTCTGCTCTTTTTTACTGTATTCTATTCTGCAATGTTTTATTGTTATTATGTTTTATCATGTTTGCTTTTCAGGTATGCAATTTTTTATACTTTACCGTTTACTGTGCTTTATTGTTAACCATTTTTTTGTCTTCAGGTACGCCATTCACGACTTTGAGTGGTTATACCAGAATGATGCCTGCAGGTTTAGGTATCATCTTGGTATCATTCTTTTCAGCCAGCGGTCGGCTTTCATGTAAAAGCAATCCTAGCGGCTAATTAGCCTCTAGACTGCTTTTACAAGCAGTGGGAGGGAATGCCCCCCCCCCCACCGTCTTCTGTGTTTTTCTCTGGCTCTCCTGTCTCAACAGGGAACCTGAGAATGCAGCCGGTGATTCAGCCAGCTGACCATAGAGCTGATCAGAGACCAGAGTGGCTCCAAACATCTCTATGGCCTAAGAAACCGGAAGCTACGAGCATTTTAGGACTTAGATTTCGCCGGATGTAAACAGCGCCATTGGGAAATTGGGAAAGCATTTTATCACACCGATCTTGGTGTGGTCAGATGCTTTGAGGGCAGAGGAGAAATCTAGGGTCTAATAGACCCCAATTTTTTCAAAAAAGAGTACCTGTCACTACCTATTGCTATCATAGGGGATATTTACATTCCCTGAGATAACAATAAAAATGATTTAAAAAAAAATATGAAAGGAACAGTTTAAAAATAAGATAAAAAAGCAAAACAATAATAAATAAAAAAAAAAAAAAAAAAAAAAAAGCACCCCTGTCCCCCCTGCTCTCGCGCTAAGGCGAACGCAAGCGTCGGTCTGGCGTCAAATGTAAACAGCAATTGCACCATGCATGTGAGGTATCACCGCGAAGGTCAGATCGAGGGCAGTAATTTTAGCAGTAGACCTCCTCTGTAAATCTAAAGTGGTAACCTGTAAAGGCTTTTAAAGGCTTTTAAAAATGTATTAATTTTGTTGCCACTGCACGTTTGTGCGCAATTGTAAAGCATGTCATGTTTGGTATCCATGTACTCGGCCTAAGATCATCTTTTTTATTTCATCAAACATTTGGGCAATATAGTGTGTTTTAGTGCATTAAAATTTAAAAAAGTGTGTTTTTTCCACAAAAAATGCGTTTGAAAAATCGCTGCGCAACTACTGTGTGAAAAAAAAAAATGAAACACCCACCATTTTAATCTGTAGGGCATTTGCTTTAAAATAATATATAATGTTTGGGGGTTCAAAGTAATTTTCTTGCAAAAAAAAATAATTTTTTCATGTAATCAAAAAGTGTCAGAAAGGGCTTTGTCTTCAAGTGGTTAGAAGAGTGGGTGATGTGTGACGTAAGCTTCTAAATGTTGTGCATAAAATGCCAGGACAGTTCAAACCCCCCCAAATGACCCCATTTTGGAAAGTAGACACCCCAAGCTATTTGCTGAGAGGCATGTCGAGTCCATGGAATATTTTATATTGTGACACAAGTTGCGGGAAAGAGACAAATTTTTTTTTTTTTTTTTTTTTTTTGCACAAAGTTGTCACTAAATGTTATATTGCTCAAACATGCCATGGGGATTTGTGAAATTACACCCCAAAATAAATTCTGTTGCTTCTCCTGAGTACGGGGATACCACATGTGTGGGACTTTTTGGGAGCCTAGCCGCGTACGGGACCCCGAAAACCAAGAACCGCCTTCAGGCTTTCTAAGGCCGTAAATTTTTGATTTCACTCTTCACTGCCTATCACAGTTTCGGAGGCCATGGAAAGCCCAGGTGGCACAAAACCCCCCCAAATGACCCCATTTTGGAAAGTAGACACCCCAAGCTATTTGCTGAGAGGTATAGTGAGTATTTTGCAGACCTCACTTTTTGTCACAAGGTTTTGAAAATTGAAAAAAGAAAAAAAAAAAATTTTTTTTCTGGTCTTTCTTCATTTTCAAAAACAAATGAGAGCTGCAAAATACTCACCATGCCTCTCAGCAAATAGCTTGGGGTGTCTACTTTCCAAAATGGGGTCATTGGGGGGGGGTTGTACCATCTTGGCATTTTATGGCCTTCAAAACTGTGATAGGTAGTGAGGAGTGAAATCAAAAATGTATGCCCTTAGAAATCCTGAAGGTGGTGCTGGGTTTTCGGGGCCCCGTACGCGGCTAGGCTCCCAAAAAGTGCCACACATGTGGTATCCCCGTACTCAGGAGAAGCAGCTGAATGTATTTTGGGGTGCAATTCCACATATGCCCATGGCCTATGTGAGCAATATATCATTTAGTGACAACTTTTTGTAAATTTTTTTTTTTTTTTTTTTTTTGTCATTATTCAATCACTTGGGACAAAAAAAATAAATATTCAATGGGCTCAACATGCCTCTCAGCAATTTCCTTGGGGTGTCTACTTTCCAAAATGGGGTCATTTGGGGGGGGTTTGTACTGCCCTGCCATTTTAGCACCTCAAGAAATGACATAGGCAGTCATAAACTAAAAGCTGTGTAAATTCCAGAAAATGTACCCTAGTTTGTAGACGCTATAACTTTTGCGCAAACCATTAAATATACGCTTATTGACATTTTTTTTACCAAAGACATGTGGCCGAATACATTTTGGCCTAAATGTATGACTAAAATTTAGTTTATTGGATTTTTTTTATAACAAAAAGTAGAAAATATCATTTTTTTTCAAAATTTTCAGTCTTTTTCCGTTTATAGCGCAAAAAATAAAAACGGCAGAGGTGATCAAATACCATCAAAAGAAAGCTCTATTTGTGGGAAGAAAAGGACGCAAATTTCGTTTGGGTACAGCATTGCATGACCGCGCAATTAGCAGTTAAAGCGACGCAGTGCCGAATTGTAAAAAGTGCTCTGGTCAGGAAGGGGGTAAATCCTTCCGGGGCTGAAGTGGTTAAACAAAGTACAGTGGATGCACATATCCAAACACCCAATACACAGGCAAATTTTCAATTGCTCACGAATACGACTACACTGACATAACCATGGGATTGGAAGTCATCAACTTAACCCCTTATCATTTTAAGGAAGAGACACTTGATGTTCTCAAATTTGGATTAAGCTTTTGCCCCTCTACGAACATCGATAAATACGAGACAATAAAAGATGTCTATTTGTTCTCCCGTAATCTAACGTACAAATTTCTCTTTGATAAACAAGTGCTACAATCTAAACAAGATAAAGCCATATCAGAACAAGTGAAACATTTCTCTATGGAAGACTTTCGAGTCCTCCGAGACCTTATACTCCTACTGGAGGAAAATGAATCGTCACAAGAATTAAATCCCTCACAAGATACAGTGGCATCCACCACACACACACCGAATACAAAAAAATGTAAACCTAAATCACAACGATTTCCAGAACTCACTACCAATTCGCATATTTGGGCATTCCTCACGGGGACCATTAAAGATATAAAACAGATTACTACCTCAGTGACCCCAGGAAACCTGTCGCATTCTCAAAGACAAGCCATCCAGGCCCTAAAAAACCATCCAGACCTAGAAATTAAAGCTTCAGATAAAGGAGGAAATATTGTCCTTATGACAAAAACATATTACGAATCTATGGTGAATAAGATTCTATTGAACAAACAGTGCTACCGCCACCTATCTGAGACTCGCATTCAAGAATTCAAGCAAGAATACCTAGAGACCATTGGTTTGGCCTTCCAAAAGGGCTTAATTGACCAAGATACATACAACTACCTTAATGTTAAAAAACCTAGAGAGGCTACTTTTTACGCCCTACCGAAGATACATAAGCACCGTACAATGCCCCCCGGCCGCCCAATCGTCTCCGGTATTGGTTCTCTGTCTGAACACGCTAGTCGCCTCATAGACTGTGTTCTAATGCCACATGTATTGAGCCTTCTGTCCTACACTCGTGACACACTTGACCTTTTGAAACAAATAGAGGGACTGCCTGTCCCTCCCGATGCCCTCCTCGTGACACTGGATGTGGAGTCTCTATACTCCAGCATCCCACACGAGCAGGGCATCGGGATGGCACGCATGTTCCTGCTAGAACAAGATCACTACAGTTGGGAATACTGTGAATTTATTTTGGAACTGCTGAAATTTGTACTAACTCGCAACTATTTTTGCTTTAAAGATTCCCACTTCCTCCAGGTACAGGGCGTGGCTATGGGCACATGTTGTGCACCGGCCTACGCCAACCTGTACCTGGGGGGGTGGGAACGCAACATTTTCTCCAACGAGGACCTCACTATCTATACTGACCACGCCCTTATATGGCGGCGTTATATAGATGATATTTTTCTAGTATGGACAGGCACACAAAATCTATTGGACAGCATTATCCAAACTATTAATCATAATTCTATGAATCTCAAATTCACTAGCTGCGCCCACCTGAACCAAATAACCTTTTTAGATCTAACTATCTTTAAAGACAAAGAGAACTGTCTAGCTACCACTCTGTTCAGAAAGGAAACTGCAGGAAACACCTTGCTCCACGCGGAAAGCGTCCACCCCAGACCGCTCATCAAAAGCATTCCTTATGCACAGTATCTCAGACTACGCCGCAACTGCACGCATCTAGAAGAATTCAAATCCCAAGCAAACGCGCTCCGCAAGAGACTATTAGCAAGGGGTTACACCAAGACTATACTGCGTAGTGCATACAATAAAGCCGTTCGCCAGTCTAGAAATTCTCTACTCTACAAGAAAAAAACTATTTCTACCAATGTCCCAGTTAGATTCATCACCAAATTTTCGCAACAGCATCAGAAACTTCGGGACATTTTTAGTAAACATTGGTCGACCCTTCAAGAAGACCCCATTATTAATAAATACATTGGTCCTTCCCCCCAAATCACATTTAGACGAACCAGGTCCCTGGGCGATCAATTAACCTCAAGCCACTTTGTAACTACCCCTAAACATAAACATTCGAAATTAGGAATTTTCCAATGTGGCAAATGTTCCTTCTGCCCATGGGTAAGAGAAGGGAAATCCTTCCTATTACCAAATGGGAAAGAATTTATACCCAAATTCTATGCAGACTGTGACACAAAAGGAGTGGTGTACCTTATGCTATGTCAATGCGGCGCGTTCTATGTAGGGAAAACGATTAGACATCTACGCTGTAGAATTAGGGACCATGTCTACTATTCGGGGGAAGGAAAAATGGTTACAGCAGTTAGTAGGCACCTTGATCTTTACCACAGGTTCAATGTTTCCCTTATCTCATTCATTGTACTAGCAGTAGTCCCAATAGATCCCAGGGGTGGAGACTGGGACAAAGTAGTTTGTCAAAAAGAAACTATGTGGATAGAACGTCTTTGTGCCACATTTCCCCCTGGAATCAATGAGGCCCAAACCTACAAACCCTTTCTTTAAATAAATATAACTTAATCACTCCCCTTTATCTGGCCCTCTATATTGTTTAGCTTCTCTGTCATCTGTGTTTAACTATAAAACTATGTAATAACTGACTGTTATACATCAACAGATGCGATACCCCATCCCCGCCCAGGTACCATATGGTTAATTGTTTTATTCTTCTGACATAGGTATAAAATTTTGTAACAACCTTTGTTATTCATTAATACTAATATATGCCATGTTTATAGTCTTTGTTATTATTTTTTACTGTTTACTCTTCTGACATAGATATAAAACTTTGCAACAACCTCTTGTTATTCATGAATACTAATATATGCCATGTCTATATTCTTTAATATTTTTTTATTGTTTATCTGTTGAATTTTCATCATTTCTTTTCCCCACCTCAATTATTGTCACAACAATTCTAACTGCTTTTTGTTCACTATTATCATGCTTTAATCTAATATGCTCTATCCTTCTTAGATGTACATCTATACCCAGAGACTGCCCCTATACCATGGTGCGTGCCTTTCCCCTGCATCGTCTGGCGATGCTTTCAACAATGTGTGGCCGCCCAGCGCCACACCTTCCCTAGGTGACTGGCGCAATTGGTGTTCCCAGTTGCCGTGCCGGCATTGATGCGGCTGCCTAATATCCCCCCATCCCCTTCTGATGAGCAGACAGCTGATTGGCCTCCACTGAGGGGTGAGTTCCATGCAGTATGTCTCGGTGTTCCTGGTTGCCAGGATACCTAGACGCGGCTGCCTTCTCTCTCCTTGGCGCGCCGTCAGCTGTTCGGCTCACGCCGGGGGTGGGGAGTCTGCGCAGTTGCTTCCGTGTGGACTCGGTTGCTGGGATACCAGGACGCAGCTGCCTCCTCTCTCCCCGCCGCGCCGTCAGCTGTTCGGCTGGCGCTGGAGATTGAGGCATGCGTAGTATGCGTCGGCGGCCGGCCTGAATGACATCACGTCGGCTACGCCGATTGGTGACTACAGGCGGGGCGGATGTGCAAGAGACGCTACCTGCGTCCCCCCTTGTACGATCTACAGCACCAGCCGCTCTCTATGAGACGGCTGTGTGGCTCTATGCGACCAACCCTCTGATATCTACCATTCTTAAACTGCAAATCCAGGTAAGCTCTTACCCACAACTACCTACTAGATATCGCTTCAAAAACGCTGACAGATACTCTAGACTCGTGACTTTTTATCTCTCCCTATGGGTTTATTTTGATGACAGCCTCAGCAGAACTGGGGATTAGGAATAATAACTTCCTAAATAACAAAGTCCATACGAATCCCAGTGTAAACCGTTGTTTATCATCTGACACCAGATCCCCTTGTATCAAACTAAAATTGATGCCAATCAACCACTGAGAGCTACCAATATATACTTATGAGGTTGCTGTCTCTACTATATATAGCTACAAAGCCTATTAGGGTAAGTGTAATATATACTTTAAATCCGATTACCTTTTGTAACAATGAAATGTTGGGAGGCACCCAAAACATCTCATTTGATACCTATAACAGGTCTATCAATTAACTCTATGACCTGACTAATCGTATCTAACTTAGTATTTATATCTGCACGTAACACTGTCCCCCCGTCCCCCGTTTCCCTCCCTTTTCCCCCCCTCCCCCTCCCTCCCCTTCCCCTTCCGTCCACCTTCTCCTCTCCCCCCTCTCCCCTCCTAGCCCCCCCTCCCTCTTTCCCTTTCCCCTCCCTCTCCCCCCCTTCTTTCCCCTCCCCCTCCCTCTCCCCCCCTTCTTTCCCCTCCCCCTCCCTTTCCCCCCTTTTTCCCTTCCCGCCTTCCCTCCCTCCCCCCCTTTTCTTCCCCCCCCCTTTTCCTTTCCCCCTTTCCTATCTCATTCACACCCGATTATGCAGTTTATATCCCATATTTACTTCAATCCACCTCTTCATTACCAAATTTTAACTATGTTACATACGTCCCCACATTGTTTGTTATTCGCCGGTACCTTGTAGGACAGGCACATCTCCTTGAGTCTTAGGGACAGCTCCTTTCTTATCTTATTACATTGTTTATTTAATCTTATCTAAATTACATTATACCATTATGAATTATTTACCGTACATGTATTGTTCATTACAGTATCCAATTCTGTGCTCCTGAAGAAGCGCATGTGGCGCGCAACATTGTCGAGCCTATACAGAATTTGATTATCACCACTGCATAGCTTCTGTTTCTACGTAATGTAACTATATTGATCAAGTTTTTTGACTCTACAACACTGCTCAAACTACTGAATTTAATCATTTAGCTATGTATGGAGTGCATAATTTGTATAACTGTGCAATCATGAATTGAATTCTACATATTTTTTTGTTTTATCCTCTATTTTTAATAATATTTTCTTAATAAACTAGCATTTTAATCATTTATCGAGTATTACTGTGCCTATAAAGTCTTGAGCCCATTTATGTCCCATGTTCTCTAATCTACTAAGATAAGACGCGGCACCTGTAACCTTGTTCGTATCCGCATGACCACTATGCGCTGATATGCTTTAAAACCTATTTATATACATAAATCTATTTTTCAGAAATAAAAAACTGATAATTGGCATGCGTATGTATTCACCTCCTTTGTTATGAAGCCCATAAAAAGCTCTGGTGCAACCTGTTATCTAACATAATTAGTGAAATGATGTCCACCTGTGTGCAATCTAAGTGTCACATGATCTGTCATTACATATACATACCTTTTTGAAAAGCCCTAGAGGCTGTGTTATGGAAATGATTAAGAGCTCCAATCGAGCCCAAGGTTATCTGCTGCTGTCTCTAATTTGAAAAGTGTTGATATGCATGCATATAAAAGTAAACACTCTGAGACACGCTCAGCAGCATTACTGTTACACTTCTAATTTATTCAAGGCAGTGTTAATGTTTTATACACACAAATACGTCATTGCTATGTTAGTCTAATAGGTACATCTCATTGGTTAAGAAGATAAAGAAGATGGAGAATTTTCATAACGAGGTTTGGCTGTCTTTGGTCTTATCTTCAGTTCCGCGTTCTTCTGATGTGTGGGATGTAGGGGGTACCCGCCATCTTGAGAAAATATAGGAACAGAGCAAACCTGTATACTTATATAATGAGTAAGGAGAAAAATATGTATGCACATAAGAAAATAGACATTTTCAGATTACTATTATTATTATCTACATCACATTCCTTCACAGCTGCAACACCTAAGCAAGATTCACCACTAACCAAACACTGCCATGAAGACCAAGGAACTCTCCAAATAAGTCAGGGTTAGGTTATAAAAAAATATCCAAATCTTTGATGATCTCTCGGATCTTTACAAATAGCTAAATCCACAGGACAGCACTCTGAACATCGCTAACGTTTGGAACCGAACCCCGAACCCCATTGAAGTCTATGGGACCCGAATTTGAAAAATCAAAAGTCCCCATTTTGAAGGGTATATGCAAGTTACTGGCCATAATGGCCAGTGATTTTAATGATGCTTAAAGTGAAACAATAAAAATGAAAAATTCCTTTAAATATAGTGCCTGGAGGGTCCCCTTAGTCTGCCCCTAAAGTGGCGCATCTGTACCATGTATCGAACCTGCTGCAGCAAAACTGACATTTATAACGAAAAAAAATTACATTTAAATTGCCAGCAAAATCCATACCAGACCCTTATCCAAGCGTGCAGCCCAGCAAGCCAGGAAAGGGGAGGGCTCACTCATCCCCTCGATTTCCTTGCCTGCTGGGCTGCATACTTGGATAAGGGGTCTGGTATGGATTTTGGGGGGGACCCCCATGCCATTTTCTATTGCCGGCAATGGGTTTTTTTTCATTCAGCTGTCAGCGAGGAAGCCCATTGACAGCTGATGACTCATCCATTGTTCAGGACGCAGCTGCCAGCTTCCCAGCCCCACTCCTTAACAGCCAGCTATTCACTATGCCCTGATTGGGCAAAGCTTTGCCCAGTCAGGGCTTAGAATGCATTCTGCAGCGCGCAGTGCACTGTTGGGCGATCGGCAGGTGAACATCCCACCAATCGTCCAGAAATTTGGGTGTTCGCTGAACAGGCGATGTTCGGGCTGAACTTTTGCTCGGCTTGAACTGTTCACCCCACTCTATTCATTAATTCCCCGATATGTTGATGCCAATGTGGGAGGATAAGTAACTTACTACATATACTATGGGAATGTAAAAATGTATGCAATTTTTGTAATTCAGTGTTTTCCCTATTCTCAATTGTAAACGGAGTCCTATAACAGCCTAATCCTCAGTAAGCGCTGCTGGGCAGTTCTATCAAGAATTACCTTATTCAATACAGAATAATAGTGACATGTATTCTGTTAGCACCTCACCTTACTAAAAAACAGTTTTGGAAAACAACTCTTGCACCCAACGTGTTGGAGGTGATACACAAAGTGAACAACTATTACAACTATGAGAAGGCTATTGCATATTATACATCGGGGGTCAAGCCCTTTACAAAAAAATGGTCAGTGTGGTCTCAAATGTTTAGTACCACTGGTATGTAGGAAAACCTTATTATGTAGTGATTATTAATCTCTGATGAATGTGCCTAAATTGCTACCTTGTGGTGCACGTTACTGTTTTAGTTGTTATTACTTGTTTTTTCCTTGGATTCATGTAAAATGTTTCAAAAATGTTTCTCCAGATGAAAATGCATTAGCTATTTTTAGCTATTAAAGTGGTTGTAAACCCTGTTACACCACTTTTACCTACAGGTAAGCCTATAACAAGGCTTAGCTGTAGGTACCTTGAATTGCACAGTTTAGCAGATATTCAGTATATGCGCTGCTGCCGACGTCATTGGTGCATGCGCACTGAAGAAATGGGCCGCTGGTGCCGTCTCTTCAGGAGTCGTGCCGTGACCGGCGGGACCGCGCTTATGCGCCGGAGTGATGTCATGACAGCATCGGCCAGTCACAGAACCGGAGCCGTGAACCCGGAAGTAACTCCGGTGGAAGATGTCTTCGCTGTACTCGGAGGGAAGGTAAGTATTTCATAAAGAGCTAGTATGCATTGCATACTAGCTCATTATTCCTTTGTCTTGCAGGGTTTGTTTTTTATTTGTTTTTTGTTTTTCGAGGTTTACAACCTCTTTAATGATGCCATTCTTTACTCTGCGATAGTACCTTAGTTTTGCCTTGTATATTTCATCTGATGATCTGTATTGCTATTTGCTCCTTTGCCTTGATAAAAACTTATTAAAAAAGTGCATTTCTCTTTTAAAGTAAACCTGTAATAGGAGACTATGCAGAATGTCATTGTGGACCTTTTTTTGAATATGCTACCTTTCTGGCTGTCTCTGTTTTTAATATTTCCTTTGTAATGAACTTTTATTAAGTTTTATTTACCAGGTAACAGCCAACAGAGGATATACACAGTATCACAAACCAGCACATAATTGTATATACATCAGTACAATACACAAGGGTGAGAATACCTACATCTACCAAAATAAAAAGACCCATGTTCATTTACATACTCAAACCAAGTGTTCAGCCCCAAGGTACAGTGCAATCCACCCATAACCCTCACAATCTTGTAATAACTTTGCCTGGGTTTTCTTTTTTTTTCTATAAATATTAGGAATAACTCCAACACAATTAAACATGTTTAGTTCAACTTGTCCCCAAAACAACCCCCCCCCTATATTCCACCCTCCCACCCAAAGTGTCACGTACCTGGTTGGAGACTGAAATGACGAGGTCGGCCTCTCTTTTATCTCCAGTCCAGGTCCCGCTGGGAGTGGAACAGCGGGAGCTGAGGACCAGGAGGGACACGAGTGCTTGCAGCTGTGGACCCGGAGATTTGTGGCAGAGGATGCGATCTTGGATGAGCAGAGAAACCGTCAGGATAAGCGGTGCTGCGCCAAGGATCGGCTGGGCTTAAGGAGGCACTCTGCAGGAACTGTGGTGCTGGAACGTTAGGTGATGTAAAGTCCCTGGAATACTTGCAGCAGGAAGTCGCAGCAGGTTGCAGGACTGTGATTGCAGGCACTTGCAGGATGACGAGGAGAAACGCCAGAGGCAGGAGCAGAGTCTCAAGGGTAGCCAGGTTCGGTAACAGGCGGGCAGCGGGGTACAAGGCAGCAGGCAGAAGCGAAGTCACATGGATAGTCGGGTCTGGTAACAGGCGAGCAGTGCAGTGCAAGGCGAGCAGAAACAGGATCCAGAAGCAGGGTCAAGGCAAGCCAGGTTCATCAACAGGTAACAGGCAGGTAGTAGCAGGGTTCAGGTATCAGGGTACAGCTGAAGACCAGTCAGCACCAGTCTGAGGGCAGAGCACTTCTTTAAATAGGCAGGCCGGCGCCAACTGGCGCTATGGGTGCGCTCCTGCGCGTTCGGTGCACACTCACGCGCATGCACACAGACGGCTGCAGATGCCTGTGCGCATCACTGTACATGCGCGTGGGTGTGCACCGAACGGGAACTAATAGTTCTCTTACATTGCCCCCCCTTACGGGCAGCCTCCGGATGCCCACTAGGGATCTCTTTTCCGGGTGAAGCTGAAGATAAGCCCGAATCAATTGAGGTGCATGTACATTAGAAGAGGGTTCCCACGAATTATCTTCAGGACCATAGCCCTTCCATTTAATTAAAAACTGGGTCTGGCCCCTTCTCTTCCTGCAGTCCATAACAGCCTCAACCTCAAATTCTTCGTTACCTTCAACAAGCAAGGGTGGAGAAATCTCAGGTTCTCGATCAGGGAAGTGATCAGCCACGGATCGTTTTAAGAGAGATACGTGAAATACCGGGTGAATCTTCAAACTTGCCGGCAGGTTGAGCTCGAAGGCAACAGCATTAATCTTCTTCTTTACTGAGAATGGGCCAATATACCTTGGTCCAAGTTTTTTAGAGGGACAGGCCAACTTTAGGTTCGTGGTGGAAAGCCATACATTATCTCCTGGTTTAAGGTCCAGGTTACCCCTTCTCTTACTGTCATAGAACCTCTTATTATTTTCCTGGGACTTGGTGATGGTTTCTTGTAGGAGTTGGTTGTTGGACCTCCAGAACTCTAAACGATCTTGTACTGCCGGAACTGAAGATTCCTGGGGAACATCAGGCAAAAAAGATGGGTGAAACCCATAGTTTGCAAAAAAGGGAGTTTGATTGCAGAGTGTATAGAGTTATTGTATGCAAACTCCACTAATGGCAACAGAGAGACCCAGTTGTCTTGTGCAAATGAAGAAAAGCAACGCAAATACTGCTCCAGGTTCTGGTCTGTCCTCTCTGTTTGACCATTAGTCTGTGGATGGTATGCAGATGACAAACAGTGTTTAATGCCCAAAGCTTCACATAAGGATTTCCAAAATCGGGAAGTGAATTGTACCCCACGGTCAGAGGTAATGTTAGCAGGAATACCGTGAAGGTGTACAACTTCCTTGATAAAAGAAGAGGTAGTCTCTGCAGCAGAAGGGGTGTCTTTCAGGGGCACAAAGTGGGCCATTTAGGACAATCGATCCACAATCACAAAAATGGTGGTGAAGCCTTCTGATGGGGGTAGTTCAACAATAAAGTCCATGGCAATCATTGTCCATAATTTATCAGGGACAGGAAGGGGTTCCAATGTTTGGCTCTATCAGTCTTGTTCCGAAGACATGTTGTGCAGGATTTAATATAGTCCCTGCAATCTTGCACCAGGTTTGGCCACCAGAAGGAGCGAAGGACCAGATTTGATGTCTTATGTGCTCCGAAATGACCTGCCAAGGGATGGTCGTGACACATGTAAAGCACTGCTGACCGTAACTGCTCAGGAACGAAGATCTGTTCGTCATGAAAGTAGAGACCTTCTTTCAGCTGAAGGTGGAGTTCTTGAGGTGGAGCGTGGTTCTGAACTGCTGACTTAATTTGAGGAATGAGGTCCATCTGTAACAGAAGAAAATTTTTAGCTGGTAGAATGGTATCGGGCTCAGCGGGAACCTCAGTGTCTTGGAACATACGAGAAAGGGTGTCAGGCTTCACATTCTTGGATCCAGGTCGATAGGTAATATGGAAGTAGAACCTTGCAAAAAAAAGGGCCCATCTGGCCTGGCGGGGTCTTAATCTCTTGGAAGCTTTTAAATATTCAAGGTTCTTGTGGTCGGTGAACACAAGAATGGGATGTGCTTCTCCTTCAAGAAGATAGCGCCATTCTTCCAAGGCAGATTTGATAGCCAGTAACTCCCGATCACCCATGTCATAGTTCCTTTCTGAGACACTTAGTTTTCTGGAAAAGAAGGCGACAGGGTAGAGTAAAGATTTTATCCCTTGTCGCTGAGGCAGTATGGCTCCCACAGCAATCTCGAAGGCATCAACCTCGAGAACATAAGGCAAAGTAGGGTCAGGGTGTCTCAAAATGGGTGCAGATGTGAAAAGGCCCTTTAATCTCTCAAAAGCAGCTTGAGCTTCTACAGTCCATGTGAAAGTTGTGCATGATATGGTTAATTGTGTAATAGGGGATATGATACCTGAGAAGTTCTTAATAAACTTCCTGTAAAAATTAGAAAATCCCATGAATCGCTGCACAGACTTTTTATCAGTGGGAGCCGGCCAGTCGAGTACTGCAGATACTTTCTGTGGGTTCATGGCAATCCCATTTGCAGAAATAATGAGGCCCAGGAACTGGATAGTAAGTCTCTCGAACTCACACTTTTCAGCTTTGGCATAAAGGTAATTTCCTTAGTCTGTCTAATACCTTTTTAACATGGACTCGATGTGATTCAAGGGAGGAGGAGAAGATTAGTATGTCATCCAGGTAGACAATAGTAAATACATCAAGGAATTCACAAAATGCTGGAAGGTAGCTGGTGCGTTACAGAGTCCGAAGGGCATCACTAAATATTCAAAGTGCCAAAAAAGAGACCTAAAGGCCGTCTTCCATTCATGTCCTTCCTTAATTCTGATCAGGTTATATGCTCCTATTAAATCCAATTTAGAGAAAACACGTGCTTCTCGCAGTCTCTGAAACAGTTCAGGGATGAGTGGCAGGGGGTATCAGTTTTTAATCGTTACTTTATTTAAGTCCCGGTAATCAACACAAGGCCGGAGTGTGTGATTCTTTTTTTCAACAAAGAAAATTCCCGCTCCAGCGGGGGATGAGGAAGGCCGGAAAAAAACCCTTATCAAGGTTTTCCTTAATGTACTTTCGAAGTTCCTCCAGTTCAAGCTCAGAGAGAGGAAAGATTCTGCCAAAGGGAATTTCAGCGCCCGGCAAAAGTTCAATAGGGCAGTCATACGGTCTGTGAGGGGGAGAGTGTCAGCATTCTTCTTGTTGAAACCATCCAGGTATTCATGATAAACGGATGGCACAAGTTTAACAGTCTCAGAATCTGCACTGATGCAGAGGAGTGGCTCTCCGGAACTGGGTATAGGAGGGAAGCAGTACTCCTTGCAATAGTCAGAGGGAAAAGACACTTCTCCAGATGACCAATTGATGAGAGGATTATGCGCCCTCAGCCAGGGTTGCCCAAGAATAACAGGAAAAAGTAGGGATGTGATGACATCAAGACGAAGGAGCTCCCAATGTCCAAAAGTGGTAGAACAGGGAATAGGTACAGTCTCTAGCATAACAGGTCCAGATTTAATGCCCGTACCATCAGCTAGGTGAACCGAGAAGCTGTTTTTCTTGGTACATAAAGGTAGTTCATGCATAGCTGCGAAAGAAGAGTCCACAAAACAGCTACAGGCCCCTGAGCCACGATGGCAGAAACTGTGAGAGTCTTTCCTGCATACTGGAGAGAGATTGGCAGCAAGGTGTGGTTCTGCCCAGGTTTTAGGGAAGCAACCGTATGAGGTGGAGAAGATGATCTCCTAAGGTGTCTTCGGGGACAACATTGCAGAAAATGTCCTTCATCGCCACAGTAAAGGCAAAGTCAGAGCTGGTGACGACGAGATTGCTCCTGTTTGGACAGAGGGGGTCTCAGGAAGATGGTGTGTGCGACCCTCTTAACATTGGCTGTGTCTTTAGAGCATAGTTGCAGAGGAAGGAGGTAACTGGGCCTTGGGCTGTGCAGGTAACAAATGAAGGTTTCCGGTTCTCTCGGACTGTCTTTCACGCAGGAGGCGATCAATCAGAATGCAGAGATGAATCAATCATCCAAGGAGGTGGGTGCATCTACTAGGGGTGTGGAATTAAATCGCCGCATCGATGCATCGCAATTCGGGGGTCCCCGATGTGGCATCGATGCAAGCCCCCCGAAGAATCGATGTCGGGTGTGACGTCATCCCGACTTGCCCCGCCCCTCCCGGAAGTGTACTCCGAGCGTTTTTTCTCAAAATGGCTTTTGCTATTAAATGCAATAGTAATCCATTCAGTGGTGATCGCTGTATGTGTTCTTTTTTTAAATATATGTAGCTTCAAACCTCGTTTTTAGTTGTGTATATAACTGTATATCCCGGCGCTCATGTGACTGCTCGGTCCGGCCCGCCCCTCTCCTCTCTGTCTCTCCTGACGTCAGCCTCGCCCGACTCTCTTCTGATCTGATAGCTACAGTTGGTGGGCAGGGCTGAGAACTCCCACTGACGTCAGGAGAGTCAGAGAGACCTGAGACTGAGAGGAGAGCGATGCGGGCTGGACTGAGCAGTCACATGACCGGCTTATACAGTTTTACACACAGACTAAAAAAAACAAGGTATGAAGATGCATATATTTAAAAAAAAAACACACACACAACGATCACCAGTTAATGGATTACAATTGTATTTATTAACAAAAGCAATTTTGACAAAAACAGTTATATATATTTACACAGACTGAAAAATAAGATATGAAGCTGCATAAATTTTAAAATGCAGATACAGTGGTGGGCACTTAATGGATTTTAACTGCATTTTTCTTACCACACAGGTATTTTAACAGCTGTATGTAGAGTACAAGTGTGTTTGTATTCTACTTACACTGTCTCATACATGTGCTCTGTGACATTATTTCTCTGCCCCCCCCCCCCAGTTTGCACATTCCACTGTGTTAACTCCTAGTGTGCTGGAAGGTGCAAACAGGGGAGCCCAGAGAAATGTCACAGACACAGTACAGGAACTTCACAGGGCTGTTTGTCAGTTGTGGATTGTAATCCCTCCTGACCTTCCAGCAGCCGTGTGTGTGAATTCCTGTACCTTGTAGTGCACCGGATTAGTGCACTACGTAAAGTGGAGTTCCACACGTTTTTTAGTTTATTAAAAGTCAGCAGCCACAAAAAGTGTAGCTGCTAACTTTTAATAATCAGACATTCACCTGTCCCACGGTCCATTGATGCGGCCACATGGAGCCTCGCTCCTCTCCCTCTCCTCGGCGCCGTCATCTACTGTGGGCAGTGACACCCGCCCGTGACAGCTTATGGCTTCACAGCTGGGCGCAGACTGCACGAGCTGCACTGCGATCTGCCATTGGCCAGCCAATCTTCTGGGACCCAGAAGATCGCTGGCAGGGAGGGGCCGCCTAGTACATTTTTTGTTTATTAAAAGTCAGCAGCTACAAAAAAAGTGTATCTTCTGACTTTTAATAAAAAGACACTCACCTGTCCCACAATCCAGCGACGTGGCCACCCAAACCCTCCATTCTCTCCCCTGCCTGTCCACGGCGCTGGCAATACTACTGTGGGCATCCGGCTGTGACAGCTTGCAGCTTCACAGCCGGGTGCGCATGTCTCACTGCGCTGTCCTGCTCAGCCGGGCAATCTTCTGGGAACAGTGATGTGTCCCAGGAGATTGCAGGGAAGAAGGGCCGCCTAGGCAGCCCAAGCGGAAGCTCGTCGGTAATCGTGATGCATCGTGATGCATCGCGGAATCGAATCGAATCGAATCGTTGACCAGATAATCGTAATCGAATCGAATCGTGAGACCAGTGAAGATGCGCACCCCTAGCATCTACCCTGGCCAGTTCATCCTTGATAGCCTCTGACAGGCCGAGACGAAACTGAAAAAGTAGTGCAGCACTATTCCATTTAGTATCAGCTCTCCATAATCGGAAGTCCGAAACATAATCCTCCACAGGCCTGGGGCCCTGTTGCAGATGGTTTAAGGTGGTTTCGGCAGTCTGTTGACGGAACGGATCAGCATACAGTTTGGCCATAGCGACTTGCAGAAGCCAAGACAGGATCACGTTGGTGAGCCCAGGCCTGGGGTTCTCCCAGCAGCAAGGAGATGAGGAAGCCTACCTTCACTTCTTTGGTAGAAAAGGTGCAGGGTAGTAGAGAAAAATAAAGCTCACAAGCATTCTGAAAAGTTCTGAATCCTTTACGGTCACCAGAGAAGCGCTCGGGTAAAGGTACTCTAGGCTCAGGAGGGTAAGAAAGTCCCACATGGATACAAGTTGTGATTCGTGCAGCAGAATCCATGACTCTTGTAGACACGGAGGTGGAGAACGGACTCGATATTGACTGTAGTTGGTCGTGGAGTTGAACAAAGTCCTTATGCAAACCTTGTACTGCATGAGAAAGTACGGTAACAGTCCGGAAGAGGGTTGACAAAAGAGAGACCTCCCTTTCAGACTCCATGACTGGCTGACTGGTACTGTTACGTACCTGGTTGGAGACTGAAATGACGAGGTCGGCCTCTCTTGTATCTCCAGTCCAGGTCCCGCTGGGAGTGGAACAGCGGGAGCCGAGGACCAGGAGGGACACGACTGCCTGCAGCTGCGGACCCAGGGACTTGTGGCGGAGGATGCGATCTTGGATGAGCAGAGAAACCATCAGGTCAGGATAAGCGGTGCTGTGCCAAGGATCAGCTGGGCTTAAGGAGGCACTCCGCAGGAACTGTGGTGCTGGAATGTTAGATGATGTAAAGTCCCTGGAATACCTGCAGCAGGAAGTAGCAGCAGGTTGCAGGACTGTGATTGCAGGCACTTGCAGGATGACAAGGAGAAACGCCAGAGGCAGGAGCAGCATCTCAAGGGTATACAAATATATGACTCAGAGGGTTGGGTGTGTCATTGCCATCAGCCCCAGAAAATTCAGAAAGCAAATATATACCTCGATACGGGATTTTTAAGGCAATGTAATAACAAAAGATTTATATATTAAAAAGGGGTATTTTATTATTACAAAAAATATATAATAAAAATATTTTGACATACAAAAGAAATATTTGAAGTATTTATGCAATTAAAAAGGTCTTCAGATAACATGAAAGAAAGCAGGGAGCTATGGCTCCTACATAGTGATACATCCTTCTACTAGATACAATCACCACCTAGATTGATGCGATGGCGTCAAGTAGCGAAAATCCAACGCGTTTCAACTTTATAACATCAAAACAAAGTCTTCCTCAGGGAAGGATTGCATCACGTTCTAAAGTTTCAAAAATAACATTGTTACAAATCATGTGTATACATATCGCATGTATCTTGTTAGTCGCATTTAAATCGATTAAAACAAACACAACTTACATTTTGCATGTAGCTGCAAGAAAAACGCATTCCCAGTGCTGACAGGGGTTCTGGTCATCAATTGCTTATGCTGTTTGCTATCCTCTACAGAACGGCCGGGTATATTTGAAAAAAACAGTATTTGGCAGCCCTGAAGAAAGGGGGGCTAGAAAACACAATATTTGAATAAGTAAAAATGAAATAAGAAATAAGTGTAATGATAAATTTTGGGGAACTGTGTTCCCCAAAACCTAGTGGTTGGGTTTTTAAATGAAGTTACCTTCTGCTATTTGTAGAGTATATATGGTCAAGTTTCAAAGTGCCAGCAACGGTAAGCCCTGGTCCTGGAGTACCTCTCGGTCGAAAGCCAAGTGGAGAATACTGCCATAAGCCGTCCCTGGCGTCCTAATAAAGGGGATATGGGCGTGGCATGGGTACAGGGCGTCTTATCACTGTTAGTGATGCTCTTCTGCCCATTGGTAGTGCTGTATAAGGGGCGAGGTTTCGGCCGATCATCGTCCCGCCCCTTTGCATGAAATATCCTTATGTGAAAGGCTTTGGGGGAACGTCCTATGACTCATTGTTAAGGACGCCATTCCGTCCCCCAGCTAGGGTGCCACCCCTCTCCTTCCCATGTCCTATGGGGTGTGGGCGCGGTTAGTAAAGAAGGAGGAGGAGAAAGGCGTCACGTTGCCCAGGCAACGCCACACACTTCAGATGTCCACCCGTGACGTATACGGCATTGGAGTCACATGACTCCGACGCTTATCTAAATGGAAGGGGGAGGCGCCGTGTAGCCTGGATAGCACGCTTGAAATGTCTGCCCAGGACACGTACGGCATACAGAGTCACATGACTCCGGTGCTTGTCAAAAAATAAGGGGAGGCGCTGTGTAACCAAGACAGCACCGTATATATACAGTGGTTTACCAGCAATAGGTGCAATGTCAAGATTAAATGATGACAAAGATGACATTTATAGAAGTTGAAAGTAATTTCAAAAGCGCTGCCCAATGGGGAGAGCTTCTCCCTGCGTCACTTCACCAACTGCAGAACGCAGGGCGTGGTTTACCTCATGCAGTGCCAGTGTGGTGCCTTCTACGTAGGTAAAACAAGACAAGAACTTGGGAAACGAGTCGATAAGCATATGCAGAGCATGTGCATTGGTAACTTATACTTGGGAAGACATGTTGCTAGTCAGCATAATTATCGACTACCCTCCGTGAATTTGGCTAACCGCGCCCACACCCCATAGGACATGGGAAGGAGAGGGGCGGCGCCCTAGCTGGGGAACGGAATGGCGTCCTTAACAATGAGTCATAGGACGTCCCAACAAACCCTTTCACATAAGGATATTTCATGCAAAGGGGCGGGATGACGCTCGGCCGAAACCGCACCCCTTATACAGCACTACCAATGGGCAGAAGAGCATCACTAACACTTCCCTGAGGAAGACTTTGTTTTGATGTTATAAAGTTGGATTTGGATTATTGTTATAACGTTGGATTTTCGCTACTTGACACCATCGCATCAATCTAGGTGGTGATTGTATCTAGTAGCAGGATGTATCACTATGTAGGAGCCATAGCTCCCTGCTTTCTTTCATGTTATCTGAAGACCTTTTTAATTGCATAAATACTTCAAATATTTCTTTTGTATGTCAAAATATTTTTATTATATATTTTTTGTAATAATAAAATACCCCTTTTTAATATATAAATCTTTTGTTATTACATTGCTTTAAAAATCCCATATCGAGGTATATATCAGCGTCTCAAGGGTATCCAGGTTCGGTAACAGGCGGGCAGCGGGGTACAAGGCAGCAGGCAGAAGCGAAGTCATATGGATAGCTGGGTCTGGTAACAGGCGAGCAGTGCAGTGCAAGGCAGCAGGCATAAACAGAGTCCAATGGGAAGCCAGGATCAGAAACCGGTAGTCAGAGCAGAAACAGGATCCAGAAGCAGGGTCAAGGCAAGCCAGGTTCATCAACAGGTATCAGGCAGGTAGTAGCAGGGTTCAGGTATCAGGGTACAGCTGAAGACCAATCAGCACCGGTCTGAGGGCAGAGCACTTCTTTAAATAGGCAGACTGGCGCCAACTGGCGCTATGGGCGCGCTCCTGCGTGTGCATGCCGTCCGTCGCGCATGCGTATGCGCATTGATGCACACAGGCATCTGCAGCCGTCCGTGTGCGCGCGCATGTGCGCACCGAACGGGAACTAATAGTTCTCTTACACAAAGAAAACCCCAACATATTCAAAAACTACTACAGGTCTTCTAGAACAAGGATAATAATCCTTTATACGCATGCTTCCACAATGTTGTAGCCCTTTCCCCATCCTGACACATATATTTAATTACCAACCTCTTCTCCAATGTGCCAGTAGAATCAAACCAGCAGAACCACACCTTTCTACATTTTTTGGGACATCCCCGGGCCACATATGTCATACGGTAAAGTGGAATATCCGCATTAACTACCCTCTTTCGCATCCCTAATGATAGAGTTTCCTCATATATCCACCTCCTCCCTATAAGCTAACAGACACAGAAAAAAAGGAGCCTCAGAAACTGTTTAGTGGCCACATCCATTTCCTTGCCTTCAATAACTCTGAGGAGACATAATAAGAGGTTACATATAATTGGAAAAGAAAAGGTGTCAGCAATAAATGGAGGCGTTTCACATGAATGTGTTTACTCTGACTAAGCACATTCGTGTGAAACACATCCACTAAGCACTTTTTGGATCAATGTATGTCATGTTCCTTTGATTTTATGGATCTTCAACAAATCTCTCCACCTGGACTTCTCTGACTGCAGACCAGACAGGCACCCGGATTCATTCAGCTGCTTTTACAGATCCTAACAGGTGGCTTTTTGAGCACCCAGCTTTCTCTTCCAATAAATTTTGTAACCTGGGACCACAAGGGTCGTATTTTCGGGCATTCCCACACCATATGTATAAAAGTGCTCTCACTCCACTGGCACTTATTGCAAAATCTCTTTTATGCATGCGGAACAGTCGTGCAGGAGTGTAGTAAACTTGATGCAAGTACCGCAACTGGATCTTCTGATCCGTTGAGGCAATAACCGTGGGTAAGTACGTATCAAGTACCTCACTCACATCTCATCCGACAACTCTGGTGCAACAGCAGTCCAACAAGCCCTAGCTCGATCAACCAGATGTGAACCCCCGGGACCCAAAGCGGCATAATATTTGGAAACCAGGCCAGCGGCTCACTTATATATTTAAAGTGGTTGTAAACCTTTACAGACCACTTTGTGCTACAGGTAAGCCTATAATAAGTCTTACCTGTAGCTACCCAGGATATCTCCTAAACCTGCACAGTTTAGGAGATATCCCCTGTATTTGCATGTGCCGACGTCATCGGCACATGCACAAGGACACAAACTGAAGCAATGGCACGTACCGCGCGGGAGTGACGTCATCACGGCTTCGGACAATCACAGCGCTGGAGCCGCGATACCCGAAAGTAACCCCCGGGAGTGATGTCGGCCGCCGGAGCGGTGTACAGGCACCACAGCAAGGGCTTCGATCTCAGGTGAGTATTACATAATAGCTAATATGCAGGTGTTCGGTTTTTTTTCTGTAAAGTGGGTTTACAACCACTTTAATATACTCACAACTGAAATGCCTGTAGGTCCATAAACACCTATTATTTTATTACGCCTAACATATATTAGGCATTGTTGCACATGCCAGAGGATGGGAAATAATTCTAGGGCAATCATGAGAGGTTAAGTCAATTAAACTGATAAGCTGTAAAAATAATTAAAACTTCATCTATGGGCAGGTTTGGTGTCAATGATTTTTTCTGTTTCGCAGGTGCATACAAATTTGTTGCTTGA
This sequence comes from Aquarana catesbeiana, assembly GCF_042186555.1. Taxonomy (NCBI): domain Eukaryota; kingdom Metazoa; phylum Chordata; class Amphibia; order Anura; family Ranidae; genus Aquarana; species Aquarana catesbeiana. The sequence continues at coordinate 490,282,374 of NC_133326.1, read as the reverse complement.
CATATCTGGTATCTTATTACATGACAAAAATGAAGATTTTTGAATGCACTAAAATTCATTCAGAAAATGTAGGTTCTATAAACAGTTGCGCAAACATTGTGTGCCATAAAAATGTGCAACTGCCATCATTTTATCCTTCCGGTCCTCTCCTTTAAGAAAAAATGTAATATGTAATATTTAAGTTATTTTCAAACCAAAAAGTGAGGATTTTAGCATGTGTGTGAAAAATAGGAAAATGGCTAAAGCCATGCAACTAGCATTTTCAGAAGGGAAGGTCCATAATATCAGCTTCCTTCCTATTTTTGTCTTTGTCAGGGTTCTCTTTTTTTAAAGGATTAATTTTGACATTATATTCAAATTACTTTTGCACTATATTCTGTTATTTTTTCTTTTTTTACAATCACAGATGTACATGTTTTTATACTGTACATTGCTGAATGTTACATTTGCTTTACACTGTCAGCAAAATATATGGTAATACTGGTAATAATGTATAGAGCTCAGGGAAAATGACTTGCTTGCATAACTGTTTTCACTCATACAACATATATAAAACTGTTGCTGTAAATATTTTACTCTTGAAAGGGAACTGAACTCTGGAAGCTGTGCCCAAAAAAGTCAGAGGGCAAATTTCTTTTTTTCAGGAGGAGCATTTTTCAGAATTCAAGATGAAAGGTACATTTTTCAGAATTCAAGATGAAAGGTACATTTCTTAGAGTAACGCTTAGGTACATTTATCATCTCTAAAGTTACAATACTTTATTTTTGGAGTTCAGGCCCACTTTATTAGGGTGGTGTAATCAAGATACATCTTTTGTGTCAGTAGGCTATATAAAAACACATATGATTGAGCACTTTTAAGAAGATAATGCAGAGTGACATCACCTGTACTGATCTTCTTAAGATGGATTTCAGTACCTGTTTTAGCCTCTGGAAGTCAGAGCTTGCTTTTTAAAAACATTTGTCTGGATTTCTTAATTTACAGCAATAAAAAAAGAGCTTTGGGCTATACCATTCGATGAAAAATATGTGTTTATACATTCACAGCCTAAAGCGAAAAACAGATCTCTCTGCTTTTGTTAGTGCTGGTTTAAATCACCCTGGGTTTCTGCTCTCTCTGGGGGTCCCTGGATGATGAGATTCCCCATTCCACCAGCTATACCTTTATTGTTAGCAGAATGGTAAAAGTACGATCTCAGATTTTACTAGATAGGGTATCCTGCAAGCTACACTGAACAACTTGCCAATTTTTTTGCCTAAGAGTCTAAGACAAATTAATGGCAGTGCAGAGTCTCTGGAATGGCTGAAGAATGCCCTTGCCTGACATCAAGGACATGCCTGATAAAGGGGTCCTGTGTGGCCCTGAAACATTGCATCTCTGTGCTTCTATAAACGTTTTTGAAGATCCACGGTGTGCTGGCAATAAATACTTTATTTCTCTGTTAATACTCATTCCCAGTGGGCTATTATTAAAGCACCCACTTGTCATAAGCCACTTCCAGGAACGTGTGCGATCAAAATATTTCCCCATATGTTGGAGGTCCAAAAATAAATCATAATTTATGTAACATGACAGAAGCTATGTTTTCCAGTGGTGGTAGTTGACTACAGTTATAAGTCTGTATATTACAGTATGTATATGTTTTTTTTTATATAAGACAAGACTACAGGGAAATTGTGACTTACTGTATTTCACATTGGAGGAAATGAAATGATATAGGTAATATAGATCAAGAATTTGGTAGCTGTTGGAGCTGAACTTTACCCTTACCTTTAGATTTGCACAACTGTACAGCCTCCTTTCCTGTGCTGAAAATGCTTAGTTGGTTTTCACTGCACACTGCGAGCTTCTCACCATGTGTAATAGAAGCTTCAGCAAGTCGGACAGAGCCAGCCTCATTTCCAGGCTGAGGGGCATCCACAACATCTAGCCTTTTTTTCCCAGCTTGACTGTCTTTTGTCTGTCTCTTTCACTGGATTTCAGTTCTTTCAACCGCGGAAGCTCAGCATCATACATGGGCATTGCCTGGTGTGGTCTGCATGCAAATACAGTCTGCCTAAGAATGCCCACTACTCCAAACTGTTATCCATTCATTAAAGCAATATTAAAGTCTTGTTTTTTTAATTAAAAAAAATAACAAACATATTAACCACTTCAGCCCCGGAAGGATTTACCCCCTTCCTGACCAGACCACTTTTTACAATTTGGCACTGCGTCGCTTTAACTGCTAATTGCGTGGTCATGCAATGCTGTACCCAAACGAAATTTGCGTCCTTTCCCTCCCACAAATAGAGCTTTCTTTTGATGGTATTTGACAATCTCTGCCGTTTTTATTTTTTGCGCTATAAACGGAAAAAAACGAAAAGTTTGAAAAAAAATGATATTTTCTACTTTTTGTTATAAAAAAAATCCAATAAACTCAATTTTAGTCAAATATTTAGGCCAAAATGTATTCGGCCACATGTCTTTGGTAAAAAAAATGTCAATAAATGTATATTTATTGGTTTGCGCAAAAGTTATAGCGTCTACAAGCTAGGGTACATTTTCTGGAATTTACACAGTTTTTAGTTTATGACTGCCTATGTCATTTCTTGAGGTGCTAAAATGGCAGGGCAGTACAAAACCCCCCCAATTGACCCCATTTTGGAAAGTAGACACCCCAAGGAAATTGCTGAGAGGCATGTTGAGCCCATTGAATATTAATTTTTTTGTCCCAAGTGATTGAATAATGACAAAAAAAAAAAAAAAATTACAAAAAGTTGTCACTAAATGATATATTGCTCACACAGGCCATGTGCATATGTGGAATTGCACCCCAAAATACATTCAGCTGCTTCTCCTGAGTACGGGGATACCACATGTGTGGGACTTTTTGGGAGCCTAGCCACGTACGGGGCCCCGAAAACCAATCACCGCCTTCAGGATTTCTAAGGGCGTACATTTTTGATTTCACTCCTCACTACCTATCACAGTTTTGAAGGCCATAAAATGCCCAGATGGCACAAACCCCCCCAAATGACCCCATTTTGGAAAGAAGACACCCCAAGCTATTTGCTGAGACGCATGTTGAGTCCATGGAATATTTTATATTTTGACACAAGTTGTGGAAATGTGACACATTTTTTTTTTTTTTTTTGCACAAAGTTGTCACTAAATGATATATTGCTCACACAGGCCGTGGGCATATGTGGAATTGCACCCCAAAATACATTTAGCTGCTTCTCCTGAGTATGGGGATACCACATGTGTGGGACTTTTTGGGAGCCTAGCCGCGTACGGGGCCCCGAAAACCAATCTCTGCCTTCAGGATTTCTAAGGGTGTAAATTTTTGATTTCACTCTTCACTGCCTATCACAGTTTCGGAGGCCATGGAATGCCCAGGTGGCACAACCCCCCCCTCCTCAAATGACCCCATTTTGGAAAGTATACACCCCAAGCTATTTGCTGAGAGGCATGGTGAGTATTTTGCAGCTCTCATTTGTTTTTGAAAATGAAGAAAGACAAGAAAAAACTTTTTTTTTTTCTTTTTTCAATTTTCAAAAAAAGTGAGGTTTGCAAAATACTCACTATACCTCTCAGCAAATAGCTTGGGGTGTCTACTTTCCAAAATAGGGTCATTTGGGGGGGTTTTGTGCCACCTGGGCATTCCATGGTCTCCGAAACTGTGATAGGCAGTGAAGAGTGAAATCAAAAATTTACGCCCTTAGAAAGCCTGAAGGCGGTGCTTGGTTTTCGGGGTCCCGTACGCGGCTAGGCTCCCAAAAAGTCTCACACATGTGGTATCACCGTACTCAGAAGAAGCAACAGAATGTATTTTGGGGTGTAATTTCACATATTCCCATGGCATGTTTGAGCAATATATCATTTAGTGACAACTTTGTGCAAAAAAAAAAAATTGTCTCTTTCCCGCAACTTGTGTCACAATATAAAATATTCCATGGACTCGACATTCCTCTCAGCAAATAGCTTGGGGTGTCTACTTTCCAAAATGGGGTCATTTGGGGGGGGGTTTGAACTGTCCTGGCATTTTATGCACAACATTTAGAAGCTTATGTCACACATCACCCACTCTTCTAACCACTTGAAGACAAAGCCCTTTCTGACACTTTTTGTTTACATGAAAAAATTTTTTTTTTTTGCAAGAAAATGACTTTGAACCCCCAAATATTATATATTTTTTTAAAGCAAGTGCCCTACAGATTAAAATGGTGGGTGTTTCTTTTTTTTTTTCACACAGTATTTGCGCAGCGATTTTTCAAACGCATTTTTTGGGGGAAAAACACACTTTTTAAAATTTTAATGCACTAAAACACACTATATTGCCCAAATGTTTGATGAAATAAAAACGATGATCTTAGGCCGAGTACATGGATACCAAACATGACATGCTTTAAAATTGCGCACAAACATGCAGTGGCAACAAAATAAATACATTTTTAAAAGCCTTTAAAAGCCTTTACAGGTTATCACTTTAGATTTACAGAGGAGGTCTACTGCTAAAATTACTGCCCTCGATCTGACCTTCGCAGTGATACCTCACATGCATGGTGCAATTGCTGTTTACATTTGACGCCAAACCACCGCTTGCGTTCGCCTTAGCGCGAGAGCAGGGGGGGACAGGGGTGCTTTTTTTTTTTTTTTTTTCTTTATTATTTTTTTTTTTTTTATCTTATTTTTAAACTGTTCCTTTCATTTTTTTAAAATCATTTTTATTGTTATCTCAGGGAATGTAAATATCCCCTATGATAGCAATAGGTAGTGATAGGTACTCTTTTTAAAAAAAAATTGGGTCTATTAGACCTTAGATCTCTCCTCTGCCCTCAAAGCATCTGACCACACCAAGATCGATGTGATAAAATGCTTTCCCAATTTCCCAATGGCGCTGTTTACATCCGGCGAAATCTAAGTCATGAAATGCTCGTAGCTTCCGGTTTCTTAGGCCATAGAGATGTTTGGAGCCACTCTGGTCTCTGATCAGCTCTATGGTCAGATGGCTGAATCACCGGCTGCATTCTCAGGTTCCCTGTTGAGACAGGAGAGCCAGAGAAAAACACGGAAGACGGTGGGGGGGGGGACATTCCCTCCCACTGCTTGTAAAAGCAGTCTAGAGGCTAATTAGCTGCTAGGATTGCTTTTACATGAAAGCTGACCGCTGGCTGAAAAGAATGATACCAAGATGATACCTAAACCTGCAGGCATCATTCTGGTATAACCACTCAAAATCGTGAATGGCGTACCTGAAGACAAAAAAATGGTTAACAATAAAACACAGTAAACAGTAAAGTATAAAAAATTGCATACCTGCAAAGCAAACATGATAAAACATAATAACAATAAAACATTGCAGAATAGAATACAGTAAAAAAGAGCAGAACAATAGAGAGAGAACAATAATACGACAACTATTTTTTAAAAAATGTTATATATATATATATATATATATATATATATATTTTTTTTTTTTTTTTACACTTTTTTTTGTAACTAACTTTTATAACTGTAATCGGTTCCAGGTTCGGGTCTCTCAAAATGCGATGGCATCTTGGGAGACCCTGTGAAAGTGTGCCTAGTCTGTGGAATGCTGTACCCTACGCTAATACTCAACTAGTGCATGGTAGCGTTCAAAACATTCACCAATGCAAAGACCAGGATTGTCAGGACAGGAGGGACAATAATAGCGGGTGTCACGCCTATATCCGCGCTTACTGCAGACACAACATCTTTTTTGGGGGGGGGTTCGTTGGGTAGGGGTACTCGGGAGGACATAAAGAAAATGCCTCTCATGCAGCCGACTGCATTTGGTTGGGGATGTGAATGGGGGAAGTACGGGCACTGCAGAAGCGGTGGGTTCCCAATTAGGATTGGCGAATGCAGCAGGAAGGGCATTATGGGCACGACGGGCCTGTGTTGGTCTTCTTGTTGGCAGCGGGACACTACTTGTGCTTGCCACCTCACCAGCTTGAACTGCACTTATGGGACTCGCCACGTCACCAAGTATTACTGCAGTGCTGGTTTGACTACGACCGGGGTGTACTAGGCCGCTGGTGCTTGCCAGTTCACCAAAACGCTACCAAAAAAACTGTTAGCGATCGCAGGGATGAGGCCTGACTCTGCGAACGCTGCAGTTATGTGTTTAGTGTTTTGTAAGTGACAGTGATCGATCGATACTGCACTTGGGTGGGCTGGGCTGGGCTGGAGGGGCAAAACGCAGGTGCTAGCAGGTATCTGGGCTGATCCCCCTAACACTGAGTTTTTGGGAACCCTAAACTGCTGGGGATGCTAGTATAGATCTGATCGGATCAGATATTGATCCGATCAGATACTATACCACTAAGGGAGGTGTACGGTGCGTGCGTGGGTGTTAGCGATACTGGCGCTAATCTGACGCTGCCTGGGGCGACGCATATCACCGCCGGGCGATCAGGGAGCTAAACCTTTATTCGGTAATAAACGGCGGGTTCCCTGACACTATAAAAAATAAACGAACTAACCAGCGTCACCCGTAATCAGTGGTGAAAGGGTTAACTAGGGGGCAATCAAGGGGTTAAAACATTTATTAGATAGTATATGGGGGTCCCTGTTGCTATAAAATGCTGACGGCGAACCTAAATATTTACCTCCCTAACTAACGTCACCAGTGACACTAATACAGCGATCAGAAAAATGATCGCTTAGCGACACTGGTGACTGGGGGTGATCAAGGGGTTAAAACTTTATTGGGGGGGTTAGGGGGGTATCCTAGACCTAAAGGGGGCTAACACTAACTGCCCTACCACACTAATGCCCCGTACACACGGTCGGATTTTCCGACGGAAAATGTGTGATAGGACCTTGTTGTCGGAAATTCCGACCATGTGTAGGCTCCATCAAACATTTTCCATCGGATTTTCCGACACACAAAGTTTGAGAGCAGGATATAAAATTTTCCGACAACAAAATCCGTTGTCGGAAATTCCGATCGTGTGTACACAAATCCGACGGACAAAGTGCCACGCATGCTCAGAATAAATACAGAGATGAAAGCTATTGGCCACTGCCCCGTTTATAGTCCCAACGTACGTGTTTTACGTCACCGCGTTTAGAACGATTGGATTTTCCGACAACTTTGTGTGACCGTGTGTATGCAAGACAAGTTTGAGCCAACATCCGTCGGAAAAAATCCTAGGATTTTGTTGTCGGAATGTCCGAACAAAGTCCGACCGTGTGTACGCCCTATAACTGTCACAAACTGACACCAATGCAGTAATCAGAAAAAAAAAAAACTGCTTGGTGTCAGTGTGACAGGGGGGGGGAGGGGTGATTGGGGGGTGATCGGGGGGGATCGAGGGTGTAATGTATGCCTGGCATGTTCTACTGTGTGTGTAGTGTTTGTGCACTCACATTACAGTCTTCTGTCCTCGGTGCCGGAACGGAAAATGCCGAGCCGAGGAGAGATGACATAATTTCCTCTGCCTCTGTGTACAATACAGAGGCAGGGAAATGATCCCATTGGCTGGGAGCGATCGCGAGGGGGGGCCACGAATGGATGGCCTCCCCCTCACCTCCGATCGCCGGGGAAGATTTGCCGACCCACCCGCGGGCAGGCAAGGACGTACCTGTAAGTCCTTTTGCCTGCCCGTGCCATTCTGCCCACGTACATCTTCGTGTGGCGGTCGGCAACTGGTTATAATTACCTCTTCTTCTCGGGTCCCTCGCTGGAACTCCTGGCCCCTCCCTACTGCTGGGTGCCCCCACAGCAAGCAGCTTACTAAGGGGACACCCGAGCCAAGCCACTGCTCTGTGTGTCCATTTGGACTGCCCCCTCAATCTGTGATTGACAGCAGCCGCTGCTGCCAAATGCCAATCAGGAGTGCAAGTCTCCGGAGAGGCAAGTATCAGGGGCTAAGTATTAAGGGGAGCTTCTGCACACAGAAGGATTTTTACCTTCATGCATAGAAAAAAACCTTGTGCTTTTACAACCACTTTAAGGCATTTTGATCCTCACATTACTGTTTAGAAGTTTGTTGAAGTTTACACAATATGATTATAGCTAAATTGTTATAATAGGCTAAAAAAGTGGCTTGGTTGACTATCAACATGTCTCTGACTTTGGTAATGACTGAGACATTAGTAAATCCATTGGATCAGCATGACTGTGGGCACTTTCAATTGTTAGCCTACATATTTCTCTCATGACAGTTTTTGTGTATTGTTTTTTTTTAACTGTGTTTTATGTGATTTTCTTTTTTTATTCTATATTTTCATTTTTCAAAAAAAAAAGAAAAAAAAAAGACAGAAATATAAGGTTTGCCAAAATAAGTTATGGTAGTGTAAATTCTGATTTTATTTGTAGCAGAGAAAACACTGCTTTTCTTCCCAACAGCCAGTCAGCTATTGACATGTTGCATTCTTTTTTATTCCTTAGAAAAGGACAGGGGTAATCTGATTGGTTTGCCGCAGACATCACTCATCAGATGAGGGGGCTCATTGAAGACGCTGTATTTGTGACTAAAAAACTGCTCCTGATTTAGCTTGGGATGTGTTGATGTCCTTTTACTACTGAGGATTCTGAACGCTGGCACCATCTGCCATTAATCACTACAGCACTTGCATTTGTTGGCTGCTATGCCCTTTGGAGTGCCTTGATAACTGCCCTTTTGCCTTTTACTAGTTCTAATACATAACGTTCTTTTATAAATATCTAGTTGTGAGTCAGTTGTACATTTTGATAACATCTTTACATTCAATGTCACTCCCTCATTTGTTCACTGCGTGCTCCAACAGAATGTGACTCTCAATTATTTCCTATTAATATAACTAAAGTTGCTCAGCACTTCAAGCGGTACCATGTCAATCGCAGCCACCACAAGTTTTCTGCTCTCATCACCCCCTCTCTCTCCATCTGAACTTGACAAACACATAATCACTGCTCGTGAAATCATTGTTTCCATAATCCTCTGCCAACCTGTCAGTCATCTCTCCCTCCCGCTGATGTGTGAGCAGGCTGCACCCCTCTCCCCCCACACCCTGTCAGCCTGGAGATTGATGGGTCCTCCTCCCAATCCCTCTCTCTAGTGATGCTCCTGATTGCTGGAGTGCTTTCTCAAGCCTTTGGAAAATCATTTTGTCATTTTACATGTAGCCGCAGAGCATAGTATAATTGGCATGGCTTTTTAGACTTCCAAAAATATAGACAGTCACATACATGTTCATACATATCATGCATGTAAACACAGTGCTGCCTTTTTGTAATATTTAGTCACCATGATCATAGGGTTTTAGTTATTTTTTACTTTTAACCCTTTTACGATCAGAGGACATTGAAGCCTAGATGCCCTGACCCAATTTAGCAATGTCATTATGCATTTGTTACCTTGATAACAACTCTACGGCTAATTTGCTTACCTAACTAATTTAATAAAACATAAAAGGCCTAAAGTTGATACAATGTTTTAAAAATACCTTGCTCACAATTATGGTACATTCACACCAGCTAATGTGTTATAACACAGTTGCTGGTATACATTGCAGTGCAGGCAGTGCTGATGTGCCCATTCCAGCGCAATGTTCACTTTTTTTTTTAACTAACTTTATTGAAATTACACAAAGGGTTTCCAGGTTTTATTGCCAAAGCTTAATTAAACGTTCTGAGGTTTCTTTGATTTAACCACCTCCCACCCGGCCACTGCACATATACGGCCGGGTGGGAGCTTCCTCCTTCTGAGTGGACATTCAGCAACGTCCCTCAGAAGGAGGGGGATCGCGCGAGTGCCTGTGCAGAGGCGCGATCCCAATGCGCGCGTGTCACCCGGACACGGCACATCTCCGATCTGCCAGCACACCGATCACCAGCACAGTGTCCCCACACATGTAAACACGCAACGTCCCCAAAATAGTGTCCCCAAAACACTGTCCCCACACACATGTCCCCAGTAAAAAGTAAAAACACCTGTCCCCACATATGTAACACTAAAATCATATGTCCCAATGATCATCTGCACACATATGTCCGTGATCATCTGCAAAAATATGTCCGTGATCATCTGCGCACATATGTCTGTGATCACACAAACCAATTATTATACACTTAACGGGATTTTTTTTACCAAAGACATGTAGCAGAATACATTTTGGCTTAAATTCATGACAAATTTAGTTTTTAGTATTTTTAGTTTTTTAAAACAGAAAGTAGAAAATATTTTTTTTTCAAAATTTCTGCTTTTTTTTCCGCTTATATCGCAAAAAAAAAAAAAAAAATGATTTGTGAATAAATACCACCAAAACACAGCTCTATTTGTGTGAACAAAATGATGAAAATGTCATTTGGGTACAGTGTAGCATGACCGCGCAATTCTTATTGAAAGTGCAAGAGCGCTGAAAGCTGAAAATTGGCCTGGGAAGGAAAGGGGTGAAAGTGCCCAGTATTGAAATGGTTAAAAACAAGCTGAGGTGAGGTTAAAAGCTGATTGGTTTCTCTGCAGAATTGTGACTAATTTTGCCCTCTCTAGCTTTAGTAAATGAACCCCTTTGTGACATTTCAATAACGTTCTATTGGTCAGTGTGCAGTGACTGTGCTGCACTGTAAAATAATACAGCACACATTTTGCCTTGTCTTGCATTGGGAGTGCGGATGGACTGTGCCGGAATATGCACCCAGTACATATCTACACTTATTATAGGCTGACGAATAGATGAAACAATGTGATTAAAAATTTATCTGCTGTAAAGAAAAGGATATGAACTGTATAGGTAGAGATTAAGGGTCAAGTAGAAAGCTGTGCTTTAATTCTGATTGCTAGTTCTTAAGGGCTCTTTCACACGGGGCAGATCAGTCATGATCCGCCCCGTGAACACCCGCTTGCTCAGCGGGGATCGCTCCGCCGATCCCCGCTGAGCAGGAAGATGACAGGTCCATCGCTGCACGCTGTGCAGCGGCGGACCTGTCAGAGCGCCGCTCTCCCCTATGGGGGGATCGGATGATGACGGACCCTAGTGTCCGTCGTTACCCGATCCGATCCGAAAACGGATGGAAAAGTAGGTTTTTCCTCCGTTACACTTTTCGGATCGGAGCGGGTCGGATGTCAGCGGACATGTCACCGCTGACATCCGACGCTCCATAGGGATGAATGTATGTCTGTTTTTCATCCGAAAACGGAAGGATGAAAAACGGACATACGGATCGTCCGTGTGAAAGAAGCCTTAGGCAAGCAAACCATTTGTTACACTTTTTTCTTATTATTAAAGTGATACTAAAGTCTATTTTTTTTTCTTTAAAAATAACAAACATGCTATACTTACCTCCTCTGTGAAGTGGTTTTGCATAGGACAGCCCAGATCCTCCCCACAGCAAGCAACTTGCTATAGGGCCACCAGAGCTGAGCCACAGCTCTCTGTGTCCATTCAGACACGGAGCCACGGTTCAGCCACCCCCCCCCCTCCTGATTGGCTAGCTGACTTTTATTGACAGCAGCAGGAGCCAATGACACAGCTGCCGTGTCTCAGCCAGTCAGGGGGAGAGTCCCGGACGGCCGAAGCACTCGTGCACATCCCTGGAGGAAGATGGAGCTCAGGTAAGTATTAGGGGGGCTGAGGGGGGCTGCTACACACAGAAGGCTTTTTATCTCAATGCATAGAATACAATAAGATAAAACACTTTCTGACATTACAACCACTTTAAGGCTTTTTTTATTGCTATTTTGGTTGATCTGAGGTCAGCAGTCATTTTTAGCTTGTTGTCCCATCCATAGCAACCTTTCCTTTTTTTTCTTTTTTCTTTCAAAGCTTGTATTTCAAAGGGAGTAGTATTTCATTTTTTGGGGGAGTTTAATGATTTTTATTTTAAGCTGTTAAGACGTTTATTTTAGGTTCCTTTCAAATACCAAGGGTGGTATTTTGGGATTTTATTAAAGTGGATGTAAACCCAATGTCATCCTTTCTAAACTACTGCCATAGGGGTTATCTATAAGGATATACATGCCTCCTGCATGTATCTTTACCTGTCAAATGTCTCTCCTCTGTCTGTTATTAGACCCGAAAAACTGCATATTCTGTTGGTGGGTCTGTTGTCTGGAGTTCGGTGGGTGGAGTCGTGATGTCAGACTCCCCGCCCACCTCTACACTCCCCTTGTCAATATGAATTCTCTCCTGTGTATTTCTAACACTGAACTTCTGCTATGATCTCTAACATCCAGTGAGAAGACAGGAAAGTAACCACATGACTTTAGCATGCCAAATCATGGTGAGTTGTGGAATGCATGTGTCTTAGGTTGTCACTCACAGCAAGGGGGAGGATTTGACAAAGTTTTTCTCAGTTTGTCAAGATTTATCTCACTGAACAATAAAAGAGGATTGCTCTCAGAGATGGATTAACTCTGTGTGGCAAGACTGGGCTCAAATGATAGCAAATCGTATATTCTACAGTATGATATTAAAAAAAAAAAAAAAAATCGGGTTTACATACACTTTAAGTATTCATTTTTTAATTTATACTTTCTGTTGATAACTCCTTTTTAAAAATTTGGGTGCTCATTCACTTGCTACAGACCATCTGTTCTTGGGGCTTTTGTTTATTTGCAGCACACAGCTGCATCATTTGAAAGAAAAAAAGAAAATTGAAGACAGAATGCCAAAGTTCCTGTGTATCCTTACATGTTTCAATCAACTTGCCCTCTTCCTCAAAGCCAGATTGGCTCTAAGGAAGAGGGCAAGTCTCTCAAATTGTGCTAGCCTTCCAGACCTGTATCATTCCTCTGTGTGATGTATTGTAATGCCGCGTACACACGAGCGGAATGTCTGACAGAAAAAGTCAGACGGAAGCTTTTCATTGTCTATTCCAATCGTGTGTATGCCTCATTGGACTTTTTTTTTCGAAAATTCGGATGGACCTAGAAATGGAACATGTTCTAAATATTTCCGATGGAACTAATTCCTATCGGGAAAACCGCTCGTCTGTATGCTGTTCCGACGGACCAAAAACGACGCATGCTTTGAAGCAAGTACGAGATGGAAGTTATTGGCTACTGGCTATTGCACTTCCCTTTTCTAGTCCCGTCTACGTGTTGTACGTCACCGCGTTCTGGACGGTCGGACTTTGGTGTGACCGTGTGTAGGCAAGACCGCTTGAGTGGAATTCCGTCGGAGTTCCGTCGGAGAAACCTTCGGAGTTTATTCCGACGGCAAAACCGGTCGTGTGTACGCAGCATTAGGATACACAGGAACGTTGGCATTCTGTACCTGGATTTGTTCTGCCGAGCTTGTACATACGTTGGTTTGTGAGTATATAATGTATTTCTTGATTTTTTCAATAAGGGTTATCTAAGGATAATGCACTAGGCTGGTGCGTCCTCTGTTTATGGTTGCAGACTACCCAGCCTTAAGAAGGCAGCAAATCATGGCATTTCCATGTGAGTCAAGACTGAAACAACAGATTAGGTGCCTATAGCATCCGAATACCACTTTCAAGTGCAGGAGTTTTTTTTGTCTGCTTCCATTTTTATTTAAAAAAGGCCCAGCTGCTTTGCCCTAAAATCCTTATTTAACTGACCTCAGATTCTGTATAGCAAATCTATTCCAGATTTTCATGCTAACCGATTATTAAATTTATATAAAACTTCAGTCACTGAACATCGTCTGCTGTGTTTTGTTTTACATTATTCTGATTACAATGAAGCGTATTCAGTCTCTCATTTAATAATGTTCCCTCCAGCACTGCAGGAAAAGGAAAAAAAGCTAATTTCTTTTTTTTTTTTATTCCTAAAGAAAAAAAAAAAAAAAAAAATGTATATGTAAAAGATGTCCAGTGTCACAAAGCCAAATTAAGTAGCCCCTGTTCTGCCAGGGGCAATATTAAAGCTAATTTATAATTAATTAGTGTGCAAGGAGCGAACCCAAAATACAGTGCATTTTTGCTTCGTTAAGCACATTGTACTAGCTTTAGTAAAAATTTAATGCACGTGTATATAATGAGCCTTGGTTTGGCTATTTGCTTAACCATTTTACAGCCCGAGGCAATGGGGGACCTTGTTGACAGTAAAATATTTGTGTTTTTAGCAGCTGGAATAATGCACAGTTTGCATTATTGTAATACTGTAGCATGATGTCAGTTCATTTAAATTTTCTTCTGTGGTTGATAGTGAAATTCCACTATTGTTTAGAAACAAAATAATCCTTTCCAGTTTGGTGATATACATCGCAAGAATTTTAGGAAAATTTCATTGCAGATTATTTTACTTGTCTGTTCTCTTGATACATGACATGCCATTATATGCTCCTCCATAAACTTTGTCAAACAGACTACTAAGTGGAAGGGTCTGCTTGATATAATAACAATCAATCCCTGGGACCTATTTAAAATGCAAGTGCATGCTATACCATCTGTTGGACACAGCAGTGTTTAGTTTACTCATAAAAATGCAGACCACAATGTGGAGCCTTGTGTCTATGGAGTGTTCTCTGCATAACTGTAAAATTAGTGATGAGAGGAGAGTCGGGTTGCATGACTTTGGCAGGTCATTTGCCCAGCATGTCCTCCTCCTAGCCCTTTTAGCCCTTTTTCCCCATTAAAGTGGTTGTTAAGCCACTATATTACAGTGCCTTGAAAAAGTATTCATACCACTTGAAATTTTCCACATTTTGTCATATTACAACCAAAAACGTAAATGTATTATATTGGAATTTTAAGCGAGAGACCAACACAAAGTGGCACATAATTGTGAGGTGGAAGGAAAATGATAAATGTTTTTCACGATTTTTTTTTACAAATAAATATGTGAAAAGTGTGGGGTGCATTTGTATTCAGTCAATACTTTGTAGAACCACCTTTCGCTATAATTACAGCTGCAAGTGTTTTTGTGAATGTCTCTACCAGCTTTGAGCATCTAGAGAGTGAAAATGTTGCCCATTTTTCTTTGTAAAATAGTTCAAGCTCTATCATATTGGATAGAGAGCATTTGTGAACAGCAATTTGAAAGTCTTGCCACAGATTCTAAATTGGATTTAGGTCTGAACTTTGACTTGGCCATTCTAAAACATGAATATGCTTTGATCTAAATCATTCCATTGTAGCTCTGGCTGTATGTTTAGGGTCGTTGTCCTGCTGGAAGGTGAACCTCTGCCCCAGTCTCAAGTCTTTTGCAGACTCCCTGTCCCTGCTGAAGAAAAGCATCCCCACAACATGATGCTGCCACCACCATGTTTCACGGTGGGGATGGTGCGTTTAGGGTGATGTGCACTGTTAGTTTTCTGCCACAGCATTTTGCTTTTAGGCCAAAAAGATGAATTTTTGGTCTCATCTGACCAGAGCACCTTCTTCCACATGTTTACTTTGTCCCCCTCATGGCTTCTCGCAAACTGAAAATGGGACTTCTTATGGCTTTCTTTCAACAATGGCTTTTTTCTTACCACTTTTCCATAAAAGCCAGATTTTTAGAGTGCTCAAATAAGCCCGGGTTCACACCTATGTGAATTAGATGTGCGTTTCCGCACATCTAATTCGCATAGCAGGAGAATGTGACTGGCTCCCTATGGAGCCGGTTCACATATCTCCGGGGCGGCTGCGGTGCGCACTGCACAAAAACGCTGTGCGTCTTTGGCTGCGCTTCAGGGCTGAATTCAGGCATAGAATCGACCCTGATTCGTCCCTGAAACGGTGAACAGGGACGCACAGCGCTCCTGTGCGGTCCGCAGCGCATTATAGTGTGAACCCGGGCTAATAGTTTTCCTGTGGACAGATTCTCCCACCTGAGCTGTGGATCTCTGCAGCTCCTGCAGAGTTACCATGGGCCTCTTGGCTGCTTCTCTGATTAACCTCTTACCAAACAGCCACCAGAGTTGTACTGCAGCAGGTTGGCTCCCCTGGGCGAAATAACTCTACGTCGGTTCGCCTTTTGACCACTAGGGGGGCGCGTGCGTGCTGCCGGAGCCGATGCACGTGCCCGGCGGTTGAGATGACCGCCGGGCACCCGGTGACAGAACGGAGATCTGTCAATGTAAACAGATCTCCATGCTGTCAGGGGTGAGGAGAGCAATCTTGTTCATACTAAGTAAGCTCTCCTCACCCAGTCATTCCCCTCCTCCCACAGTTAGAATCACTTCCTAGGGAACACAGTTACCCCTTGATCGCTAGTATTAACCCCTTCCCTGCCAGTGACATTTACACAGTAATCAGTGCATTTTTATAGCACTAATCGCTGTATAAATGCCAATGGTCCCAAAAATGTGTCAAAAGTGTCCGATCTGTCTGCCATAATGAAGCAGTCCAGATAAAAATTGCTGATCACCGTCATTACTGGTAAAAAAAAAAAAATAATAATAAAAATGACATAAATCTTTCCCCTATTTTGTAGATGCTATAGCTTTTGCGCAAACCAATCAATATACGCTTTTTGTATTTTTTATTCACCCGCATGGTGGGGCGAGCAGGGGAAACATCCTGACAGCGGCCCGCAGCCCCCCCTTGCCCCACCGTGTGGACGCCCATGGCTGGAGGAGGAGGAGCAGTCCATAGGAGCGGAGAGCATCGGCTCTGAGGCTGAGCTGTGTGTGAGAGAGACACACAGCTCAGCCCATGCAGCCGCTAGTTCCGCCGGAGAAGACACAGGCATGGCCGCATAGCGGTAGGCGAGCAGCGGCCACGACCTGTGTTGACCCTGTCTACATCCCTTGAGACAGCAATAAAAGTGATAAAAAAGTGATTAAAAAAAAAAAAATGAAAGGGACAGTGTAAAAATAAAAAGATAAATAAATAAAATAAATAAGAAAAAAAAAAATTTAAAGTGCCCCATCCCTCCGTGCTCGCGCACAGAAACAAGCGCATACATAAGTTGCGCCCGCAAATGTAAACAGTGTTCAAACCACGCAAGTATCACCGCAATCGTTAGAGCAAGAGCAATAATTCCAGCACTAGACCTCCTCTGTAACTCTAAACTGGTAACAGTAAGGCTACTTTCACACCGAGGTGCTTTACAGGCGTTTTAGCTGAAAAAATAGCGCCTGTAAACAGCCCTCCTGTCACTCCAGTGTGAAAGCACGACTGCTTTCACACTGGAGCGGTGCGCTTGCGGGACGTTAAAAAAAGTCCCACAAGCAGCATCTTTGGGGTGCTTTGGGGCACTTTTGGGGCGCTTTCTCTGATGTAAGATAAAGAATAATGTGGTCTCCCATATGTGTGCAGCATACAAGAAGGTATTTTGGTTTATTTTCCTGGCCTGCCCTGTTTCAGATGGGGACTGGTTGCCTGTGCTACCCTGTCCCTCATTTTGGTAGGCTCTGGTAATAGCCCTGGCTCAGGACTTGTTTGCAAGAATTCTCTACAGTTTTCTACAATTGTTCTTTCTGAACACCCAACTCCTGAAGAAGCACATCTGCAAAACAAGTTGAGATATTGTAACTGCTCCACAGCCTACCTTTGCTTGGATTATATCATATATATGTAGCACCCTCTACCATAGGTAAGTGCTAGCATAGGATTTTTTGCTAGGGAAACTGTCAGCACAGGTAAATTTAGGCAGGCCTATGCTTTGAGCCAGGTCTGTCTGTTTGATCTGGGGGACAGGGAGTGGTTAGTGTAGCAGTGGGTGTGACCATCTGTGCTTCAGTGCTGAGGCGCCTACCCTGCTTCCAGGGAGAATGTTCTGGAAGAGGGGCAGGGCCTAGGACTGGAGTGGCAGGCAGCTTAAGTGGGAGCCCTGACCAATCCCCAACTGGAATTGGCCGTGGGCGGGCCTTCTATATAAGCTGAGGTAATAGGCCACTGGGAGGAGTTGTTGGCAGGGAGAAGTGGAGAATGGAGTACTAAACAGCAGCAGGGGGGGTGCGCAGATCACGGGAAGAGGCCCGGGAGAGCTGTGAGGGAACTGCACCTTTACACAGGCATTGGTGAAGTCTTCATCATTACATGGTCATTGATGAGGAATTCCTGGAGCAGAGGGGCAGGAGAAGTTGTCAGAATGTACGGTCCAGTTAAGTTCTCCATCATGGACTCAGTGCAGAAGAAGGAGTGTACCACAGTGGAGGGCCGGATGTGGAGACATGCCAGGAAGTCTGTGAGGGAACTTCACCATTACACAGTCATTGGTGAAGTCCTCATCATTACATGATCATTGATGTGGAGTCCTGGATCAGAAGAGAGACTGTGGGGAATAGTGTCAAATCGATGCGGCCCGAGGGAGCAGGATTTTCAAGCTGGGCTAGCTGGGAACAGTAGTCCACCGTTCAGCACATGCTATTAAACTACTAGGCCTCTGGGGAGAGGTACTGCAGGCCTCTTGCCTAGTAGTAGCAACTAAACAGAGTCAGCATTAGAGACTATTCAGAGTGGGATCTTTTGCATATAGAAGAAGATGTGACAAGAAATGAATGTGCTACAGTATAAGTTTGTGCAGGAGGGAAGGATTCTTGGGAGCTTCACCTTTACACGGTCATGGGAGAAGTCCTCATCAGCAATAGTCTGCAGAAGTTACGCAGAGGAGGAACAATAATCTGCATCGAGAGGCAGGGAAAAGACTGTAGATGTTATACATGTACATCATTTCTTTAAGGCTCAACCAACGTTCTAATTGATAAATATGATGGCAAAGTAATTTGTTCTATGGGCATCCCATATACCCAACCAAGTTATATCCCCCAATAAACAAAAACAAAACAAAGTAAATGACTGTTCGTTGTCTCTGAGGTGATATATGAAGGTCTGGCAGCGGGGTGATTTGGTGGATGTTAGTAACTAGTGGCAACACTATCCTAGATCCTTGAGAAAGTCACGTGTCAGTGACGCAATGCGTGGGAGGAGCCTAGGACGTTCACTGCTGTATGACACATCGAGCTGAACAGCAGCGGCTTGTCTGATAAGCCTCGTCCACAGCGGCTGACTGCGATCTGCATGCCTGCATGCTCTAACCAAACCGGGCGCACGTGAGTTTATCACTGTGCTGTTTGCTTGTGTACTTTCATTTAGGTCATTGCGCATGATCCATTTCTTTGTTTATTTTTCATAAACCATCTTATACTGAGAATTTATTACCAACACTATTGTGGCTGAGGCGGGAAGCATTCAATATCGTGAATAACAATTACTACAGAAACTAAATTGCCTCACTCTATTAAGGAATGAACTGCTGTGCTAATCATCAATTTTATCCCATGGACTAAACTATCTCCGCTGACCGATTTATGTATAATCGCATCTTATTGTCACTTTATATTTATTTATTTATATATTTTCACTGGCACTTATTAAGTTGGTATTTATTTATATACTTATTTTTTCATAATATCATCACTGAGTGTATACTGTTTACTACGGGGAGTGTTTGCATTTAAAAGCATTGAGCAATTATTAAGGAGCCTGAACACATATTTGCACTGGCCAGTTATTTATCTATTATGGAGTGATTTTGCACAATTTCTAACAAATTTTATCTTTATCAATTTATTTATATTCAGTGATTTTGTACAACTTTATATATTTTTATCACATTTGTTTTTTACAGATTTCTTCCAGATTTACATTGATTGAATGGTTAATTAGAGCGCATCAATTTATATTTTATATTTTTACACTTTATGGGATTCTGATCACTGTCTAATTGATAGCAGCTTAATTTATATTGTTCAATCAAAAATCTTTTAATATTCACTCACCTATATTTATATTCACATAATTTGCGTATATCACGGTGTGTCCATTTCAGCGCTTGTTTTTTTGTTTATTAGTGGCAACACACTGCCACATTTGGAGGTCCCACCAAGATCCACCTTCACGGTTAACCTGCTGGCCGTTGTCTTTAGCAACCACTAAAAGCCAGAGGGGACTTTGCCTGTTTTTCCAAAGTTTGGGGTATAACAAGGAAAGGACTGTGTTTTGCCTTCAAAATTTACTTTTGCCACATGCTGTTGCCCACAGCAACCAAATCCAAGCTATTGCCAAGTGTTGTTACCCATAACAACCATCCAGGATCTGCGCTTCCATCACGCCCCTGTACCCAGTTGTTTCAATGGATGCTCACTACAGCAATAAGCCCTGCAACCAGTGACTGTAACCATGTGCTATCACCCGTGGCAACCACGGTAAGCGATCACGCTCTGAATTACAAATATGTCCAGAGCTCTGTACAGGCGCGGGCATTACCCACTGCATTGCAGAAAATTCAAGTAACTTTATTAATCCTGCTTAACCCTAAAAAAAGGAGTTTGTGAATGTCTGCTGTTTCCCCTAGTAACCGAATGCAACAGTTACAGAATGCGGTC
Source organism: Aquarana catesbeiana (assembly GCF_042186555.1). Taxonomy (NCBI): domain Eukaryota; kingdom Metazoa; phylum Chordata; class Amphibia; order Anura; family Ranidae; genus Aquarana; species Aquarana catesbeiana. The sequence goes on along the minus strand of NC_133326.1, from coordinate 490,262,153 downwards.
TGGCCTGAGGTCATGGTGGCCATCACGAATAGGGGCAAATATTACATTTTTTGCCCTTGTTTGTTATCATAATTTTTTAGAGGGTTGTATCTTCAACAGATGTCCCTCCCCTCTCCATTGTTTAATACTGGGGACTTTCAGCATGGCAGCCTGTTGTTATCTGAGGAGGTTGCCTATGTGGGGAGCTCCTGGAGGGGACCCTGTTTTTTGCCAACGGTAAATGTAATTTCTTTCTTTTTCTAATCAGGAATACCGTTTACTTGCTCCAGCTGAAATACCAGTCTCTAACTCCTTTATCTTTCTCTAGCTGCTTTTTCTGTCTGTTGACTAAAATAAGCAGTACACCACCCGAACAAGACCCTCTCCAACATTTAAGTTAGGGACCGTCGTCCAGATGAGTAAAAAAAAGAGAGCACTTATGCTGTTACGCTTATGTATTTCAGCCTTGTATGCCAGAAGAAGTCCAAGTCAAGGTGACATAAACAAACCTATGAAGGCCCCAAACAGATCAGGATACCATGCAAGCGGCGAGGGTTCATCTGTGAAAATACATAGTTCTTCACATTCACCAACTCTCAAATCCCTAAAGGCAGAGCATGCGGGGTCATCCCATTACCAGCCAATTGGTCTGCAAAAGCTGTTTTAGAGTCTATGCAGCAGACATAGAGTCAGAGGGTTAACAGGTAAGCTATCCTACTCAAAGATGGGCAGGGGTTACATAGCGGAACAAGCAACAGCAGTTCCATTGCAGCAATTAGCTCAATCTCCTCCAGAGGAGTTAACTCTTCCTGGCCCATCCTCGAGAGAATCCTCTCACCACGATGCAAGTATCCCTCCCAGACATCTGGATGATGGGGGGGGCATCTGAGGATACCTCAGAAGAGCTCAGCCCTTGGACTTCAACTTTTTCCTAGTTCAGCCCTATGTCCAGGCTGTAAAGCCAGCTATTGGCTGGGAGAAAGCCAACACTACATCTGAGTAGTGAAAAGATGTACTTCCCATTTCTAAAGAAGTAGGTTTCCTTCTTTCGGCTCGGTTTCCACTAGTGCGACTTGTCATACGACTTGGGACTGCAAAGTCGCATGGCAAGTCGTACCCCATGATTTCCAATGAGTACCGTTTATCTGTGCGATTTCAAGTTGCAGCAACTTCAGAGTAGTCCCTGCACTACTTAGGTCCCATTTTGATACAACTTGAGTTCCATAGACCTCAACACTACACAGGCATTGTTTCAAGTCGCATCAAAATCGTGGCAAAATCGTGTGACTTTCAGGTTGCAATAGTGGAAACATAGGCTTACTCTGATGGATGATATCGGAGACATTGTTGAAGAGGAAAGGAAAAAACTAAATAAAAATAATGCATTTTCCTCTCAATTGCCTGGGAAAACTTTATCCACGGTCCGCTGCAATGCCAGACGGTCCGCTGGAGGTATACGCAGCAGTAGTTCGTATAACAAAGAATTTCATCTCACCAATCGATAATTCAGCCTCAATTTAGGATCCTTTAGACAGATGACTAGACCCCAACTTAAAGGAGCTTACCAAATGCTGGGTAAACGCCTGGAAGTCAGCAATTGCCTTATCTGTATCCAAAGCCCTGTGGGCATGGCCCAAAACATGGAAACAGTGATTCGTCAAAATGTTCCTAGGGGAAATATAGTCAAGGCTTTGGACGAATGATGTCTCTTAGCAGACTTCACCGATGAGACGGCGATGGATACAACGTGCTACTTCGCAAGATCAATGTCACTACTTGTGATAGCCATATGAGTATTGTGATCAGAACTACGGCAGCTGACACTGTGTCAAAACAAAATTTTGTATGAATACCCTTTTTTTATATGGTAAATCACTCTTTGCAGAAAGGTTACAGAAAGCCATTTCCTGCGTCACAGGAGGAAAGTCAGACTCGATTCCCCGGAACTGCAGAATTAGATGTACCCGGGGATTCAGGGATGCTTACTTGCACGCACCTATACTACAACTGTTACAGTATTATCTGAGATTTTCGGTCGACCAGGCCCATATACAATTTCAGAGTCTCCCCTTTGGACCCTACACTTCCCTCAGAGCCCTCACGAGGGCTCGGATCGCTATCCAAGCTTCTTTATGAGAACTGGGTCTCAGTTCTTATCACTAACCAGATGATATCCTCCTTTTATCAAAAGATCCAGCCCAGCTAGTGGAACACAGGTGAATGCTGTGGCCCACACTAACAAGATACGGTTGGATGGTAAATCATAAAACGAGTCATCTTTTCTCCAGTTTAGGCGCCTTATTCAACACCGCAAAAGGAACGGTGTCCCTGCCATTTCAGGAAGTGTGGGCGATCATTCAGAAAGTAAGGAGAGTGAGGACATGGTCCTACATTACAGCCTCAAACTAACTCAACTTAATAGGGATTTTTATCTTTTTGTATCCAGATGGTCCCATGGACACATGGATACCTCAGGCACCTTTTAGCTAGAATTCCTGAAGCAATGGAGCAAACTGTCTATCCCAGTCCATATATCAAACAAGTTTGATGCACAGGGGTCTGCACTAGTGGACAAAGAGGGAGATGCCTGTAAAGCCACGTCCATTAAAGTGGATGTAAACCCAATGTCATCCTTTCTAAACTACTGCCATAGGGGTTATCTATAAGGATATACATGCCTCCTGCATGTTTCGTTACCTGTCAAATGTTCCCCTCTGTCTGTTATTAGACCCGAAAAAACTGCATATTCTGTGGGTGGGTCTGTTGTCTGGAGCTCGGTGGGTGGAGTCGTGATGTCAGACTCCCCTCCCACCTCTACACTCCTTGTCAATATGCATTTTCTCCTGTTTATTTCTAACACTGAACTTCTACTGAACTTCTGCTATGATCTCTAACATCCAGTGAAAAGACAGGAAAGTAACCACATGACTTCAGCATGCCAAATCATGCTGAGGTGTGGAACAGCCAATCCTTGCCGAACTGCTGAAGAAAGGAGTGGGGGAGGGAATTAAAAAATAATGCATGTGTCTTAGGCTGTCACTCACAGCAAGGGGGAATATTTGACAAAGTTTTTCTCAGTTTGTCAAGATTTTTCTCACTGAACAATAAAAGAGGATTGCTCAGAGATGGATTAACTCTGTGTGGCAAGACTAGGCTCAAATGATAGGAAATCTTATACTCTACAGTATCCTTTGGGACCCCCAGGCTACCAGAACTAGTGTCCCCATTGGAAGATTTCCCCTCTATTACTTTTCTGAGGGCAACCCAAAATTTGGGGTTTTCTTCTACTTTCACTTTCAATAATACTTGGTAAACATGAAAAATAGAGAGGGTGACTCTCCTTAATGAGGGCACAGACAGCAATAAAAACTGACAGATGTTCTAATCCTTCCCCACTATGTCCAAAACTAAAAAGAAAAGTTTTGCCTTTAGTTGTACTTAAGCCATAATGTTTTATCAAGGCTATTAAAAATCTGTTCTACAAACAGAAGACTGTGGAATTCATAGACTCTTTGGATTAACGTACAATATACATTACACAACTTTTCCAATATACTGAACAAGGATTTACTAAGAAAAAGGGAATCTGTGTTTGCTTCAAACATTTATTCATTCATAGGGTTGTGAGATTCTAAGTTCCTCTGGGAGTAGTGACTGATAGTGAATCATACTTTGTCATTGTATGTTTTTTCTCAGTACAAATAAATACAAATTTCCAATTTGCTCAAAGCGAATAATGAGATTTTCCCTTCCATTTTCCACCCACGAGGGATTATTTACTAAAGGCAAATCCACTTTGCACTACAAGTGCACTGCAAGTGTACTTGAAAGTGCAGTCGTTGTAGATCTGAGGGGGACATGTAAGGAAAGTTAAAAAACAGCATTTTTGCTTGTACATGATTGGATGATAAAATCAGCAGAGCTTCCCCTCATTTCAGATCTTCCCCTCAGATTTACAATGACTACACCTCCAAGTGCACTTGTAGTGCAGAGTGGATTTGCCTTTAGTAAATCAACCCCTATGTCTGGCGCAGACCCAACACGTCACATCACCCAAAGAACACCATCCCCACAGTGAAACATGGTGGGGGCAGCATCATGCTGTGGGGATGTTTTTCAGCAGTTGGGACTGGGAAACTGGTCAGAGTTGAGGGAAAGATGGATGGTGCTAAATATAGGGATATTCTTGAGCAAAACCTGTACCACTCTGTGTGTGATTTGAGGCTAGGACGGAGGTTCCCCTTCCAGCAGGACAATGACCCCAAACACACTGCTATAGCAACACTTGAGTGGTTTAAGGGGAAACATGTAAATGTGTTGGAATGGCCTAGTCAAAGCCCAGACCTCAATCCAATAGAAAATCTGTGGTCAGACTTAAAGATTGCTGTTCACAAGCGCAAACCATCCAACTTGAAGGAGCTGAAGCAGTTTTGCAAGGAGGAATGGGCAAAAATCCCAGTGGTAAGATGTGGCAAGCTCATAGAGACTTATCCAAAATGACTTGGAGTTGTGATAGCCACAAAAGGTGGCTCTACAAAGTATTGACTTTAGGGGGGTGAATAGTTATGCACATTGACTTTTTCTGTTATTTTGTCCTATTTGTTGTTTGCTTCACAATAAAAAAAAAAAAAATCTTCAAAGTTGTGGGCATGTTCTGTAAATTAAATGATGCAAATCCTCAAACAATCCATGTTAATTTCAGGTTGTGAGGCAACAAAATACAAAAAATGCCAAGGGGGTGAATACATTTGCAAGGCACTGTATATACAAATATATACTGTATATATATATATATATATATATATATATATATAAAACACTTGAGTTTAAACAGAATCTTCTGTAACTGCTTCACAACCGCCTCACGCAGATATACTGCGGCAGAAGGGCACGTACAGGCAGATTAACGTACCTGTACGTTGCCCTTTAAGAGGTGGGCCGGGAGCTCCGTGACCGTGATCGCGGGTCCCACGGACTCGATGTCCGCTGGGATACCCGCGATCGTCTCATGGTGAGGAAGAACGGGGAGATGCTAATGTAAACAAGCATCTCCCCGTTCTGCCTAATGACACTCTCACTGATCACAGGTCCCTGTAATCGGGAGCGGTGATCAGTGTACTGTCACACACAGCCCCTCCCCCCACAGTTAGAATCACTCCCTAGGACACACTTAAGCCCTACAACGCCACCTAGTGGTTAACCCCTTCACTGCCAGTCACATTTACACAGTAATCAATGCATTTTTAATTGCACTGATCGCTGTATAAATGTGAATGGTCACAAAATCGCGTCAAAATTGTCCGACGTGTCCGCCATAATGTCGAAGTCACGATAAAAATCGCTGATCGCCGCTATTACTAGTAAAAAAAAATTATCATTAAAAATGCCATAAACTATCCCCTATTTTGTAGACGCTATAACTTTTGCACAAACCAATCAATAAACGTTTATTGCGATTTTTTTTTTTTCAATATATTTTTTTATTTTCAAATAAAAAGGAATACAACATGAAACATAAATATGATGCAGGTCCTCAGCCCTTCTGGAGCCGAAAATGACTTAAAAGTGACAGAAGATTACCAACCGATTTGTACAGGTTTTCTATATAATGATCAGAAAATGAAAAGGAAAACTCGAAAAGCAATAATACATAAAAGGATTCATGTGGCAGGAGAGGTTAACCTGGAAATTAAATTTAGAACTATATAGTCATTTTTAACCAGGATTTACCCGCTATGGGGAAATGTGGAAGATCCAGGAGGGGGAGCACTCCACCACCCCATTAGGGAGCACACTGGCAGAGTCACCACTCCCCTAGACCCCCCCACGCCATAAATTACTTAGAGTTGCACATATTTGAGAAGGATCATGTATATTCAACCCATAACTTGCTGCAGTTGAAAGAAAGTATTGTTGTCATACAAGAGAGACCATAGGTCTTGATATTTAAAGAGTCTGAGAAGCATAGCTTGTAATTAAACAACAACACAAACAACTAACAAAAAGGAAAAAAAGAAAGGATAAAATGTTTTTAACATAGATCTGGTCTCTCCAGCCTTGAGGACCATGTGAGAAAACCATCCTAAGGCTAGACCATGGTACTGAAGAGTGACCGTGCTCGGTCTAGTTAAAAGTCATTTGAGTGAAGAGTAGGGGATAGGGACCTTAAAAAGAGTGGATAGGGGAGGGGAGAGAAGAGAAAAGAAAGGAATGAGACAGAAGAAGAGAGATGAGATTGGAAGTCGACTGGGGGGAGACAGGAGCCTCACCATCTCCCCTGGAAGACTCTAATAGACCGTAATACCCACAAAAGCTGCCCAAGGTTCCCACGTATGTTTGAATTTTTCTGAGCGGTCCAGGAGTACGCCAGCCATCTTTTCCTGGTTCATAATCCAGGATATCTTTCTTTTAGCCATGAGAGTGGAAACATACGGTTGCTTCCAAGCCTTGGCTATCATGAGCTTAGCTCCTAGAAGGATAAAGTAGATGAGGCATTGCGCACTCTTGGAAGCTCCCTGGACTGGGAAGTTAAGGAGCGATATGAGAGGGGATACTTGAATGGATAAAGCGGTAATTTTGTTAATCCAGGCAAAGATCTTGTGCCAAAACTGGCGTATTCTGGGACAGGTCCACCAAGTATGGAGCATGTCTCGATTATTGCGATTTTTTTACTAAAACATGTAGAAGAATACGTATGAGGGAAAAAAAATGTTTCTTTATATATTTTCTGGGGATATTTATTATAGCATAAAGTAAAAAATAATGTTTTTTTTTTTCAAAATTGACGCTATTCTTTTGTTTATAGCGCAAAAAATAAAAACCGCAGAGGTGATCAAATACCACCAAAAGAAAGCTCTATTTGAGGGGAAAAAAAAAGGACATCAATTTTGTTTGGGAGCCACGTCGCACGACCGCGCAATTGTCAGTTTAAGCGACGCAGTGCCAAATCGCAAAAAGTGCTCTGGTCTTTGGCCAGCCAAATGGTCCGGGGTTTAAGTGGGTAATCTGTTCTTATATCATCAATAGCAGCTCAATGAATGTCCTGATCACTGGGGGCTTTTTTTTTGTTTTTTTTTTAGCAATGTGCCTCTAAATATAAAACCTGCAATTTAAAATTTCAGTGCAATTAATTGAATCTGATGGGATGCTGTAGGGGAAAAAGAGGCACTTTATAATTCAGGATCTTTGATAAATCTGGTCCACAGCGTTTTCTTTGATGGCCAAAAAGTTCAATTTTAGTCTCATCAGACAAGAGCACCTTCCTCCATACATTTTGGGAGTCTCCCACACGCCTTTTCGCAAACTCAAAACGTGCCATTTTGTTTTTTGCTGAAAGTAATGGCTTTCTTCTGGCCACTCTGCCATAAAGCCCAACTCTATGGAGTGTACAGCTTATTGTCGTCCTATGTATGGATACTCCAGTCTCTGCTGTGGAACTCTGCAGCTCCTCCAGGGTTACCTTAGGTCTCTGTGCTGCCTCTCTGATTAATGCCCTCCTTGCCCGGTCTGTGAGTTTTGGTGTGTGGCCGTCTCTTGACAGGTTTGCTGTTGTGCCATGTTCTTTCAATTTGGTTATGATAGATTTGATGGTGCTCCTAGGGATCATCAAAGATTTGGATATTTTTTTATAACCTAACCCTGACTTGTACTTCTCAACAACATTGTCCCTTATTTGTTTGGAGAGTTCCTTGGTCTTCATGGCAGTGTTTGGTTAGTGGTGCCTCTTGCTTAGGTGTTGCAGCCTCTGGGGCCTTTCAAAAAGGGTGTGTATATGTAATGACAGATCATGTGACACTTAGATTGCACACAGGTGGACATCATTTCACTAATTATGTGACTTCTGAAGGTAATTGGTTGCACCAGAGCTTTTTATGAGCTTCATAACAAAGGGGGTGAACACATATGTACATGCCAATTATCAGTTTTTTATGTATATATTTTTCTAATGTTACTTCACCGACTTAGACTATTGTGTTCTGATCCGTCACATATAATTCAGATTAAAAGAGCATTAAATTAAAGGCTGTAATGTAAGAAAAGGGGGATGAATACTTTTGCAAGGCACTGTAGCTATATAGATATTGTACATTATATTTTGTACATTATAATTGTACATTATTTATATATATATATGTCATTTTTTAATCACTTGTGGACCTGTACGTCACTGCCTACTTCCGGGTTTAGGGCACGCACATGCGCGCCCCCCAAGCCAGTAATTGTACATGATGGAAGTCTGTAAGCAAGTCCCCGCCAATAATTTAACACGGCTGGGATCTGCTGATCGGCTATGTGAAACCAGTGCAAACAGCCCAGGGCCCTCACTCAGCTAGTGTGACTGCAGTGCTGATGGAGACAGGCAGGGCAAACAAGGGTGGTTTGTTGGGCACCCAATGTCCTCCTTATTATCCGATGATACCATTGGTTCTTAGGACGCCAGCCGCTGGAAGGTTGTAATGGTGCACAATAAAAACCTGTGGCTTTGTGTTACTAAAAGGCAGGCTTCATTCACCCACTAACTTGTATAAAACTTTTGGGCAACTTTTAGGGATTTTGCCAAGGCACCTCTAAAGACACTTGAAGGCACCCTAGAGTGCTTGGGCACCTTGGTTGCATAAGCTGAGCATTCTTATGCCCCGTACACACGGTCGGATTTTCCGACGGAAAATGTGTGATAGGACCTTGTTGTCGGAAATTCCGACCATGTGTAGGCTCCATCACACATTTTCCATCGGATTTTCCGACACACAAAGTTTGAGAGCAGGATATAAAATTTTCCGACAACAAAATCCGTTGTCGGAAATTCTGATCGTGTGTACACAAATCCAACGGACAAAGTGCCACGCATGCTCAAAATAAATAAAGAGATGAAAGCTATTGGCCACTGCCCCGTTTATAGTCCCGACGTACGTGTTTTACGTCACTGCGTTTACAATGATCTGATTTTCCGACAACTTTGTGTGACCGTGTGTATGCAAGACAAGTTTGAGCCAACATCCGTCGGAAAAAATCCTAGGATTTTGTTGTCGGAATGTCCGAACAAAGTCCGACCGTGTGTACGGGGCATTATAGTTATACATTAATAGAACTGCAGTACCCAATTATACCTGCTGGTGGTGCTGCAGACTAACTCTGAAACTGCAGCTCCTAGTGAAAAAGGGGTAGTTGAGTAAAGAAGGAAGAACATTTCAGATTTGACCATAAAACCTTTTTTTTTTTTAAGTAAAACTTTATTGGGTAACATTTAGTTTGCTAAAACACCTTGCATCATAAACAATGCCATCTTTTAAATAAAGGTTTCTATTTCACCATTCTTTCATCCTTCCATGTATCTCAGTGCTGCTGTTCTCCTGCAACCTCTGTGCTGCCACTTCCTATCTGCATGCACCAGCGATGGCTCTATGGCATTTCTCAGGAAGGATTTCCTGATGGTGACAATAGTGGATCCTGTCTGCAAAATGTGTATTGATACTGTCACGTGTAGTCTCCATCAGATGTGACAGGGTGATAATGCAGAAGAGCGATAGAGTGCTGATGTCCCATCACAGGAAGGTCCTGTACTAGGACCTTCATGACAGGCTTACCAGGTATTGTTTTCATGAAAATTGGAGATTGAATGTTGCATTTTTTAAAAAAAAAGTTACAATAACATTGCAAAGCTTATACAGATTTATTGTGACTGGGTTTACATATACTTTAAAGGAAATACATAATAATCTGACCCCCTTCTAAAAATGCTAATTGTCTGGCTGTCTCTGGCTTGAATATTTTAGGACACTGATCTAGAAGATGCACGGTGAAGTCAGACTGAACTCATAACCCCTAATTTACATATTTATTTTGATATAGATATAGCTACTGCTCCAGTGCAATGGCCATGAAAAACGGTTGCTTACTGCTACCATTCAGTGAGTATGGTGGTTGATTTTCACCACCCCTAGGGGGCAGTAAAGGGCCTGGGTCTGCTTATCCAATTATTTAAATACAGCTCTGGTTAGCTGTAATTGTAGTACATAGCAGAGCACACCGAAGGTGGAGAAAAATGTGCAAGACACAAGAACTAAATTGAGAGAGGAAAAGATAAGGAGGCGAGAATGAAAAAACGCTTTAATAGTAATGTTGGAAACGGTGAGATTAATTGAAAGTGAACGTTGTTTTATTCACTTTGTACTAAATACAAAGACGAGCAGAAATACATTTTTCTAAACTATGCAAAATAATAACATATCTCTGTTTTGCTGTAGGGGAAATATGAAAAAAAATGCTGAAATTATATTAAAATGTGTTTTGGCAGGAAGGAGGGAGGAATTGTAATATTCGCACAAGCAATTCCCTAGATACAAGTCTAACCATCTGGGTTAATATACAGCAATGAGCTGTTAATATGATCAAGGAAAATATTGTAAGCCGGAAAAAATAGAATAAATGGAATGCAGATTGGCCGGTTTGGGCAGTGATTAACAGATACATCAAGGCAATGCCCATCAACTTACTGGGGAACTCTAAATCAACCCTGTAATGAAAAAAAATATATACCTACCTGCAAAACCAAAAAGAAAAACAATTAACTAATAGGCCTCCCTACTGTCTATCAAATGCCTTATGAACAGCAATCCATCTAAGATAACTCATCAGAAGGCACCACAAGTGTAAACAGCCTTTACTGTGCAACCCGAGCAGTTCCATATTCAATATTTTGTCAGCAAGCATGTGGATAACCATGTTGGATCTTTGGTCTGGTGGATGTAAATGCACTTGTGTCCATTTACGTTAGGTTTCCTCTGATCTGCCACATTTAGGTCTGCAAAAATGGAAAGGATGCAGTCCTAGACACATACAAAGTGCAGGTAGGTGTTCACAGCTATCCACACACAGCTGTCAATCCCAGCCACAGAAATCAGCAGACATTGAATATAATAGCAGTTACTTAGTGACACTCTCACAGACACACATAAATCCCATCTTACATAAGTTCCCCCCCTTACATCAGGGTCACCTGAGTTACCCCCTTATATCAGGGTTCCCAAAGTCACCTCCTTAAATCAAGGTCCCCAGAGTTTCCCTCTCCACTTACATCAGGGTTTCCAGATTTCCCTCTTACATCAGTGTCCCCACAAGTCCCCTCTTATATCAGGGTCCCCACAGTCCCCTCTTATATTAGGGTCCCCACAGTCCACCCTCCTTAAATCAGGGTCCCCAGAGTAAACCCCCTTACATCAATGTCCTAAAAGTTCCCTTATTTTACATCAGGGTCCCCAGAGTCACCTCTTTACATCGGGGTCCCCAGAGTCCCCCCTTTACATCAGAATCCCACCTCTCATTAGGGTTCCCAGAGCCCCCTTCCTCACATCAGTGTCCCAAGAATCACCCCCCCTTTACATCAAGGTCCCCTGAATTCCCCCTCCTTACATCAGGGTCCCCAGAGACCCATCTCTACATCATAGTCCCCAGAGCCCCCCTTAAATCATGGTCCCCATAGCCTCTCCAGGGTCAAGTTAAATCCAGGGCCTCAGAGTTCCCCCCTCCCATTACATCATGGTCCCCAGAGACTCCTTTTACATCTGGGTCCTCAGAGTCATCCCCTTAAATTAGGGTCCCTATATTTCCCCCCTTCCCTTACATCGTTGTCCCCAGAGTCATCTCTTATATTAGGGTCCCCAGAGTTCCCCTTTGTGTTACATAAGGGTCTCAAGTGTCCCCCCTCCTTAAATCAAGATCCTCAGAATCATTCCCTTAAATCATGGTCTGCAGAGTCCCCTCTTACAGGAGCCCCAGAGCCAACCCCCTCGTACATCAAGGACCGAAGGGTCTTCCCTCTTTACATCAGGGTCCCCAGAGTCCCCTTCATTACATCAGGGTCCCCAGGACCACCTCCTTGTACAGCAAGGTCCCTAGAATTCTCCCTCCTTACATCAGGGTCCCCAGAGTCCTCCCACTTTATATCATGATCCCCAGAGCCCTTACATAATGGTCTCCAGAGCCCCTCTTACAATTTGGTTCCCATAGCCTCCCCTTCCATCAAGGTCCCCAGAGTGCACCTTACATCAGGGTCCCCAGAGCCCCCTTTCAGCAGAGTTTACAGATTCTCCCCTTACATCAGGGTTCCCAGAGTCAGCCCCTTATATCAAGCTCCCCAAAGTTTCCCCCTCCCCTTTTATCAGGGTTACCAGAGCCACCCCCTTACATCAAGGTCCCCAGAGTCCCCTTCCTTACACCAGGGTTCCTAGAATTACCCCCTTTACTTTAAGGTCCCTGGAGCCCCCCTCCTTACATTAGAGTCCACAGAGTCTCCCTCCTTATATCATAGTCCCACAGTCCCCCTTACATCATGGTCCCCAGGACCCACTTTACACCAAGGTCTTCAGAGTCCTCTTTCCTTACATCAGGGTCCCCAGAGTCACTCTTCTCCCTTACATCAAGGTCCCCCAGAGTTCTCCCTCATTACTTCAGGGTCCCCAGAGTCCTCCCTCCTTACGTTATTGTCCCCATAGCCTCTCCAGACATTATGGTCCCCCCCTTGCATCATGGTTCCCAGAGCCCCCCTTACAGTAGGGTTCCCAGAGTAGACTAAAAAATAGTGCTGCACTACCAGGCTGATACTGTAAATACCTATTCTATAATTTATCATTACAATGTGTATACAAATACCAATAATAAAAACTAAAGAATGTGACCAGAATAAGTTAACCAAAGTTTATGCAAAAAACTATACCACAATAAATTAATAGTGTGTGAAATAAACGTCCTTATTAATCATATATATAGTCCATATGCTTTCATACTACATAGTAAAAATCTATATTAAACAAAAGTTAATATCCAGTGCACACATAAATGCTCTTGAACCTTCCTGTGCTGTTAGCCCAAACACCAGTGGAAATTAAAGTCGTGAGCTGTAATACATTGTCTTCATTGTCTGCCACGTCAGTGCTCACAATGCTCTCACCTTAATACTATGACATATAAAGCGTGCTATGTGACCAACAGAGTCTCCTGGGTACTTGTATTAGGTTCACCAGGACCTGCTGTCCACTAGGGTGTCCGCATTCGTGCTTATGCAGCATACACACGATCGGAATTTCCGACAACAAATGTTCGATGTGAGCTTGTTTCGGAAATTCCGACCGTGTGTAGGCTCCATCGGACATTTTCTGGCGGAATTTCCGACAACAAAAATTTGAGAACTGGATCTCAAATTTTCCGACAGCAAAGTTCATAGCTATGAATAAGCGCCATGATGGGGCGTGAAACATGTTAGCTATCTTTCCTGTTCCTCCCTGTACATGAGGTGACTGCATTTGGATTTTATTTCTTCATATCAATAAAGATGTCTTCTATGGTGTGCGGCCGTCCAGGATATTTTTCTCTTTCCACAAGCTTGTGCAGAGCCAGCACCTGTGAGTTCCATTAGGGCGGGTGTCTTGATACGGATTTGAGAGATTGGAGCGGCAATCTTTTGCTAACAAAATCCGTTGTCGGAAAATTCCGATCGTGTGTACACAATTCCGATGCACAAAATTCCACGTATGCTTGGAATCAAGCAGAAGAGCCGCACTGGCTATTGAACTTCCTTTTTCTAGTACCATCGTACGTGTTGTACGTCAGCGCGTTCTTGCCGATCCCAATTTCTTGAAAACATTTGTGCGACCGTGTGTATGCAAGACAAGTTTCAGCCAACATCCGTCAGAAATAAATCCACGGTTTGGTTGTCGGAAATTCGGATCGTCTGTATGCGGCATTAGACTCTTATCCAGGAAAATGGGTGTAGGTCCCTTTAAGGCTGTCTGACATTCATGCGGCCATGCTGTGTCACTCAGATAAACAGGCCAAAGATAGCAGAAACAGCCTTCAATGGTGTAGTATTTAAAAACATGACTATTTATTTATTAAAACCACACTCACATCTGTTTAAAATTTACTTACGTTACTTTGAAACAAAGAGAAATACCACTTTGGCTTCCTAGTACATCACTTCCAGTCCACGTCACGTGACTTACATCAGGGGCCCCAGAGCCAGTCCCCTTACACCAAGGTCCCCAGAGTCCTCAAAGTCCCCCTTCCTTAAATCTGGGTCCCCAGAATCACCCCCCCTTATATCAAGGTGCCTAGAGCCCCCCCCCCCCCCCTTACATAAGGGACCCAAGAGTCTCTCCTCCATAAATCATGGTCCCCAGAGTCCCCCCCACTATATATTATGGTCCACACAGTCCCCCCAATATATATTATGGTCCACACAGTCCCCCCAATATATATTATGGTCCACACAGTCCCCCCTCACATCATGGTCCCCAAAGCCTCCCCTTACATCATGGTCCCCAGAGTCCATCTTACATCAAGGTCCTCAGATCATGGTCTCCATAGATTTCCTCTACTTCAGGGTCCATTCATTCTCAGTGCAGCTATAGAAGTAAGAAAGTTCCCACTTTGCCCTCCTCCTTCTCTGAATAACGAGGCCTGGGAGGAGGGCAACCACATGATTGCTAGAATCCTGGAAGTCCTTGGAGTGGGAGTGGTTATGCCAGGTTGTTCACTGTGTCCAAATCCTCCTGTTTTATCCCTGAGTCCTGTGTCTCTTGATAAACTCCATGGAAATGGTTTTAGGGTGAATACAAAAACACAGTTATTATAGAGGCTGTCCACCCAAATATTATGTGATGCCTTATTTGTCTTTGATATTCTAACAGGAGGATTTCCCTGACAAACCTCCGGTCCACCTGGGAGCTCTGGGGGTTCTGAATCACCTTTGTGCGCTCCAAGGTCTCCTGCTGCATTTTTCATACAAACAAATAAATTAATAATTTAGGGGGAGAGATTGGGACTCGATAATGACCGCAGTAGGTGAATAAACTCAGAAACTCAAATGCAGAGATCTCACCAATAGATTCCACAAGATATATAAAAAGC